>NC_041382.1:481639479-481647024 GCF_002162155.2 Triticum dicoccoides | reverse complement strand
GCACCCCCTGGCCACCCTTGCCTAGCACCACCGCCACCCCGCGCCGGCGCTGCCACGCCGTGTGCTTCTGCTGTTGCTTCTCACGTGCTCTCCGCCCACCCGTGCCCCGTGGCCGTGCCCTGCCTCGCCCGCGACCACCCCCTGGCCGGCGCCCCATTGTGCCCCGGTGGCCTGCGCCCGCCCCATCGCCCCGAATGGCCCCGCCCGTGCGTCGGCGACCATCTGCGCCCGTTCGGGCTGGTGCCCGCGCCAGCACCCTGCGCCCGCTGCCCGCACGCCTGTTCGGGCCACGCCCGATAGGCCCCTGGGGCCTATGACAGATGGGCCCCATGCCCATAACGTTTAAAAAAAGGAATTAAAAAATAAAAATAAAAAATAAAAAATGATTTAATAAAATTAATTATTAATTAATTAATTATCTAATGAATTAATTAAGTTAATTAATCCGGTTTAATTAATTTAATTAACTAGTTAGGTTAATTAAATAGTAATTAAATTAACTAATCTGTAATTAACCTAAACAGAGAATGACAGGTGGGTCCCACCGAACCCACATGTCAGGTTGACCAAGTCAACTCTGTTGACTGCTGACGTCAGCATGACATCATGCTGACGTCATAAATCCATTTTTCAAATTAATTAAATAATTAATTAAATTCCAGAAATTAATAAAATCTTTAGAAAATCATATCTTTTAATCCGTAACTCGGATTAAATTATTTTCAACATGAAAGTTGCTCAGAACAACGAGACGAATCCGGATACGCGTCCCGTTCGTCCATCACACCCCCCTAACCTATCGAACTCGCAACTTTCCCCCTCCGGCTCCTCTGCCCGAAAACGCAAAACACCGAGAATACTTTCCCGGATGCTTTCCCCCTTCGTCGGTATCACCTACTACCGCGTTCGGGCACACCTAGCACCGCGTATTGCCTCGTTTTGTTTGTGATACTTTGTTGGCTCTGTATTTACTGTTTCTTCCCCCCTCTTCTTCCCCGGTAGACCCCGAGACCGGCGCTGATGCCACCGAGTACGACTACATCGACGACGACCCCTCTCTCTTGCCAGAGCAACCAGGCAAGCCCCCCCTTTGATCACCAGATATCGCCTACTCTTCTCTATACTGCTTGCATTAGAGTAGTGAAGCATGTTACTGCTTTCAGTTAATCCTATACTGCTGCATAGCCTGTCCTTGCTACTACTGTTGTTAACTTTACCTGCTATCCTACTGCTTAGTATAGGATGCTAGAGTTCCATCAGTGGCCCTACACTCTTGTCCATCTGCCATGCTATACTACTGGGCTATGATCACTTCGGGAGGTGATCACGGGTATATACTATATACTTTACACTATTACATTACCTGTGGTAGTGTTCGGAGATGGGGGCTGAAAGGACAGGTGGCTCCATCCCGGTAGAGGTGGGCCTGGGTTCCCGACGGCCCCCAACTGTTACCTTGTGGCGGAGCGACAGGGTAGGTTGAGACCACCTAGGAGAGAGGTGGGCCTGGCCCTGTTCGGCGTTCGTGGATACTTAACACGCTTAACGAGATCTTGGTATTTGATCTGAGTTGGCTACGAGCTTATATGCACTAACCATCTACGTGGGAGTAGTTATGGGTATGCCGACGTCGTGGTATCAGCCGAAGCACTTCGTGACGCCAGCGACTGAGTGGCGCGCGCCGGATTGGAACGTAAGCCTGCTCTTGTATTGAGGGGGCTAGTTCTGCTTTCGGACGCGTACGCAATGTGCAGGTGTGCTATGGGCGATGGGCCCAGACCCCTGTGCGCTTAGTTTTAGACCGGCGTGCTGGCCTCTCTGTTGGGCCTAGGTGGGGCTGCGACGTGTTGATCTTTCGCGGCCGGGCATGACCCGGGAAAGTGTGTCCGGGCAAATGGGATCAAGCGTGTTGGGTAAGTTGGTGCACCCCTGCAGGGAAGTTAATCTATTCGAATAGCCGTGATCTTCGGTAACAGGACGACTTGGAGTTGTACCTTGACCTTATGACAACTAGAACCAGATACTTAATAAAACACACCCTTCCAAGTTCCACAGACAACCCGGTGATCGCTTTTCCACAGGGCGACGAGGGGAGGATCGCCGGGTAGGATTATGCTACTACTATGCTACTGGAGATGCTACTTGGAGATGCTACTTGGAGATGCTACTTGGAGATACTACTTGGAGGACTTCAATCTACTCTCTTTTACATGCTGCAAGACGGAGGCTGCCAGAAGCGTAGTCTTCGACAGGATTAGCTATCCCCCTTTTATTCTGGCATTCTGCAGTTCAGTCCACCGATATGGCCTTTTACACATATACCCATGCATATGTAGTGTAGCTCCTTGCTTGCGAGTACTTTGGATGAGTACTCACGGTTGCTTTTCTCCCTCTTTTCCCCTTTCCCTTCTACCTGGTTGTCGCAACCAGATGCTGGAGCCCTGGAGCCAGACGCCACCGTCGATGATGATTCCTACTACACTGGAGGTGCCTACTACTACGTGCAGGCCGCTGACGACGACCAGGAGTAGTTAGGAGGATCCCAGGCAGGAGGCCTGCGCCTCTTTCGATCTGTATCCCAGTTTGTGCTAGCCTTCTTAAGGCAGACTTGTTTAACTTATGTCTGTACTCAGATATTGTTGCTTTCGCTGACTCGTCTATGATCGAGCACTTGTATTCGAGCCCTCGAGGCCCCTGGCTTGTACTATGATGCTTGTATGACTTATTTATGTTTTAGAGTTGTGTTGTGATATCTTCCCGTGAGTCCTTGATCTTGATCGTACACTTTTGCGTGCATGATTAGTGTATGATTGAATCAGGGGTGTAACAAGTTGGTATCAGAGCCGACTGCCTGTAGGAATCCCCCTTTCCAACTCCTTGGTCAAAGTTGAGTCTAGTCGATGAAAATTGTTTTACTAACTGGGCTGTGCGGCCCATGGGCCCACGTCGCCAATTGGGTGGTATTAGGATCTTTTACTCCTCATCTATACTCTGGGACTCTGATCTCTCTTCTATTCGGGTTTAATGAGTTTAACTAAATCTAACATTAGGATCTTGTGATCACTTTCACCCGGAGAGCCCCTTATTACCGATGATCGTCGGCTGCACCAGAAGATTTTGAAGATACTCTCTGATGTTCTCTCGAGACTCTATGTCCGTCGCTTTTGCAATCCCCTACCACCGATACATCCCTATGGATAAATGCTTACACATGTCCTTCTTACTTTCAGTCCCAGCTGCTCTTGTTATTACAAGATGCATCGAATTATTCTTTGACTTTTAAGAAAATCTCTTGAGCCTTATGCCTTACAAATCTTTGCCGCATGAATACCCCTACGGATAATTCCTCGCACTTATCGAGTATCCGCTCATTCCCAATTGTTCATGTGTTTCATAAAATTCTTCGAAATACTACTCGATCTTACGAAAATCCTGAACATGCTATTGCTCTTGAAATTCTTGCTTGCTTGCATTATGGTTAATCCCATAAGTCTAGTAATCTTATTGGCATCCTTTGTCACTATTATTTTGAGTACATTAATTCGATATGTTGCGAATGCTCGCAATCATCAAGCAATAGAATTCTTCCCTTCAGCCCAGACGTCACTCCGGACATGAGTTGGTTCTGGACCAAACTAATTGTCGTTAATTGTGCCTCTGGTCTATCCAACTTATCCATCCTTGATCAGAGTGTCTGCTTCTGATCCCTTGTTTTGGAAATCATAATTCCTTTGTTATCTAAGCATCGAATTATTCAGATGTTCTATAATCTGATGCCCGTGCATTCTTTCTCCCTCTGATTGAGTATCGATACTCACATCAGCTCCGTTGTGGATCGCCCGATCCATTGTTGGATTTCATCCGACATTGTCCTTCATAATTAGTCATCTTGTGAGTTCTTTCTCCGATACATAATGCCTTTGGTAAATTGTATCCTCTCCTTTTGCCAACCATGCTCTGCTTTCGAGCTGGTGATAATTACTCTTGAAGCTTGTGGTATATGTTCCTAAGATGCCCTGATGGGTTGAACCTATGCCTTCCTTACTATGTGTGAACTCGGAAGTTTTCACGGGTCATACTCATCTGGTATTTCACCAGGTAAAACTTTCAACACTAATGCCATTATCGAAACGAGAAGTGAATGTAAGGTTATGCTTTGGAGAAGTGGGAGTCGACCTTGAACTTTGTGTTCATGCCCATGGACCCGAGGTGGAACTTATCATGGAAGCTTCTCGTAGTAATAATAATCCCCTTGTTATAACTTCTTCTCTTATCTATGCTTGGTCTTTTGCGACCGTGGTTTCGACCATATTGTTCTTCTTTGATCCCATTTCTTGGACAAGTTTAAGTGCTTGCCTTCTGCAAATGATTTCACTTGTCCAACCTCTATCCCGCTCTACCCTTGAGTATACTCTCTGGTACCGCGGGAATATCATGGAACTACATAACTCCTTATGGGTTCTTCATCAACTGTTATTTCTCACCGATTCCAATTTTCCTGGGTTCTGGGTTGTCGTCAACCGAGAACACTGATAAGTGAAACAATTCCGCACTTTGATTCGATAACTTTAAGTATTCTTCATTGCTTATGAGTTTATTAATCTTTCAAGTCATTGCTAGCCTGATCGGCTATATCATTATCGTGCAACTTTTAACTGTGCTACCTGGCCCCTCTTTCCGGAGCACAGATTTAGATGGTAAGCAAATCTTCCGTGGTCTTCCTCGTCATATCATTTCTCCTTGAACAGACTTGATTTTAAGTTTGTGCCGTACCCATGGTTCCAATAACCTTTCGCTTCATCATTCCTTTGACTCGATGTCGTCGCTGATTGATTACATCTTCATGAAATCTCTCGACAATTGTGTCGTGATCATCATCAACCTTATGAGCTCTTCCAGGATATCAATTGAATTCATGATGAGAAATACCATCCTTGCCCTCGCTGATTTGTGTTGTCATCGACCACTTTATTGCCTTCCCACCAACACAAGCTTGTTCGTGTTTGGTGTTATACCTTGAGTTCTTTGCTATCCAGCAATTGTTCTTCTTTACCATGGAACATTACCATCTCTTATGTCCTCAATGTTGTGAGAATTTCACCACCTCTGGAGAATTCTTGATACAAGTGATACTTATCACCATCACCATTCTTTTCTTGGTCACCGTGTTATTTCTAACCACCGATGAATGGACTGTGATGTGTAATTCCAAAATTTCTAGCAACCCTATTGCTTTGAAGTTAATGGTCGGCCGTTCATTCTTAGTCTATTGATTATTGAATCACCATTCCGACATTTGTCGTGCAACCCAACCCATATTTCGGGCGCACCTTTCAACCAATGTTTAATTATGTATGTTTTCCTCGAGCATACCTCACTATAACATTTGATCTGAAAAGGGTTATCTCCTTGTTCAGATAATCGTGGAAATCCATCTTTTGAGATCTCAATGGAATGTTGCTGAGTCCATCAGCCACCTCCTCATTCTCTCCTTGACTTAATGATGAACTCTTGTTTCGGAACTCGCTTCCATAGTTCAGTTCCCAAGAATCTTACAATGTCATCTCGACAATTTGTGTTGCACCTTTTCTTCACAGACATCCTGAGTCTGAGTTATCCTGACACCAATCAGATCTGAATCTCGGTCAGATATGGTGGTTGGGACAACTTTCCAGGAGTTATGATGTTGGTCCTTTGATGACCCGGTAATATGATGTCATGTCTAGCACCCCCCCCCCCTCGGCTGGAGGACCTGTCATTATAATTTCTTTTGCAAAGATAACCATTCTTCTTGGAGAGAATTGTAAGACTTACTCTATAAGTTATTCCTGATGAATCCTTTGTGTTCCCAAAGTCTGACCTTTGCTCGAAGACCATGTCGATGCTATCTCGAAGCATGTTTGTGGTACTCTGATTTTCAACAAGTACATTTGAAGCCCAATGCTAAATGTTTCCTACCCAATTATCCAAACACCGATGTATGGGTATTGTCATGAAATTTGTCTCCCCTACCTAAATGGTTTCTACTTTCTATCCCGTCGTGGATATCTTGCTCTACTTGACCTTGGGAAGGGTATACCCCTGGTATATGTGTCAAACACCATTTCCTTTCCATTGTTCTGTCTGATCTGATGATCACAATTTCCTTTCCATTGATTTATTTAACCTTCCTTGTGATCCATAGGATCTAAGCAGTAATATTCTTCTGCTTATGTATACACCTTGGTGTACAACCGTGTCAGTAAGACCCTGTTGAAATTGTCGATAGCATTCCGGTCACCACCGATGGACGAGAACTTTGCCTATTGGTCCGCCTCGTTCAACGAGCAGGAAAATGGTTCTCTTCATCCCTCGCCCTTGGTATCGACGTTGTTGCCAACATAATTGACAGGCTATCCTCTGACATGCCTTTCTTGCATGATCACGCAAGACGTCTCCGCCCTTCCTACTTTTAACCCACATGGTGGGCCCATAACCCACAGTTCCACAGGATCGAAACCTGACTCTCCTGTACACCCCCTGTTCTCAAAGTTATTCCTCGAGCTTGACTTCGTATGTAATTCATGGGCCACATGCCTAGTAATCTATTCTGGTATCAGACACAATACCTACCCTCGCCTTTCTGAACCCCTTTCTCACTCTGGTTCAGACTTCGAGCAACTATCTATCCGCTGGGAACCTCTTATTCTATCTTTGTACCTTACTCTCGATGTATTTTATATGTTCAACTCCAGAGATAATCTTATGTTCATTCATGGGTTAACCCCAGATTGTTTTCCCTCATAAGCATTCTGTCGTAGCCAAGCTGCCCCTTACCTATTCGAAAGTACGTTGGAGATCCCGAAGAAAGGATGACGACTTGATCATGGTGACTTGAAGCAGAGAAATGGAGACATCAACGTAATGGATCGACCTCTTCGAGGAGAGCAACCAAGACCGAGAAGATCCGTTAGAATTTCGCAACCACGACTTCCCCCTTACTCCACCGCTTAAATCTCGGGACGAGATTTCTTGTAGTGGAGGAGAATTGTGACGCCCGGATAATTAAGCTACAGTAATCCCGGGCTAATGGTGCCACGTCACCATGGTTACTGTTGTTAACCTTGCGATGATTCGAAACCGTTTCAAAATTCAAATTCAAATTAATGTCAATAATAAAAGTTTTCAAAAATTAAAATAAAAATGTTCGGATTGTACTAAATATTACATAGATAATTATGGTGTAGAAGGCACAGTTTTATAAAATACATAAATATTTTAAATTGAATTAAAACAGAAGAGAAAATAAATAAAAGGAAGAAAATACAAAAGAGACAAACAAAAAAAAGGGAAAAGGAACCCCCATCTGGGCCTCGGCCCAGCAGGCCGACGGACTGCCAGGCCGGCCCACCCCGGTCCCCCTTATCCCCCACGCGACCAAACCCTAAACCGCTACCACACCCACTCCCCCTCGTTCCTCTCGCTCCCCCTCCCCCGATCTGGATCGGGGGCGCTTGCCCCCGATGACCGCGTCGCCGTCGCCGCGCTGACCCCGCCGTCGCCTCC
>NC_041382.1:481563170-481638891 GCF_002162155.2 Triticum dicoccoides | reverse complement strand
CTGCCACGCCGTGTGCTTCTGCTGTTGCTTCTCACATGCTCTCCGCCCACCCGTGCCCCGTGGCCGTGCCCTGCCTCGCCCGCGGCCACCCCCTGGCTGGCGCCCCACTGTGCCCCCCTGGCCTGCGCCCGCCCCATCGCCCCGAATGGCCCCGCCCGTGCGCCGGCGACCATCTGCGCCCGTTTGGGCTGGTGCCCGCGCCAGCGCCCTGCGCCTGCTGCCCACACGCCCGTTCGGGCCACGCCCGATAGGCCCCTGGGGCCTATGACACATGGGCCCCATGCCCATAACGTTTAAAAAAAGAATTAAAAATAAAAATAAAAAATAAAAAAATGATTTAATAAAATTAATTATTAATTAATTAATTATCTAATGAATTAATTAAGTTAATTAATCCGGTTTAATTAATTTAATTAACTAGTTAGGTTAATTAAATAGTAATTAAATTAACTAATCTGTAATTAACCTAAACAGAGAATGACAGGTGGGTCCCACCAGACCCACATGTCAGGTTGACCAAGTCAACTCTGTTGACTGCTGACGTCAGCATGACATCATGCTGACGTCATAAATCCATTTTTCGAATTAATTAAATAATTAATTAAATTCCAGAAAATAATAAAATCTTTAGAAAATCATATCTTTTAATCCGCAACTCGGATTAAATTACTTTCAACATGAAAGTTGCTCAGAACGACGAGACGAATCTGGATACGCAGCCCGTTCGTCCACCACACCCCCTAACCTATCGAACTTGCAACTTTCCCCCTCTGGCTCCTCTGCCCGAAAACGCGAAACACCGGGAATACTTTCCCGGATGCTTTCCCCCTTCGTCGGTATCACCTACTACCGCGTTCGGGCACACCTAGCACCGCGTATTGCCTCGTTTTGTTTGTGATACTTTGTTGGCTCTGTATTTACTGTTTCTTCCCCCCTCTTCTTCCCCGGTAGACCCCGAGACCGGCGCTGATGCCACCGAGTACGACTACATCGACGACGACCCCTCTCTCTTGCCAGAGCAACCAGGCAAGCCCCCCCTTTGATCACCAGATATCGCCTACTCTTCTCTATACTGCTTGCATTAGAGTAGTGAAGCATGTTACTGCTTTCAGTTAATCCTATACTGCTGCATAGCCTGTCCTTGCTACTACTGTTGTTAACTTTACCTGCTATCCTACTGCTTAGTATAGGATGCTAGAGTTCCATCAGTGGCCCTACACTCTTGTCCGTCTGCCATGCTATACTACTGGGCTATGATCACTTCGGGAGGTGATCACGGGTATATACTATATACTACATGTGGTACTGTTCGGAGATGGGGGCTGAAAGGACAGGTGGCTCCATCCCGGTAGAGGTGGGCCTGGGTTCCTGACGGCCCCCAACTGTTACCTTGTGGCGGAGCGACAGGGCAGGTTGAGACCGCCTAGGAGAGAGGTGGGCCTGGCCCTGTTCGGCGTTCGCGGATACTTAACACGCTTAACGAGATCTTGGTATTTGATCTGAGTTGGCTACGAGCTTATACGCACTAACCATCTACGTGGGAGTAGTTATGGGTATCCCGACGTCGTGGTATCATCCGAAGCACTTCGTGACGCCAGCGACTGAGTGGCGCGCGCCGGATTGGAACGTAAGCCTGCTCTTGTATTAAGGGGGCTAGTTCTGCTTTCGGCCGCGTACGCAACGTGCAGGTGTGCTATGGGCGATGGGCCCATACCCCTGTGCGCTTAGGTTTAGACCGGCGTGCTGGCCTCTCTGTTGGGCCTAGGTGGGGCTGCGACGTGTTGATCTTTCGCGTCGGGCATGACCAGGGAAAGTGTGTCCGGCCAAATGGGATCAAGCGTGTTGGGTAAGTTGGTGCACCCCTGCAGGGAAGTTAATCTATTCGAATAGCCGTGATCTTCGGTAACAGGACGACTTGGAGTTGTACCTTGACCTTATGACAACTAGAACCGGATACTTAATAAAACACACCCTTCCAAGTTCCACAGACAACCCGGTGATCGCTTTTCCACAGGGCGACGAGGGGAGGATCGCCGGGTAGGATTATGCTACTGCGATGCTACTGGAGATGCTACTTGGAGATGCTACTTGGAGATGCTACTTGGAGATGCTACTTGGAGATACTACTTGGAGGACTTCAATCTACTCTCTTTTACGTGCTGCAAGACGGAGGCTGCCAGAAGCGTAGTCTTCGACAGGATTAGCTATCCCCCTTTTATTCTGGCATTCTGCAGTTCAGTCCACCGATATGGCCTTTTACACATATACCCATGCATATGTAGTGTAGCTCCTTGCTTGCGAGTACTTTGGATGAGTACTCACGGTTGCTTTTCTCCCTCTTTTCCCCTTTCCCTTCTACCTGGTTGTCGCAACCAGATGCTGGAGCCCTGGAGCCAAACGCCACCGTCGACGATGATTCCTACTACACTGGAGGTGCCTACTACTATGTGCAGGCCGCTGACAACGACCAGGAGTAGTTAGGAGGATCCCAGGCAGGAGGCCTGCGCCTCTTTCGATCTGTATCCCAGTTTGTGCTAGCCTTCTTAAGGCAAACTTGTTTAACTTATGTCTGTACTCAGATATTGTTGCTTCCGCTGACTCGTCTATGATCGAGCACTTGTATTCGAGCCCTCGAGGCCCCTGGCTTGTATTATGATGCTTGTATGACTTATTTATGTTTTAGAGTTGTGTTGTGATATCTTCCCGTGAGTCCCTGATCTTGATCGTACACATTTGCGTGCATGATTAGTGTACGATTGAATCGGGGGCGTAACACCAATTTCCGTTAAGGAAAGGCATGGAACACTTTCCTAGAAAGAAAATAAATTACCTTATGAATCTATTATGAGAGTCACTTATGGATTGCCTACCAAAGATGGCAATACCTAGATCTATCCTTGCTTGTTATGCCTAGCTAGGGACGTTAAACGATAGCGCTTGTTGGGAGGCAACCCAATTTTATTTTTATTACTTGCTTTTTGCTCCTGTTTAGTAATAAATAATTTATCTATCCTCTGTTTTGGTTGTGTTTTTTGTGTTTAATTGGTCTTTGTGCCAAGTGGAACCATTGGGAAGACTTGGGGAAAGTCTTGTTAAACTTGCTGTAAAAAACAGAAACTTTAGCGCTCACGAGAACTGCTTTCATTTTTATTTGGAAAGTTCTATTTAGTTAATTCCTTTTTAAGATGATTAATAGATAAATTCCTCACGTCCAGAAATTTATTTTAGAATTTTTGGGGTTCCAGATCTTGCGGTAGCTACAGATTACTACAGACTGTTCTGTTTTTGACAGATTCTGTTTTTCGTGTGTTGTTTGCTTATTTTGATGAATCTATGGCTAGTAAAATAGTTTATAAACCATAGAGAAGTTGTAATACAGTAGGTTTAACACCAATATAAATAAAGAATGAGTTCATTACAGTACCTTGAAGTAGTATTTTGTTTTCTTTCGCTAACGGAGCTCACGAGATTTTCTACTTTGAGTTTTGTGTTGTGAAGTTTTCAAGATTTGGGTAAAGATTTGATGGATTATGGAACAAGGAGTGGCAAGAGCCTAATCTTGGGGATGACTATGTCACCCCCAAGATAATCAAAGGACACCTAAAAGCCAAAGCATGGGGAAGCCCCAGAAGGCATCCCCTCTTTCGTCTACTTCTATCGGTAACTTTACTTGGAGCTATATTTTTATTCACCACATGATATGTGTTTTGCTTGGAGCGTCTTGTATGATTTGAGTCTTTTCTTTTTAGTTTACCACAATAATCCTTGCTGCACACACCTTTTGAGAGATCCATACCTGATTTGGAATTTTTTAGAATACTCTATGTGCTTCGCTTCTATCTTTTGAGTTATATAGTTTTGCTCTAATACTTCACTTATATCTTTTGGAGCACGGTGGTGGATTTGTTTTATAGAAACTACTGATCTCTCATGCTTCACTTAGATTATTTTGAGAGTCTTAAATAGCATGGTCATTTGCTTAAAATCCTAATATGCTAGGTATTCCAGATTAGTAAAATTTTCTTATGAGTGTTTTGAATACTAAGAGAAGTTTGATGCTTGATGATTGTTTTGAGATATGGAGGTAGTAATATCAAAGTCGTGCTAGTTGAGTAGCTGTGAAATTGAGAAATACTTGTGTTGAAGTTTGCAAGTCCCGTAGCATGCACGTATGGTAAATGTTATGTAACAAATTTGAAACATGAGGTGTTATTTGATTGTCCTCCTTATGAGTGGCGGTCGGGGACGAGCGATGGTCTTTTCCTACCAATCTATCCCCCTAGGAGCATGCGTGTAGTGCCGAGGCTTTTGATGACTTGTATATTTTTTCAATAAGTATGTGAGTTCTTTATGACTAATGTTGAGTCCATGGATTATACGCACTCTCATCCTTCCATCCTTGCTAGCCTCTTCCGTACCGTGCATTGCCCTTTCTCACATCGAGAGTTGGCACAAACTTCGCCACTGCATCCAAACCCCGTGATATGATACGCTCTTTCACACATAAACCTCCTTATATCTTCCTCAAAACAGCCACCATACCTACCTATTATGGCATTTTCATAGCCATTCCAAGATATATTGCCATGCAACTTTCTACCATTCTGTTTATCATGACACATTCATCATTGTCATATTGCTTAGCATGATCATGCAGTTGACATAGTATTTGTGGCAAAGCCACCGTTCATAATTCTTTCATACATGTCACTCTTGGTCCATTGCATATCCTGGTACACCACCGGAGGCATTCATATAGAGTCATCTTTTGTTCTAGTATCAAGTTGTAATCATTGAGTTGTAAATAAATAGAAGTGTGATGATCATCATTTTCTAGAGCAGTGTCCCAAGTGAGGAATTATAAAAAAAGAGAAAGGCCATAAAAAGAGAAGGCCCAAAAAAATGAGAGAAAAGGGAGAAGGGACAATGTTACTATCCTTTGCCACACTTGTGCTTCAAAGTAGCACCATAATCTTCATGATAGAGAGTCTCTTGTTTTGTCATTTTCATATACTAGTGGGAATTTTTCATTATAGAACTGGCTTGTATATTCCAACAATGGGCCTCCTCAAGTGCCCTAGGTCTTCGTGAGCAAGCAAGTTGGATGCACACCCACTTAGTTTCTTTGGTTGAGCTTTCATACATTTATAGCTCTAGTGCATCCGTTGCATGGCAATCCCTACTCCTTGCATTAACATCAATCGATGGGCATCTCCATAGCCCATTGATTATCCTCGTTGATGTGAGACTTTCTCCTTTTTTTGTCTTCTGCACATAACCCCTCTCATTATATTCTATTCCACCCATAGTGTTATGTCCATCGCTCGTGCTCATATATTGCGTGACAGTTTATAGGTTTGAGATTACTAAAGTATGAAACAATTGCTTGGCTTGTCATCGGGGTTGTGAATGATGAGAGCGTTCTTGTGTGACGAAAATGAAACATGACTAAACTATATGATTTTCTAGGGATGAACTTTCTTTGGCCATGTTATTTTGAGAAGACATAATTGCTTAGTTAGTATGCTTGAAGTATTATCTATTTATGTCAATGTAAACTTTTGTCTTGAATCTTTCGGATCTGAATATTCATGCTACAATTAAGAAGAATTACATCAAAATTATGCCAAGTAGCACTCTGCATCGAAAATTCTGTTTTTATCATTTACCTACTCGAGGACGAGCAGGAATTAAGCTTGGGGATGCTTGATACTTCTCCAACGTATCTATAATTTTTGATTACTCCATGCTATATTATCTACTATTTTGGAAATTATTGGGCATTATTATCCACTTTTATATTATTTTTGAGACTAACCTATTAACCGGAGGCCCAGCCCAGAATTGCTATTTTTTTGCCTATTTCAGGGTTTCGAAGAAAAGGAATATCAAACGGAATTCAAATGGAATGAAACCTTCGGGAACGTGATTTTCTCAATGAACAAGACCCAGGAGACTTGGACCCTACGTCAAGACACAAAAGAGGAGGCCACGAGGTAGGGGGCGCGCCTACCCCCCTCCCCAAGCGCGCCCTCCACCCTCGTGGGCCCCCTATTGCTCCACCGACGTACTCCTTCCTCCTATATATACCTACGTACCCCCAAATGATCAAATACGGAGCCAAAACCCTAATTCCCCCGCCGCAACTTTCTGTATCCACGAGATCCCATCTTGGGGCCTGTTCTGGAGCTCCGCCGGAGGGGGCATCGATCATGGAGGGCTTCTACATCAACACCATAGCCCCTCCGATGAAGTGTGAGTAGTTTACCTTAGACCTACGGGTCCATAGTTAGTAGCTAGATGGCTTCTTCTCTCTTTTTGGATCTCAATACAATGTTCTCCCCTTCTCTTGTGCAGATCTATTCGATGTAATCTTCTTTTTGTCGTGTGTTTGTTGAGATCGATGAATTGTGGGTTTATGATCAAGTCTATCTATGAACAATATTTGAATCTTCTCTGAATTCTTTTATGTATGATTGGTTACGTTTGCAAGTCTCTTCGAATTATCAGTTTGGTTTGGCCTACTAGATTGATCTTTCTTGCAATGGGAGAAGTGCTTAGCTTTGGGTTCAATCTTGCGGTGTCCTTTCCCAATGACAGTAGGGGCAGCAAGGCACGTATTGTATTGTTGCCATCGAGGATAACAAGATGGGGTTTTCATCATATTAAATGAGTTTATCCCTCTACATCATGTCATCTTGCTTAAGGCGTTACTCTATTTTCATTAACTTAATACTCTAGATGCATGCTGGATAGCGGTCGATGAGTGGAGTAATAGTAGTAGATGCAGGCAGGAGTTGGTCTACTTGTCTCGGACGTGATGCCTATATACATGATCATACCTAGATATTCTCATAACTATGCTCAATGCTGTCAATTGCTCAACAGTAATTTGTTCTCCCACCGTAGAATACTTATGCTCTCGAGAGAAGCCACTAGTGAAACCTATGGCCCTCGGGTCTATCTTCATCATATTAATCTACCAATACTTAGTTATTTCCTTTTGCTTTTACTTTGCTTTTATTTTACTTTGCATCTTTATCATAAAAATACCAAAAATATTATCTTATCATATCTATCAGATCTCACTCTCGTAAGTGGCCGTGTAGGGATTGACAACCCCTTATTGCGTTGGTTGTGAGGATTTATTTGTTTTTGCGCAGGTACGAGGGACTTGCGCGTAGCCTCCTACTGGATTGATACCTTGGTTCTCAAAAACTGAGGGAAATACTTACGCTACTTTGCTGCATCATCCCTTCCTCTTCGGGGAAAACCAACGCAGTGCTCAAGAGGTAGCACAGGACCTCAGGAGGATGGCATCGCAGCAGGAGCCTCGTCAGGACCAGCGCCCGCTCCAGGGCCGCCTCCCTCCATCGCATAGGAAGGCGCGCCCGGCGCCCCCCTCAGGCAGGGCTCGGGGGCTCTCTTCTGGAGGGCCTCAGACCTTGCCAACCTCACGGGGGAGGCGCTTGGGCACCACATGCAGGCATGCTTCGCGGCACGTGACCCTCAGGAGAGCACAGGGCAAGGAGTGCCCACCACTCAGGAGTTCATCACCAAGACCACCCAGGAATGCAAGAAGCAAGAGCCATGTGTGGCGACAGCCGCCCACGAGGCGCAGCTCCGCATCCTGGCGAGGATGCTGGGCTGCGTGACTGCATCGACGTCCCAGGGCTCAACAGGGCCGCATCTCAGGAGCGTTTCTGGCCTTCGCATGTGGGCCGCTGCGAGGGCCCACCGCACAGCCACGTTCGTATGCCCTTTGGCTTGCCGAGCGTGGCGTCGGCCAATCAGCGCAACATGCGACGTGTCCTGGTGGCTCAGGAAGCCAGGTACCACGCCCTTTTGGAGGAGATGGAGACGGTCTTCAGGGAACCTCCTGAGCCCCCAGAGCCTCCCGAGGCTCAGGGTTCTGGCGGCTCATGAGGAGTCATTTCTTCAACGCACGCCTTCAGCTGCACCAACTCTACTTCGTCTATAGAACTAGGTGACATCTTCCAAGCTCGTTTAGCTAGGAGCGCCCCTGGGCTGCATTATTCCCAGGCCACGTGGGTCCGTCACTGCGGCATGTATCCCTTTTGCTTACGTCTTTAGCTTACCTTGTTGGGGCACCCCTTGGGCTACATCACCCCCAAGCCACTCGGGCCGGACCCTGTGGCATGTATCTTCCTGCATTTATCCAAATTGATCTTCTCTCCATGCTTAACCTGCCAACTGCTGTCACCTGCTCGATTGCTGCCCACCACGAGTCTATTCATCCTATGCAATTCGCTTGCATGTTAAAAGGGGGGCTCCTGAGCATCGCGACTTAGGAGCTCCTACTGGCTCTTCAGCACTCACCCCCTAGCCTTGACCACGGCATCGCGACCTGGCATACCAGCGGCGGTTGAGCTCGCTCGAGGGCCGGGACCCGAGGACGTAGAGTGCTTTAATCTAACCGCCTTGCAGGGACATACAGTCACCAAGACTCAAGACCAGGCGCAACCCGCCTTGAGGTAGGGCCTCGTGAGTCCCGCGCTGGCTCACGAGTGCCCAAACACACCTCGCAGCCCTGCCGTGCAAGCCACGTCTCAGGGCGGGGCTGTACATGCCCAGGGGCTCCTCCCGGAGGGGCCTCCCATCCCACGCCCAAGTGGAAGCACCATGCTCCGTGCTAGTTGTCGACATTGCCGAGGAGCGGCTATGCCCATGCACAAGTGGAAGCACTATGCTCGCGCTGGCGATAAACAACTAAGGGCGGCCCCACGGTCGTACCAACCTCAGGGAGCCCAGAGCTCACCGCCCAGCCTCACCACAACGCCTCCCCTCGGGAGAGCCGCACGAGGGGGCTGGGCATGGGGGCTGCGCTCGGGTCATGCCCAAGCGCACGCCACCCAACCAGGTCCCTCGGACCTGGGCGTCGTGCGCCCCTCCCGAGGCCTCGGCAAGGGCAGGTATGGAAATTGTTTGCACGTCAAGGGGGACTCCTGAGCATCGTGACTCGGGAGCCTAACTGATCACGTAGCCCCTCACTCCTTGGTCCGTCCTGGTCTCCGGTCGGCCCAATGGCGGTTGAGGTATGCGCGTGGCCGGGCTCTGCCGACGTAGAACATTATCTATCCTCATGAACTCTCCCTATATGTTGTTTGCGTGTCAAGGGGGTCTCTTGAGCATCGCGACTCGGGACCCTAACTGGTCACGTAGCCCCTCACTCCTTGGTCCGTCCTGGTCTCCGGTCGGCCCAATTGTTGTTGAGGTATGCGTGGGGCTGAGCTCTACCGACGCAGAATGCAAAGCAAATAGGAAGGAAATCGCAAAACCTCGAAGCAAATATTACAAGCATATTGTTCTCACAATACCAAATGAAAAGTCTACATGCCTCCACGAGGCCTGATACATGTCGCAGGAACGAAACGGGAAGAATAGCCCCAGGTCACCCCTGGATATCGCCATCGCCTGCGGAAGGTGCTCCCCCGTGTGCAACGATGTTCTCACCTTCACCACCAGCCGCAGGATCCGCGGCGTCGCCAGATAGAGGATCGGAGACAAAGCCGCGGAACCTCCCCAGCAAGGCCTCCACATGACCTTGTACAGCCGCAGCGGCAGCTTCGCAGTGATCTTCAGCCACAGGCTCCAGCAGCTCGTCAAGGAGAGCGCTGGGGTCACAAAGGTGCAGATGGCTGAAGACACGAGTCAGTGCGGCTGAAGACAGGACGCGAGCTTCTACCTCCGCCATGGGACCGAGGCCATCAACGACCTCCTCAATCGCCTTCACCACGAGAGGAAGCGGCTGGGCGGGGCCGTCCTCGTCGGTGTCTTGCGGCTTCTCCAAGCCATGCTCGTAGAGTGTCTTCAGCGCCTTGTCAGACCTCTTCTCGATATCGGCGAAGGCCACGCATTCTTCGGCCAGGACTCAAGCCTTGGCATCAAGATCGGCCTCCCTTGTCCCCATCTTCCGCTCCAACTCTTCCACCCGGTTTGTGCTCGGCGGCCTGCTTCTACCCCAGCTCCGCCAGCTCAGCATCACGGTTCTTGACGGCATCCTCCCGGGCCTTCATCTCGTCCTCCTTCACTTGGCGGCAGCGTACCTCTTTGACGTGCTTGTCGTGCAGGCTCTGCAACCCGCCCTCTAGCACTTGGCAGTGGTCACGAGCGGCCTTGGCGTCTTTCAGCGCCGCCTCACGATCGGCAGCAGCGCTGCCGGCTCCTTGCTTCTCCTCCTCGGAAGCCGTAGCAGGCTGGCCCAGTGCCACGCGAACCGCCAAGTCAAAGTGAAGCCAGCCAGAGGCCAACTCCAGACGCCCGGCCACCAGGCGTGGGTCCGCACTCAGGAGATCTGCCTGTAGCTTGGTCATCTCCGAAAGGGCACACTCCAAGACAGTAGCAGGAGCAGAAGAACCAGGGAGTGGAGGTGCTGCGGTGGGAGGAAGCGACACCGTCGCCAGGGCTTGGGAGACCACGGGTACCGGAGCAGCTGGGACCTCGTCAGCCGTGCCAAGCTCCAGCACCTCCGAAGCCAGCGGGGCCATGGGGGCTGATTCCACGCGGTGATGTTCCTCTTGGACCCGCAAGGATGACCGGGCTGGGGAGATGGGGGCGCTGCTGCCTCCTTTCTCTGCGGAGGGAGGCACGGCCGCTGTATCCTCTTTCCTCTTCTTTGCCGAAGATGCTGGCCTGATCAACCAAGGGCGGGGCGTAAGGAAATAACAAGTACCGGCGGGGATAAAGCGAAGCTCGAGACACCTACCGGTCCGCCGCGAAGTACTCCACCTTTCGCTTCAGAAGCTTGAAGCCTGACAGCATCGGGACCTGAAGGGCAGGCATTCGGGCTCCGGCAGCGCCAGGCGGTGCGGAGGTAGAACCGGATCCAGCCCCAGGAGGTGTTGGGGTGGAGGCGGCACCACAGCCAGCAGCGACGACATACCCTTCGTCGGGATGAGGCGTTGCTCCCTCTCCCCTTGGTAGGCGTCGGCTTCGGCATCATTAGGAAGGGCGTAGAGAATCTCGGCCTTGCTCAGAGGGGAAGTCTCCCCCACCTCTTTCGGGGTCTTCTCTGAGTCCACCTCCTCTTCCCCCACTCGTTGCTCTCTCTCGCTGTTAGCGGGCGCACGGAGGCGAGGCTCTTATCCGTGATGGTGGGCGCCTTGAGAGCGGGCTCGTACCAAGCCAGTGCCAAGGAAGTCTTGACCTTGCGCGGTGCCATGAGCGGCAGATGCAGAGCAAGGCTGGGGTAGATCTGGAGATAGCGGCGGCGAAGAGCGAGAAAGGGGATCTGGAGCGAGGCGAGGAAGAAGCAACGAAGGCAAGTGCTGCCTGCGCCAGCCTTTTGTCAGGTCAAGCAGTTGCCGAGGCAGCATGGGGAAGCGGAGATGCCCACGTCCAATCAACCGCCACGCATCAACCGAGGCCGCAGGCTTTTGGGGCCCGCGGTGCTCCGAACTTGGCCCTTGGCTTTGCCGTGAAGCCAAGCCCGAGCGCACCTTGGGCATGGGGGCTACTGTCGGTGTTCTGGGAACGGGGGTCCCCAGACTTGCCTGCCTGCGGCCCACAGCGTGGCTAAGCCAGCAGGCTGTACGGACAATCTTCATCAACAAGGCATCCAAGACCCTCGCGAGGGTCCAAGAGATGGAGGAAGAACCTCACCGCTATGAGGACGCCGCGGAAGACACCGATCCCGACTACACAACCCCTAGTGGCGTCGGGGATGACACCACTGATGGTGCCGCCGAGGATGCCACCACTGATGATGGCAGCGCACACAGAGATGGCAGCCAACCGAAGAGGCAATGGAAGGACCAGCGCCCGAACATGGTCGGCACCATCAAGGAGGAATTTACTGAAGTGTCCTCCAGTGGGTACGCGGGACAGCTCGGGTGCATTCTCCGGAGCACCGTCTCGATCAACACCGAGAACCTAAGGCATCGTGACTGAGGGAATTTGCGCAACCTCCTCTTCACGAAGTTGCACGAACGATACAAGTTCCCCGGTGACTTCGGAAACACACGCCTCTCAGGGAATAAAGTGAACAGTGCCGCCCTCATGAAGATGAGCACGGCCTTGGCTACTTGGAGAGCCGCGGTGAAGAGAAGGATTGAAAAAGGTGATAGTTATGAGAAGATCAAGGAGACAAATCCTTCGATCAGCGAAGCTGACTACCTGGAGTTCAAGATCAAGTGCGAGAGCAATGCAACCACGGAATCAAGTCAGTGGGGGAAAGATATGCGGGACTTGAACTTGGGGGTCCACAAACTCGGTCCCGGTGGTTACAGAGTGGCGGAACCTATATGGGACAAGGAGGATGCGGAGCGTGCCGAGCAAGGCCTACCGCCCCTCTTTGATAAATACCGTGACAAGCAGACCAGGAACTATGTCAAGGCCTTGTACAAGATTGACCCGGTAACAAAGGAGCTTACCACGGATCCGAAGACCAAGGTGCTTGAGCTTGTTCCGGTAAGAAATACATCCCCGCGTAATTAGCTCCATATGGTTGCATTCTAATTAATGAAGCCAAATTTCTAAATGGTTCATGTTCCTTCCGCAGGAAACTGAAAGCAGTAGCGCGGGGTCGTCTCAGAGCTCCCCTTGGGACACCACTTTAAATAGGGCGTTGAACGTAATGAAACACAAGGATAAGCTCAGTAAGCCGATGTCAGCTGGTCGTGTGTGTAGGCGTTTTGCAAACGGGAGTCCCCAGACTTGCCTGCCTGCGGCCCATGGCGTGGCTAAGCCAGCAGGCCGTACGACCCATCTTCATCAACAAGGCATCCAAGACCCTCGCGAGGGTCCAAGCCTCGTGAGGCAGACGGCGCAAGACCTCCTCTGGAGTAGCCTAGCCATGCAGGCTCACGAGGAGCGGAGATATCAAGGCGGGGCAAACCTCATGAGGCCCTCATGACGTGAGCCATGACGCATGACACCAGGCGGGCGCCAGCACATGCAGCGTCCTTGTTTCCTCTTTGGTGCTAAGGAGGCCAGCGCAGGTGAAGAGTACCGAGGCATCAGGAAAAGGTTGCTATATTGGTGCAACAAGACCAAGACCAGGAGGATGGAAAGACAGAGGTCATCGTGGAGCCCAAGACGGCGTCACCGCCAGAGCTTTTCGTAGGCAATGACCACTTTTGTCAGGATAGCTTGTACTAGCTGTCCCCCTTCAAATTGCCCGCCGTTGTTGGCTCCCTTCCCGCTCGATATTTGGGAAGAGGACCGAGGCCTATATAAGTAGAGCTAGCCACCATAGTAGGGGCATATGATCTGATTGCATCTCATCTCATCTCATCTCATCTTAGCTTGATCCAACCCGATCGAGAGCCTACTCACAAGAACACCTCAACCTCAGGAGGCTGTTCTTCCCTTGTACTGTTCATCATCTGCCCTAGAGGCAATCCACCACCACCACACTGGAGTAGGGTATTACACCACAACGGTGGCCCGAACAGTATAAACCTCGTGTCTTTCTGTGTTGCAAGTTCGTCGAGTTCATCCGCGAGATCTTAGCGAGCTAGGGTGTAGATCGGTAGGAAGGAAAGACTTCGCGCGCACCCAAGTGTTCGAACCTTAAGGGTTTGCCAGAACCCCACATCCGACAGTGTGGCTGGCAAAGACTTGTCCACGAAATGGTCAGAATACTATACCGTTGGGCGAAAGGAGAGAAAGACCAGCTCGGAAAGCCAGGAGCACGAGGTTCAAGAACTCAAGGCACAAGTGGCGCGGATTCCGGAGATAGTTAAAGAGAAAGTGCGAGACCAACTGGGAGCGACGATCATCGCCATTATGCCTACCTTGCTTGAGGGGCTGTAGGCGTGGATTGCGGGCGGCCAACAGGGGCCGCCGCCGATTCCCAGCTTCACGAGCAGCAACTCGCACAACGCGCCGACGGCTCCATTGGTGTCTCCGGCATCGGCGCCGGCATTGGAGCTTAATGCACCCGAGTGTGGGAAGAATACGCCGGCCGACACCTCAGCAGCAAGCGGCCCCTCCGTCACTTGCACGCCCGCCGTTGGTGGTGCCCCGGCATTAGCCGAGCTCGATGCCATCACGGTAACTAAGCCCCTCGGCCGATGACTTCATCTCCTTGCCTTTGACTGGGCATCCCAGACACCCTACATGTTTTTGCAGGGCGCCACCGATGTTCCATGCACTCTCCTGCACTTCATGGATGGCGAGTTGATCGATGTCGCCAAGGCCAGAATCGCTCAATCGGGCAACCGCCTGTTCCACGGTAATCCGATGCCACCCAACGTGTATAGGGTTCAACTGGTTCGGGTGCTGCGGGGCTGCGATGACTTGTTACCTCCGTATCGACCCCCTGGGGCTGACGAAGATGATGTGATGACCCTAAGCGCCTGCATAAGCTGGTCCATGCGTTGGCCGCAGAGCCGGGTTCATCTGGGGGCGGGGGACACCACCTCACAGACAACACCGCCAGTCATGCCGGCGCCAAGCCATGGCAAGACCGTCGCAACGTTACCGCCGTCAACTGATCTGGACATGCATATGGCACAGGATCCGGACGACGATGATGACGGTAGATTTACCAGGGTCGATAAGTACTTCAACGAACATGGGTATAGTGACGAATTCTTAGGGCCTCCTTCTCAAGAACCCAACCCTACAAAAGACGATCGTGATCTAGCTTGTACCGCGGAGAAACCCAATTGCAATAGGCGTCATCTGGCGTTCAGTTCTCAGGAGACGCCTCCAGGTCCCGCCTTCACCGAGCCTCATATAGCCGAGGTGCGAAATATTATCAGCCCCAACACACTCAAGAAGGTGGTCTCTGAGTAGAACTCGATCCCATTACAGCAGAAGAAGCAGAAAGGACGGAAAAGAAAGAATAACAAGGGTGCGAGCCAACCGGCACCGAGTACGATCCGTGCTTAGGATGGGCCATCTTCACCTAGGGATATCTCGAGGAGGGTGCATGTGGTGGGTAGGCCGATGCTACCAACTAATTTGCTCAATGCTGCAACTGGTACTATGCGGAGTCTGCATGACAGTGTTCTTTCTTTGGAGAAGCGACGTCTCTCCGAGAATGATGTGGCATACCCGGTTTTCGTGGCCAAGGTGCCAGAGGGCAAGGGCTTTGTCGATAGCACCATTGGGGGTATAATCGTCCTGCGGTTTGATGACATCTTCGCTATGTTTAACCTTCATCCGCTGCACTACACCTTCATTTGGCTATTTTTGCTAAGTATGGAGATGCGAATCATTAGAGACAAGACCCCGGACATCCTGATAGTTGACCCATTCTACATGCGTGCCAAGATCTTGGGCAGCGCTGGGGACCAGCAAGTCGCGAGTTCATACCTCGAAGGCGTCATTCTGGCAAACCCAGATAAGGATAACTTCCTTGTGCCTTACTTTTCCGAGTAAGTCATCCCCTCACCGCCCCGTAACATATGATTTCTTAGATTTTGATCGTTCTTTTTTTTCTAACATTCCGTGTTTTGTGCAGTAACACACATTGCACACTCATCCTCTTAAGCCCGAACTATTACATGGCCACATATTTCGACTCGGACCAGTAGTCGAATAAAGACTACACAAATATCAAGAAAGTTCTTGATGATGTTCTCCCTGGCTACGCCAAATCTGGAGGCACCTTCAGGAGGCCAATTTTTAGGTACGGCAAGCATGTGTTCACCCACGTAACGACGTTCCCCTGCGTCAAGCAGCTGCCTGGCGGTCAGAAGGATGCCTACTAACCCCTCCATCACATGCGGGCGATCGTACAGGACCATAATCACCTTCTGCTACCAAATAGTCTCAAAGTTTGGGCCGCGCGCTTGTCGGCAATCCAGGACGCGGACCTCAGACAAGAATTCTTTCGCATCCAGTCGGAGTTTGTGGAAATCATCCATCAACATGTACTTCATACCTCGGGGCAGTTCTACCTCAAATATCAACCGTCCAATAGTGAAATAGAAACAACGCTACCAATGCAGGCTGAAAACGATCGCGATTTCATGACCATCACGAAAGACGGCGGCTTCGTCCACGCTCCGGTCCCTGAGTTGAGTCGAAAGTAGTGATGCTATGTAGTTCTGAAATATCGATTAGCTCATGTTGTAATTAAACTTTAATGAACTTGTATGTCTCTTTGATTTGGACAGTCGTTCAACTTATATGTAATTGATGCTATTTATTAGTAGGACCATGAATCGTGCTATTAATGTGTTGCTTTTCTCTTCCGATCCTTTTGTTGCATACTTATATATTGCTTATGTATTGTCTGTGAATTGCTACTAACCTTTTGTTTGTCTAGTGCATAGAGATGCCGTCGTATGTCGTGTACAAGTGTAAGGTTCCCGGAGTCTACGACCACTGGGAGGAGTGTCGGAGACAGGTTCACTGTTTCAGCGGTAACAGTTACAAAGGGTACACCACTAGGGCGGAGGCGGAAGCTAGATACGCGCGCTATCTAGCGGGAGAGACGAGGGAGTGGAGGAGGAACCGGATGAAGACCAGTTTCATCGCGATGATGCTCGTCGTGACCGCAGCTCTCTTCTTTGTGATGGTAGTTTAGATGATCGATATCGACTTTGTAATGTGACGACAAACTCGCTACTCGCGGTCTCGAGACTTGTAATGTTCTAACTTTGTTCGGTATTTTCAATTCGGAGACTAATATGATGAATTGTATTCGGAGACTAATCTTCTATTATATTCGATAAATCTGGTGTTTATATGTTGTGTTGTTTATATTTTGTGTTGTAATGTATTTTGTAACCTGTGCAAATATCAGAAAAGCAAAAAAATCCTAATATTCATAGTAGTGGCGCACCTTGTTTAGCATTAGTGGCGCACCAGGGCTAAATACCAGTGGCGCATTATGGTGCATAGTAATGGCGCACTTGGGGGCATACGTAAAGGTAAATATGGCCCCCTAGGAGGCATAGTAATGGCGCACTGCTGGACATAGTAATGGTGCACTATCAGGTGCGCCACTATTATCTGGTATACTAATGGCGCACCAGAGGTGCGCCATTAGTATTTGTTACTAGTGGCATGGTAAAAGTGGCACACCTATAGTGCACCATTAATGGCCAAAATAGGTGTGCCACTAACAGGCCTTTTTCTAGTAGTGAGCATTACTTTGTTCTTATGAACTTAATACTCTAGATGCATGTTGGATAGCGGTCGATGTGTGGAGTAATAGTAGTAGATGCAGAATTGTTTTGGTCTACTTGTCACGGACGTGATGCCTATATACATGATCATACCAAGATATTCTCATAACTATGCTCAATTCTATCAATTGCTCGACAGTAATTCGTTTACCCACTGTAATACTTATGCTCTTGAGAGAAGCCACTAGTGAAACCTATGGCCCCCGGGTCTATCTTCGATCATATTAATCTTCCAACACTTAGCTATTTCTATTGCCGTTTATTTTACTTTGCATCTTTATTTCTCTTTATCATAAAAATACCAAAAATATTATCTTATCATATCTATCAGATCTCACTCTCGTAAGTGACCGTGAAGGGATTTACAACCACTTTATCGCGTTGGTTGAGAGGTTCTTATTTGTTTGTGTAGGTGCGTGGGACTTGAGCGTGATCTCCTACTGGACTGATACCTTGGTTCTCAAAAACTGAGGGAAATACTTACGCTACTTTACTGCATCACCCTTTCCTCTTCAAGGGAAAACCAACGTAGTGTTCAAGAGGTAGCAAGAAGAATTTTAAGCAACTTGATCATGAACATGTTGCACAAGCTTGGGAGAGGATGAAATTGATGATACGTAATTGACCTACGCATGGTTTGAATTTATGGATGATTATATAGAATTTTTATGCCGGATTGAATTTTGCTTCTAGAAATTTTTTATATTCGGCTGCGGGGGGCACTTTTATGGAAATCACTTTAGGAGAAGCTACCAAACTCCTAGATAATATTATGGTTAATTATTCTCAATGGCACACTGAAAGATCTACTAGTAAAAAAGTGCATGCAATCGAAGAGATTAATGTTTTGAGTGGAAAGATGAATGAACATATGAAATTTTTTGCTAATAAGAGTGCTCCTACTAATATTAATGATATGCCTTTGTCTACTTTGATTGAGAATAATAATGAATCTATGGATGTGAATTTTGTTGGTAGGAACAATTTTGGTAACAACGCGTATAGAGGTAATTTTAATTCTAGGCCGTTTCCTAGTAATTCCTCTAATAATTATGGTAATTCCTACAACAATTCTTATGGAAATTATAATAAGATTCCCTCTAATTTTGAATCTAGTATTAAAGAATTTATTACTTCGCAAAAGAGTTTCAATGCTTTGATTGAAGAAAAATTGCTTAAGATTGATGAGTTGGCTAGGAACGTGCATAGAATTTCTCTTGATGTTGATTCTTTGAAACTTAGATCTATTCCACCTAAGCATGATATCAATGAGTATCTCAAAGCCATGAAAATTTCCATTGATGGGTGCAAAGAAAGAACCGCTAGGATGCGTGCTAAAAAAGATTACTTTGTGAAAGCGTGTTCTTCTAGTTTCTATGAAAATAAAAATGAAGATCTAAAAGTTATTGATGTGTCCCCTATTAAATCTTTGTTTTGCAATATGAATCTTGATAATGATGGGTCTGGAGATGAGCCACCTTTACCTAGAAGGCGTTCCAAAAATCTGGAGTTTTTAGATCTTGATGCAAAAATTGGTAAAAGTGGGATTGAAGAGGTCAAAACTTTATATAGCAATGAACCCACTATTTTGGATTTCAAGGAATTTAATTATGATAATTGATCTTTGATAGATTGTATTTCCTTGTTGCAATCCGTGCTAAATTCTCCTCATGCTTATAGTCAAAATAAAGCTTTTACTAAACATATAGTTGATGCTTTGATGCAATCTGATGAAGAAAAACTTCATTTGGAAGTTTCTATCCCTAGAAAAATTTATGATGAGTGGGAACCTACAATAAAAATTAAAATTAAATATCATGAGTGTTATGCTTTGTGTGATTTGGGTGCTAGTGTTTCCACAATTCCAAAAACTTTGTGTGATTTGCTAGGTTTCCGTGATTTTGATGATTGTTATTTAAACTTGCATCTTGCGGATTCCACCATTAAGAAACCTATGGGAAGAATTAATGATGTTATTATTGTTGCAAATAGGAACTATGTGCCTGTAGATTTCATTGTTCTTGACATAGATTGCAATCCTTCATGTCCTATTATTCTTGGTAGACCTTTCCTTAGAACGTTTGGTGCAATTACTGATATGAAGGAAGGGAATATTGGATTCCAATTTCCATTAAGGAAAGGCATGGAACACTTCCCTAGAAAGAAAATTAAATTACCATATGAATCTATTATGAGAGTCACTTATGGATTGCCTACCAAAGATGGCAATACCTAGATCTATCCTTGCTTGTATGCCTAGCTATGGGCGTTAAACGATAGCGCTTGTTGGGAGGCAACCAAATTTTATTTTTATTCCTTGCTTTTTGCTCCTGTTTAGTAATAAACAATTTATCTAGCCTCTGTTTTGGTTGTGTTTTTTGTGTTTAATTAGTGTTTGTGCCAAGTATAACCGTTGGGAAGACTTGGGGAAAGTCTTTTTGATCTTGCTGTAAAAAAACAGAAACTTTAGCGCTCACGAGAATTGCTGCCATTTTTATTTCTAGAGTGCTATTTAGTTAATTATTTTGCATATGATTAATAGATAAATTCCTCACGTCCAGAAATTTATTTTAGAACCTTTTGGGGTCCAGAAGTTTGCGTTAGCTACAGATTACTACAGACTGTTCGGTTTTTGACAAATTCTGTTTTTCGTGTGTTGTTTGCTTATTTTGATGAATCTATGGGTAGTAAAAGAGTTTATAAACCATAGAGAAGTTGGAATACAGTAGGTTTAACACCAATATAAATCAATAATGAGTTCATTACAGTACCTTGAAGTGGTGTTTTGTTTTCTTTTGCTAACGGAGCTCACGAGATTTTCTATTTAAGTTTTGTGTTGTGAAGTTTTCAAGTTTTGGGTAAAGATTTGATGGATTATGGAACAAGGAGTGGAAAGATCCTAAGCTTGGGGATGCCCATGGCACCCCAAGGTAAAATTAAAGGACACCAAAAGGCCTAAGCTTGGGGATGCCCCGGATGGCATCCCCTCTTTCGTCTTCGTCCATCGGTAACTTTACTTGGAGCTATATTTTTATTCACCACATGATATGTGTTTTGCTTGGAGCATCTTGTATGATTTGAGTCTTTGCTTTTTAGTTTACCACAATCATCCGTTATGTACACAACTTTTGAGAGAGACTCGCATGATTTGAAATTTATTAGAATACTCTATGTGCTTCACTTATATCTTTTGAGCTATATAGTTTTTGCTCTAGTGCTTCACTTATACCTTTTAGAGCACGACGGTGGTTTTTTTTATAGAAATAATTGATCTCTCATGCTTCACTTATATTATTTTGAGAGTCCTTTAGAACAACATGGAAATTGCTTTTAGGAATAATGTAAAAACTTTCATAGGAAGTGCATTGAATACTATGAGAAGTTTGATACTTGATAATTGTTTTGAGATATGGAGATGGTGATATTAGAGTCATGCTAGTTGAGTAGTTGTGAATTTGAGAAATACTTGTGTTGAAGTTTGTGATTCCCGTAGCATGCACGTATGGTGAACCATTATGTGACGAAGTCGGAGCATGATTTATCTATTGATTGTCTTCCTTATGAGTGGCCGTCGGGGACGAGCCATGGTCTTTTCCTACCAATCTATCCCCCTAGGAGCATGAGCGTAATACTTTGTTTCGATAACTAATAGATTTTTCCACTAAGTATGTGAGTTTTTTATGAATAATGTTGAGTCCATGTATTATACACACTCTCACCCTTCCACCATTGCTAGCCTCTCTAATACCGCGCACTTTTCGCCGGTATCATACACCCACCATATACCTTCCTCAAAATAGCCACCATACCTACCTATTATGGCATTTCCATAGCCATTCCGAGATATGTTGCCATGCAACTTTCCACCGTTCCGTTATTATGACACACTTCATCATTGTCATATTGCTTGCATGATCATGTAGTTGACATCGTATTTGTGGCAAAGCCACCGTTCATAATTCTTCATACATGTCACTGATGCATCATTGCACATCCCGGTACACCACCGGAGGCATTCACATAGAGTCATATTTTGTTCTAAGTATCGAGTTGTAATTCTTGAGTTGTAAGTAAATAAAGTGTGATGATCATCATTATTGGAGCATTGTCCCAAGTGAGGAAAGGATGGTGGACACTATGATTCCCCCACAAGTCAAGATGAGACTCCGGACAAAAAAAGAGAAAGGCCACAAAACAGGTGAAGGCCCAAAAAATGAGAGAAAAAGAGAGAAGGGACAATGCTACTATCCTTTTTCCACACTTGTAATTCAAAGTAGCACCATGATCTTCATGATAGAGAGTCTCTTATGATATCACTTTCATATACTAGTGGGAATTTTTCATTATAGAACTTGGCTTGTATATTACAATGATGGGTTTCCTCAAAATGCCCTAGGTCTTCGTGAGCAAGCAACTTGGATGCACACCCACTTAGTTTCTTTTGTTGAGCTTTCATATAATTATAGCTCTAATGCATCCATTGCATGGCAATCCCTACTCACTCACATTGATATCTATTGATGGGCATCTCCATAGCCCGTTGATACGCCTAGTTGATGTGAGACTATCTTCTCCTTTTTGTCTTCTCCACAACCACCATTCTATTCCACCATAGTGCTATATCCATGGCTCACGCTCATGTATTGCATGAAGATTGAAAAAGTTTGAGAACATCAAAAGTATGAAACAATTGCTTTGCTTGTCACCGGAGGCCCAACCCAAATTGTTGTTTTTTGCCTATTTCAGTGTTTCCCAGAAAAGGAATATCAAACAAAGTCCAAACGGAATGAAACCTTCGGGAACGTGATTTTCTCAACAAACGTGATCCAGGAGACTTGGAGTGGGCGTCAAGAAACAATCGAGGAGGCTACGAAGAAGGGGGCGCGCCTACCCCCCCTGGGCGCGCCCTCGACCCTCGTGGGCCCCTCGTTGCTCCACTGATGTACTTCTTCCTCCTATATATATATATCCACGTACCCCGCCCCAAACATCCAGGAGCACCACGAAAACCTAATTCCACCGCCGCAACCTTCTGTACCCGAGAGATCCCATCTTGGGGCCTTTTCCGGAGCTCCGCCGAAGGGGGCATTGATCATGGAGGGCCTCTACATCAACTCCATGGCCTCTCCGGTGATGTGTGAGTGGTTTACTTCAGACCTTCCAGTCCATAGTTATTAGCTAGATGGCTTCTTCTCTCTCTTTGGATCTCATTACAAAGTTCTCCTCGATCTTCTTAGAGATCTATTTTATGTAACTCTTATTTTTGCGGTGTGTTTGTCGAGATCCGATGAATTGTGGGTTTATGATCAAGTTTATCTATGAACAATATTAGAATCTCCTCTGGATTCTTTTATGTATGATTGGTTATCTTTGCAAGTCTCTTCGAATTGTCAGTTTGATTTGGCCTACTAGATTGGTCTTTCTTGCAATAGGAGAAGTGCTTAGCTTTGGTTTCAATCTTGCGGTGTCCTTTCCGAGTGACCGCAGGGGCAGCAAGGCACGTATTGTATTGTTGCCATCGAGGATAAAAATATGGGAAAACTTTGTTTTTGCCACTCTAGCTTTTCCCAATTTTTCTTATGCCACTCTAGAATTTGACAGATCACTTTTGCCACTCTTAGCTTTTGACAATGTATCACTTTTGCCATTCCGTGGCAAAAGCAAAATTTTCATAGTGGCAATTGTGATACGTTGTCAAAATATAACAGTGGCAAAAGTGAAATGAAAAATTATCCTTTTTGCCATGGAATGGCATTTGTGATGTATTGTCAAAAGCTAAGAGTGGAAAAAGTGAGATGTCAAATTCAAGAGTGGCATAAGCAAAATTGGCAAAAGCTAGAGTGGCAAAAACAAAGTTTTCCATAAAAAGATGGGTTCTATATCATACTGCATGAGTTTATCCCTCTACATCATGTCATCTTACTTAAAGCATTACTCTGTTCTTATGAACTTAATACTCTAGATGCATGCTGGATAGCAGTCGATGTGTGGAGTAATAGTAGTAGATGCAGAATTGTTTCGGTCTATTTGTCGTGGACGTGATGCCTATATACATGATCATACCTAGATATTCTCATAACTATGCTCAGTTCTATCAATTGCTCGACAGTAATTCGTTTACCCACCGTAATACTTATGCTCTTGAGAGAAGCCACTAGTGAAACCTATGGCCCCCGGATCTATCTTCCATCATATTAATCTTCCAACACTTAGCTATTTCTATTGTCGTTTATTTTACTTTGCATCTTTATTTCTCTTTATCATAAAAATACCAAAAATATTATCTTATCATATCTATCAGATCTCACTCTCATAAGTGACTGTGAAGGGATTGACAACCCCTTTATCGCGTTGGTTGCGAGGTTCTTATTTGTTTGTGTAGGTGCGTGGGACTTGAGCGTGATCTCCTACTGGATTGATACCTTGGTTCTCAAAAACTAAGGGAAATACTTACGCTACTTTACTGCATGACCCTTTCCTCTTCAAGGGAAAACCAACGCAGTGCTCAAGAGGTAGCAGGGTGTACAGAGTCGGTTTACAGAGAAAGGAATCTTCATGTCCGCACGCCAAGCTTGCCTTCCATGCCAAGGAGAGTCCCATCCGAACACGGGGGAAAGTCTTCTGTCTCGTTTCTTCACGGCCCACCAGTCTGCCCCACATCACATAGCCCGGATGCCCGAGGACCCTGTAATCCTTGACTCCCTCAGGGGGGCTCTCTCTCCCCCTCGCTTCCGGTGGCGCGGAGTGCCACTGCGGACGGGCAACGATCGGGACAGAGATCTACATCAACAATCTCGCTACCGTCAACACCAACTCTCTCCCCCTCTATGCAGCGGTGTAACACCTCTTTCCCCTGTTGTAGTCTCTACTTAAACATGGTTCTCAACTCCATATATTATTTCCCAATGATCTATGTTTATCCTATGATGTTTGAGTAGATCTGTTTTGTCCTGTGGGTTAATCATGATCTTGCTTGGTATGATTGTATATTTTATTTATGGTGCTGTCCTACGGTGCCCTCCGTTCTCGCGCAAACGTGAGGGGGCCCCCGCTGTAGGGTGTTGCAATATGTTCTTGGTTCGCTTACGGTGGATTGCGAGAGTGACAGAAACTTAAACCCGAGTAGGTGGGGTATGACGTATGGGAATAAAGAGGACATGATACTTAATGCTATGGTTGGGTTTCACGACCTTAATGATCTTTAGTAGTTGTGGATGCTTGCTAGAGTTCCAATCATAAGTGCATATGATCCAAGTAGAGAAAGTATGTTAGCTCATGCCTCTCCCTCATATAAAATTGCAAGAATGATTACCAGTACTTGTTATCAATTTCCTAGGGACAAATAACTTTCTTGTTGACAAAAGCTATCCAATTTTATTACCTTGCAATTTATTCGTAGTTTTATTCTCGCAAAGTACTCGTAGTTTTATCCTCGCAAAATAGTTTCATACTTGTTTCTGGTAAAGCAAACATCAAGTGTGCGTAGAGTTGTATCGGTGGTCGATAGAACTTGAGGGAATATTTGTTCTGCCTTTAGCTCCTCGTTGGGTTCGACACTCTTATTTATCGAAAAAGGCTACAAACGATTCCCTATACTTGTGGGTTATCATGCTATAGGCTGCGCTTGTCGCCTCCGTGTGTCGCGCGCCGCCTAGGTTTATGCGCAATATCGCTGGGTGGCGGGAAACAAGTGAGGAAATGGTGGCAAACGGTGGCGTGTTCATAAAACGCCATCAATTAATGGAAAATTAGCATAGAAGGAACATCGAGCTAGCACAAGAAGTAGATGATGATCAGATGAACATGGACCACACTAGGGAACCCATCGGTGAAGAATTCATTAATCACAAATAGTTGAACACTAGCAAGTGTTTGCCCACAACACACATGGCTTATTCCATCACAAACAGGTCAGATGTATCAACTGTATGCCACGTATCGCACATTGTCAAAAAGTAATGCGGTAGACCTTCTTTAACATGTGTTAAAAATAAAATAAAAATGAAAACAAGGACCTTGAGGTTAAATTAACTCATGGGATGGGTCATATCAGTCATTTAATTTGACAGATATGACCCATCCTATTAGTTAATTTAACATCAACAGAACTTCCCATCCAGTCACCCATCTGATGGCTGCTCCAGCCTGAGCACACTTAACTTGAGAGTTCTCTTACATGAGCTACTGGTGGAACAGCTAGTCCTTGCTGATATAGGATGCCTCTTCGCATCCTTATGGCGTATCCGGATGACCGCCCGTCCCCCAATGGCCAATAGATGTTGTGTAGACAGAGCATATGACATACGCCTTATTAGAAGCAGTTGTTTGTGTTATTATCGGTCTTCGCACACATTTCTGATTACAGACCTGTTTGTCGCGTATCACACACATCTTGATATATTGAACCGTTTCTGTTCTCTTGTCTCAATGCAAACAGTTCATCCGAGTGAACCGCATGTGGTATATCGCACACACCTTGATCTGGCTGACCGTTTCTTTTATGTTGCCTAATCACAAACAGTTCATCCGAGTGAACCGTATGCTGTATATCGCACACACCTTCATCTAGCTGCCTGTTTCTTTTGTTCCTCCTCATCACAAACATTTAATTAAACTGAACGGTGTGCCCTGCATCGCACACGCAACTAAAATCTGAACCGTGTTTAATGCATCCTCCATCGCAAATATTTTGCACCTTTTTGACGGGTTTTTTACACCACCGTTTGCGATTATTGCATCGCACACAGTTTCATCGAAGGGTCTCTGATCGTAGTGTCGCGTTAGCACATCCTGCAGTAGTACATGCATATCCATGTTGAGGTAACTTAGTGTTTTACAAAAGTTCTTAAGTTTCATGCTAATCGAAGGTGGTTGTTAATAAGACTTATCAACCTTATTAATGGATCATTTTTGAGCGGTATGACGTTGATGAATTTAGTAGGCACTACCTGTTGTCCTTACCCTTTGTTCTCTGTTTTTCTTGGTTAAATAAAATAAAATCCCATCTTTATCCTGTTTTCTGGATTTTTTGGATTTTCTATGCAATAAAAAATGACCCAAAAATAAAAGTGCTTAGAATGCCCTGAAAATTTAATACGATTTTTCCTGAATATTTCTTAATTTTTGGTGCAAATAACATCAGAGGGGTGCACCTGGTGACCACAAGACACCAGGGCGTGCCCTGGTGGGTTGTGGTCCCCACATGGGTGCCCTCACTTATCTCTTTAGCCCATGTCATCTCCTACCTCCTGAAAAAAATCACGATTGCTCTCTCTCTCTCTCTCGTGTTCTTGCTCTCAAACCCGCGGATTTCGATCTCTTTGCTCGAAGCTCCGTTCCCAAAACTGTTTTGGGGGATTGCTACTTGGTATGTGACTCCTCCATTGCTCCAATTATTTTTTTCTTTAGTGGTTTGTATTTTCAATAGTTAGTACTCTTGGTGATGTTGTAGATGAGCTTGCTTGTTGAATGCTTAGAGTTCTAAGTAGTTTGAATGCTTGATATGGTCTCTATGCATCCTTATGAGTAGTTTCTACCATATTGTGAAGTTTTGTTGACAAATATTCTATGTACTTAAAATTTTCAGAAATTGTACGCAAATAAAAATGCAAATCTTTAGGAGTTCTTCGAGGAGGAGGTCTACAGAGGCATCATCTAGTAGTGGCTCGAGATGTTGGTCTTATGTGCGATACGTGGTCGGTAATAGAAATAGCTTGTTGACGGGAGATTAATATAATGGAGAATAGACCCGGGGGCCATAGGTTTCACTAGTGGCTTCTCTCAAGATAGCATAAGTATTACGGTGGGTGAACAAATTACTGTCGAGCAATTGATAGAAAAGTGCATAATTATGAGGATATCTAGGCATGATCATGTATATAGGCATCACGTCCGCGAGAAAGTAGACCGAAATGATTCTGCATCTACTACTATTACTCCACACATCGACCGCTATCCAGCATGCATCTAGAGTGTTAAGTTCAGAAGAACAGAGTAACGCATTAGGCAAGATTACATGATGTAGAGGGATAAACTCAAGCAATATAATATAAACCCCATCTTTTTATCCTCGATGGCAACAATATAATACGTGCCTTGCTGCCCCTACTGTCACTGGGAAAGGACACCGCAAGATTGAACCCAAAGCTAAGCACTTCTCCCATTGCAAGAAAGATCAATCTAGTAGGCCAAACCAAACTGATAATTCGAAGAGACTTGCAAAGATAACCAATCATACATAAAAGATTTTAGAGAAGAATCAAATATTGTTCATAGATAAACTTGATCATAAACCCACAATTCATCGGATCTCGACAAACACACCACAAAAAGAGTTACATCAAATAGATCTCCAAGAAGATCAAGGAGAACATTGTATTGAGATCCAAAGAGAGAGAAGAAGCCATCTAGCTAATAACTATGGACCCGAAGGTCCGAAATAAACTACTCACACATCATCAAAGAGGCTATGGTGTTGATGTAGAAGCCCTCCGTGATCAATTCCCCCACCGGTGGAGGCCCGGAAAAAGCCCCAAAATGGGATCTCTTGGGTACAGAAGGTTGCGGCGGTGGAAAATAGGGTTTCGTGGTGCTCCTGGATGTTTTTGGGGTATATGGATATATATAGGAGGAAGAAGTAGGTCGGTGGATCCACGAGGGTGGAGGGCTCGCCGGGGGGTAGGCGCCCCCTGCCTCCTGTCCTCGTTGATTTCTTGACGTCCACTCCAAGTCCCGTGGATCACGTTTGTTCCAAAAATAACTCTCCCGAAGGTTTCATTCCGTTTGGATTCCGTTTGATATTCCTTTTCTGCGAAACACTGAAATAGGCAAAAAATAGCAATTTGCACTGGGCCTTGGGTTAGTAGGTTAGTCCCAAAAATAATATAAAAGTGTATAAATAAGCCCATTAACATCCAAAACACATAATATAATAGCATGGAACAATCAAAAATTATAGATACGTTGGAGAGGTATCAACCGGCAGTTAGAATTCTGGACTTGAAAAAGCTCTGTGAGAGTTACCTAGTCTACACATATCTAAATGAGGTGAAAATTTACGGAGATTATTTTGGAATATATAAAAAATACTAGAGCAAATAACTACCAGAGGGGGCTCACCTAGTGAGCACAAGACACCACGGCACGCCTGGGCCCCCAAGCGCGCCCTGGTAGATTGTGCCCAGCATGGCCCACCTTCGGTGCCCATCTTCTAGTATATAGGTCATTTTGACCTAGATAAAATAAGGGGAGGGCTTTCGGGATGGAGTGTCGCCCTCTCGAGGCGGAACTTGGGCAGGAGCACATTTGCCCTCCGGCGGAACAATTCCGATAGGGGGAACTTCCCTCCCGGAGGGGTAAATCGAAGCCATCGTCATCACCAACAACCCTCTCATCTTTGGTAGGGCAATCTTCATCAACATCCTCAACAACACCATCTCCTCTCAAACCCTAGTTCATCTCCTGTGTTCAATCTTTGTCCGGAACCTCAGATTGGTACCTGTGGGTGACTAGTAGTGTTGATTACTATATGGTTTATTTGGTGGAAGATTATATGTTCAGATCCATTATGCTATTTAATACCCCTCTGATCTTGAGCATGATTATCATTTGTGAGTTGTTACTTTTGTTCTTGAGGCCACGGGAGAAGTCATGTTGCAAGTAATCATGTGAACTTGATATGTGTTCGATATTTTGATGATATGTATGTTGTGATTCCCTTAGTGGTGTCATGTGAACGTCGACTACATGGCACTTCACCATATTTGGGCCTAAGGCAATGCATTGTGGAGTAGTTATTAGATGATGGGTTGCTAGAGTTACAGAAGCTTAAACCCTAGTTTATGCGCTACTTCGTAGTTGTGGATGCTTGTGAAGGGGTTAATAATAAGTAGGAGGTTCGTTCAAGTAAGAACAGAACCTAAGCACCGGTCCACCCACATATCAAATTATCAAAGTAGCGAACACGAATCAAACCAGCATGGTGAAAGTGACTAGATGAAATTCCTATGTACCCTCAAAAACGCTTTGCCTATTATAAGAGACCGTTTTGGCCTGTCCTTTGCCAAAAAGGTTTGGCCTACCTTGCTGCACCTTATTTACCATTACCATTACTTGCTCGTTACAAATTATCTTGCTATCAAACTACCTATTACCGACAATTTCAGTGCTTGCAGAAAATACCTTGCTGAAAACCACTTGTCATTTCCTTCTGCTCCTCGTTGGGTTCGTCACTCTTACTTATAGGAAGGACTATGATTGATCCCCTATACTTGTGGGTCATCAAGACTCTTTTCTAGCACCATTGTCGGGGAGTTAAGCGCTCTTGGTGAGTGGACATTGGTAAGGAAAAATTATTACTATGTGCTGAAAATTATTGCTACTTGTTACTATGGAGAACCATCCTTTGAGGGGTTTGTACGGGGTATCTTCACCTCGACCGGAACCACAATTAGTTGCCCCTCAACCTACTGCACCTACTGAAAATATTGGTTATGAAATTCCTTCGGGTATGATAGAACAACTGCTTGTTAATCCTTATAAAGGAGATGGAACTGAACATCCTGATATGCACTTGATATATGTGGATTAAATTTGTCGATTATTTAAGCTTGCAGGTTTACCTAGAGATGAAGCTAAGAAGAAGGTTTTCCCTTTATCTTTGAAGGGAAAAGCATTGACATGGTATAGGCTATGCGATGATATTGGATCTTGGAATTGGAATTGATTGAAATTGGAATTTCACCAAAAAATTATTCTATGCATCTAGTTCATCATGATCAGAATATATTGGCCTTGTGTGAAGGATAAAGGGTTTCTCTAGCTTGGGGGAGGCTTAAGTCAATGTTATATTCATTCCCCAATCATGAGCTTGCAAGAGAAATTATTATTCAAATTTTTTATGCTTGGCTTTCTCATGATGATCGATCAATGCTCGATACTTCCTATACAGGTTCTTCTATGAAGAAGACTATTGAATTCAGGTGGGATCTTTTTGAAAGAATTAAACGCAACTCTGAGGATTGGGAACTCGACGAAGGTAAAGAGTCAGGTATTAAGCTTAAGTTTGATTGTGTTAAATCTTTTATGAATACTGATGCCTTTCACAAGTTTAGCACTAAACATAGACTTGACTCTGAGATGGTAGCCTCTTTTGTGAATCATTTGCTACTCATGTTGATCTCCCTAAGGAGAAGTGGTTTAAATATCATCCACCTATTAAAGAAGAAATCAAAGAACCGGTAATAGCTAAAGATGAAACTATTATTCACAATGTTGATCCAGTTGTGCCTGCTGCTTATATTGAAAACCACATTTCCCTGTTAGGATAAAGGAACACGCTAAGGTTTCAACTGTGGTTTGCAAAAGTAATACAAAAGCACCTAGACCTTCAGAACAAGTCAAAGTAGAACCTAGTGTTGCTATGGTTAAAGATCTCCTAGTAGAAAATATTGATGGGCATGTTGTTTACTTCTGTGATGAAGCTGCTAGAATTGCTAAACCCGATGAAAAAGATAAACATAGACCTGTTGTTGGCATGCCTGTTGTCTCAGTCAAAAAAGGAGATCATTTTTATCATGGTTTATGCAACTTGGGTGCTAGCGTGAGTACTATTCCTTTTACCATATATCAAGAAATCATGAATGGCATAGCACCCACTGAAATAGAAGACATGGATGTCACTATTAAACATGCTAACAGAGATACTATCACACCACTTGGGATTGTTAGATATGTCGAAGTCTTGTGTGGGGAAGTAAAATATCCTACTGATTTTCTAGTGCTTGGTTCCCCACAAGATGATTTTTGTACCATTATTTTCTGTAGACCTTTCTTAAACACAGTTAATACTAAAATAGATTGTGAGAAACAAACTGTCGATCTTAGTTTTGGTGATGAGTCTCATGAGTTTAATTTCCACAAGTTTAGTAGACAACCTCATAAAAAAGAATTACCAGTAAGGATGAAATAATTGGTCTTGCTTCTATTTTCATGCCTCCTACTGATCCACTAGAACAATATTAGCCAGACCATGAAAATGATATGCATATGCATGAAAGAAATGAAATGGATACAATTTTCTTTGAACAACGACCTCTGCTCAAACACAATTTGCCTATTGAAACTCTAGGAGGTGCTCCTCCACCTAAGGGTGGTCCTGTGTTTGAATTAAAATAGTTGCCAGACACTTTGAAATATGCTTATGTTGATGAGTAAAAGATATATCATGTTACTATTAGTGCTAACATTTCAGAACATCAAGAAGAAAGATTATTGAAAATTCTGAAGAAGCACCGAGCTGCTATTGGGTATACTCTTGATGGTCTTAAGGGCATTAGTCGCACTCTCTGTCAGCACAAGATTAATATGGAACCTGATGCTAAACGCGTTATTGATCACCAACGATGTTTGAATCCTAAGATGAAAGAAGTGGTACGTATTGAAATATTAGAACTTCTTGAAGCATGTATAATCTATCCCATAGTTGATAGTAGATGGGTAAGTCCCGTTCATTGTATCCCTAAGAAGGGAGGTATTACTGTTGTTCCTAATGATAGAAATGAACTTATTCCACAAAGAATTGTCACTCATTATAGAATGGTAATTGATTTTATAAAATTAAATAAGGCAACTAGAAAAGATCATTACACTCTTCCTTTTATTGATCAAATGCTAGAAAGACTATCCAAGCACACGGACTTTTGCTTTCTTGATGGATATTCTGTTTTTTCTCAAATACCTGTTTCGCAACCTGATCAAGAGAAACCCACCTTTACTTGCCCTTTTGGAACTTATGCTAATAGACGTATGCCTTTTGGTTTATGCAATGCACCTGCTACCTTTCGAAGATGTATGACTGCTATATTCTCTAATTTTTGCGAAAAGATTGTTGAGGTTTTCGTGGATGATTTTTCTGTTTACGGAAACTCTTTTGATGATTTCTTAAGCAACCTTGATTGAGTTTTGTAGAGATGTGAGCAAACTAATCTTGTCTTGAATTGGGAGAAGTGTCACTTTATGGTTAATGAAGGTATTGTCTCTGTTCATGTGTCATCATTATACAAATTTTGACTTAGGAAATGTTTCATAAATCATTGTAACATAAACTTTTATGCCACCAACTCCATCCACCATTTTCATTGGACCCAAGTCAAATATTCCGATCAAACCCATTATAGACTTTGTCATAGAACCTTGCCTCACAACCCTTCAACCCATGATGTTCACTATGTTCCATTTTGACCAAACCCTCAAATAACACCTATGTCATATTCCCATTCTTGATCTTATCTCAACATGTAACCAAACAACTTCCTTAAGAAAGTTACCTACTAAATAATTTCTACTATAATTTGTATCTTTTATCTGGATCTTCATTTAGATTTTCTTATTGTGTTGAATTATTTTCTTTCATCGTTAGATATATCATAAGGTGAAGGAGAGACGACTCAGAGTAGAATTTTTCATCTTCAAGAGACTAACGCAGGTCACTTTGATCATCTCTTTATAATTCCAAGGTTTTATTGCATTAGTGCCACCTTCAACCTTGCGTCAAGTATAGGTAAATTGAATTTTTAGTCCCTGAGTAGTATCATGAGGTAGAAACCCCAACACCCTTGTTACTAAGCCCCGAGAATCAATGAATAGTTGTTATTGCTATGCTTTAGTAGACGGGGATTGGTATGAGTGATGCATGAAAGTTGTGAGAGTGAAGATGACAAAATCAACCTCAAGATTTCAACAATTTCAATACACCTCTGGGTGGACTAATTGCAAGGAGAGGGGATCCTAGAGATGTACCGGTGATCACCCAGTTCCACGACCTTGCTATGGGATCCTGGGGATGTACCATTGATGACCCAGTTCTACGACCATGCCAGGGGATCCTGGGATGTACCAGCGATCACCCAGTTCCACGACCTTGCCAGGGGATCCTAGGGATGTTCCAGTGATCATCCAGTTCTACGGCCATGCCAGGGGATCCGGGGGATGTACCTATAATCACCTAGTTCTACGACCTTGCCAAGGCACCTAATATCTATCAGGACTTGGCCAGGGGATACTGGGGATGTACCAGTGATCACCCAGTTTGAAAAGGCCACCCACACTCAAAGGGATTGATGGATCTTTCGAGACAAGAAGCTTTCATGTGCAGCCACAAGCTATTATGGGCACTGACATAGTTGAGTAGTTCGGCAAGACTATGGCTTGGTCATCCTGTTCTCAAACACCAAGCAGTGTGAGGACTTCAAAGGAGGTGATCGAGTCTTGCGGTAAAAGTGCACAAACCTTTGTAGAGTATAAAACTAATCGATTAGCCGTGTCCCCAATTATGGACAATTTGAGCGAGTGGATTTGGATTATCTAGAGATCTCAACACTGTTACCGATTAAATGAATTTGGGTCAAAGGTAAATTTTGTAGGAGATATGCCCTAGAGGCAATAATAAATGATATTATGTACCTCCAAGTTCATAATTATGTTTATGTTCTATGCTATAACTGCAATGATTCTCGAGTCCGCAATATCCACGAGGCTCGGAGGGAAACTCACGTGCACGTGTGGTATACTAAACGGTAAAATGTATTCCTAGTCTTGCCTCTAAGATTGGCTCATGTATGGCATGATGATCCCGTTTTCCTGATCATGGGCATGTCTACGCTGGCAATTTTGAGAGCACGATGTTGGCAGAACACTTGTGTTGAATCAACCCAAATTGATGTTATGCTATGAGATTCTTTTCGTCACAAGTTTATGGTTAATATCATAGAGATAGTTAATGTTTGCACAATTACTTAGACCATGAGAGTATTGAGTTCCTTCGTGCTTGCTTCGTGAACTTTGGGGTTTCTTAAACGTCATCCGTAACTAGGTGGCTATTACGGCGGCTTACGGGTCCACGGAAAAGTATCGCAAGTAACAAGATAGCTCAAGATTGGGATTTGCTCCTTCGATGATGGAGAGATATTCTCGGGCCCTCTCGGTGTTACGGTATCCATCATCGTCTAGCCAGACACGGTGTGATTTGATCACAGGGATGTCGGAACACAGAAACGAGAAAAGAGAACAAAACCGGTAACGAGGTAACTTGCATGGTGGACAAATTGTTCGTCCACGAGGATGCAATAAATCTCACCTCGGGTGTTTGTGATATATCGCGAAGCAACAGGAATAGCTCACTGCAACTGGAGGTTCACTCGAATATTTATTTGTGTGGGTATAGGGGTCAATATGGGTGTCCACGGCTCCGATGTTGATCATTGATCGGAAGGGGTTCCGGGTCATGTCTATACTTCACCGAACCTATAGAGTCACATGCTTAAGGGTCATCTATCTGCTGAATACTAGATAGGGAGTCTGAGAGGAAATCACCGAAAAAGTTCCGGACATCGGAAAAGTTTCGAACATCGGAAAAGTTCCGCGGAGAGAGGTTATCGGATGAGTTTTGGTGAAACCAAAAAGTTGTTTCGGGATATACTATTAAGTCAAATTGGTTTCGGCACATGCCTGATAATTCCTGGAGGGTGCTAGAGTCATTCTGGAAACTTTCTAGAATTTTCCGTGATAAAAGATGGAAATGCTCCGGAGCTGCCGGAACCACTTCAGATGATTTTCGCAGATGAAAATCACTAATCCTTAATTGTTTCTAAATGCGTTGAAAATTATTTTAGTGGGTACTGGAAATGTTCTAAGCCCACATAAATATTTTCAGTTTGAACGGATGCTGAAAAATGTCGTCGTGAATAGTAAAAGCGCTTTTTGGGATATTTATGGAAAGCCACCTTTTGGGGCTTTTCCCAAAAGTCTTCTAGAAGGACTTGGGGATCAAGGAACCCCCTTTGGGGGGGCATGAAGGTGGGACGTTGGAGGGATCAGATCCTCCATGGGGCTCCACTTGTCATCCATTTATGCTCTTTATGCCCTTTATGTGTGACATAAAGTGTGGGCATCTTCGGTTTTTCATGTGCCCCCTACCCCTTGGGTTTTCCTATAAATAGAGGTGGAGAGGCACTCTCCACACTCACTATTTCTCACATACAAGTGCCATTGCAATGATCTGGCTTCTCTCTCCCTCCCCACGAAATAGTTTCGTAGAGCCGAAAGGCTGTCTGGGTTCCGGTGGGAACTAGTTCTGGACGACGAAGCCCTGCTGGATAGATGACACTGTATGTGTGAAACTCTGTAAAGAGATCGTAGTTTCGGTCTTAGTTCGAGAGTGCCTCCCGAAGGGTTGTCCGTGTGACCATCCGAGTTTCAAAGGTCCTCCCGAATGGCTGTCCGAGTGACCGTGCGAGTTTTGAAGGTCCGCCCGAAGGGCTGTCCGCGACACCATCCGGGGGACTGTCCGGCAACCTCCCAGAGGGCTGTCCTAGGGGAAGATGAGGGTATACATCCTCACGGTTGGGAGGTTGTAAATCCTAGCTGCGAGGATCTGCACCACCAATCATCATCGACTCTACTTCCCGCTGCACTATGAGTCGGTAACGAAATAGATCAAACCTTGTATGCAGTCTCCATAGTGGTCCTGGGCTGGTCCGTAGGTCGGAAATTTTTTGTTTTCTGCTACGTTACCCTACAGTGGCATCATGAGTCGTGCTATGCGTAGATGCAGGTTGCGATCTAGAATACATAGAGATGTATGGGTGTTGCACAATAAAATTAGGTAATAGATGAGATCTATTACTAAAAATTATTTGTGCAGGTAGGAGATGAAATATGGTACCCGATGTTCTTGTTGCTTCCCTTGAATTTGCATAATCCTGATCTTGACGGCATGGTGGAATATCACAAAGTTCTAGCAATCTGCGATCCTTTCATGCTGCTCCTGAGAATGTTGATTGACAGATCAACGAAGTGCTAACAGTTCTTTGGGTTCCACCATAGTTAAAGAAAGATGGATGTTTCGCAGACGAAAGGGCAATGCAGATATGATCTGCACGGGGGTCATGTGTATGATGAAGTTTAGTATGGGGTTTGAAATTTTATTATCTTGTGCTTCATACACCCCACAAAGTTAATCTAGCGACTTGAATTATCATACTTGATGATGGACATTGGTAGCTTCGGTTTGTTTTGAAACCTTAGAAGCCACGGAAAACAAGTTTTTGCATGAACCGATTAGAGGCATCTAACTTGGTTTTGCAGGAGGGTTTGCATGTGCATGTCATATGGTATAGCAGTGCTCATAATAATTTGATTATATATGGAATGACTATATGATGTAAATTGATTAACATGACCTACGTGTCATGATTCGGCATGATGGCTGGAGCCATATGATTGTCACTTTAATGACCTGCGTGTCAACCTTAAGTAATGCACTTATTTTATTACTGATAGAGATAGCAATATTATCTGGTGCATTGAAAAGGTGGTGGCAATCTTCGTGAAGGTGAACACCGACGCGAATGCCGAAGACGAAGGAATGAAAGACTTCTCCGTCATAAAGGGCTATACCATATCATGCTATTATGAATTGCTTGAGATGTTTATCCCTTATGATGCATCCTTCTTGATTGCACGGTAGCCACTTTTTATTAGGGTGACCTCTCACTTAAAATATCAAAGTAGTTAGTGTTCACCCAAGTGTAGCACCATCTGAAATTCATATCTTTTCGGGGTGCGCCATGTACACATGAGCACGGATGAATCGAGAGGAATGAGGCGGGTGAGGTCAGACCTCGTAGAAAGATCACTTGGTTGTCTTTGACATTTAGGCAGGAGAGTCCTGAGCTCGGAACACACCCACCGAAAGATGAACAAGAATCACATAGAGATGTGATCGGCAAGTTTGCCTACCGATTGAAATTCGTCTCATCAGTGATGAACCCGTCAATAGCATCGAATAGAAATATGGATCTTGAATCACTCTAAATCAATTATGAGAGACATTGATTTGAGTGGGAGCGCACTATTGAATTAACATGTTTAATTCTTAGTGCAATTAATTATGAACATTTTCTAAGTGTTTCTTGCAAAATAGTTGTAGAATAATGGCTCGCGTTTCCACCTTCCCTATTAAAATTGAATAGTTGTTAAATATCTAGTTACAACTTTACGATTGGTAACGTAATGTTAGGATTGTCCTCAAAAGTGTTGAGAAGGACTTTGTCCTATCGCATGCTTTCCGTATACTCCCGCTAAATGCAATGGATGATGAGACTCTCGTCCTTCGATCCAAAAGCTAGAATTCCGTTGCGGTCAAGTGCAATATGTTTGCTTCGATGAAACTTGAACTTCGAAAGTTTGGGATAGTTATGTGATATTCATGGAACTGAAAATTAATTTTCAGATACAAACAAAGGCTGAAAAGATTTGAAATATCCAAAGCAATGTTTGTTTGCAAATTATTAGTAAAGTGTTTACTATGCATTAGACTGATAAGAGAGGGATCCAGAAGAACGCATGTCATATGATGAAAGGTAAATAAAACAACAACCTAAAGAGAAAGGAAGTGTCCAAAGGGTGTTAGTATGACTTTCATGCCTAGGAATTCTAGGGCTAACGCCACTCTTAAGTTGGGTGCTTCTTTTGCAAGTAGGAGAAATACTAAAAGTTAAACTGTTAGAAGTATAAAGGCAGAAGAAAGATGACTGGAATATCCAGCTCATGTATGAATGGCATACAAGTTTTGATGTATAGAAGGCTGGTCGAAGATATAGTTCTTGGGAATTATGGTTAAATATAGTAACCACTAATTCTTGGGTATTGTGAGTTAATCACAAAGATACCCGCTCGATTGCAATCTGTTGCGAATCGATGTAAGAGCTACTATGGCCTAGAAAGACTAACCAGGAATGAGGTTTCAATACGTGTTGGGAACATAGTAAAAGTTACTATACCTTCCATCGGTGTATTACCTATGTATTTTCTTTCATAATTCATTTTAGAGTTTCTCACACTCTAGCCCTTTGCATAAGGTATCTTGCAAGAAGATTATTCATAAGAGAACTTTTGATGTTCAGTATTATGAATAAACATAAGGGTCATACTTTCATTATGAATGAGATGTATGTTATGAATAATGATATTAGTATATTACCTCAGTGTTTACTTTTAGAATTCATTTTAGAGTTTCTTACACTCTAGCCCATTGCACAATGTTTATTGCAAAAGGGTTGTTCATAAAACAACAATTGTTGTTCAGTATTATGAATAACATGAAGGGACATGCTTCCATCCAAGATGGGATGTATGTTATGAATATTGATGGTAAAATGATACATCCATAACACTGACGCTAAATGTCGCAAGACTATTAGAATACCACACATGTGTGGCGCTGCATTTGGTCACATTGGAGAAACTTGCATGGAAAAATTCCATTATGATGGATTTTGAAGTTGTTTGATTTTGAATCATCTGACACTTGCAACTTTCCTCCATAAAGTGAAGTGATTGAAATACCGTTCACAGGCCATAAGGAATGAGCAGCAAACTTATTGGTGATCATACATTTTGATGTGTGTAGTTCAATAAATGTTGTTGCAAGTAGTGGATTTATATATCTTCAGAAATGACTCAAGTAGATATATGGATATTTGCTTGATGAGACGTAAGTCTGAATCTTTTGAAATCCTTCGAAAGGTTTTCAAAAATGAAGTAGAAGTTATTGTAACACGGAAATTATGTTTCTACAATTTGATTGCAGAAAGGAATATCTGAGTTACAAGTTTAGCGAATGTCTGATGAGTTGTGAAAAGAGTTTCATAACTTACAACTCCTAGAACACCACTATGAGTGAAATGTCTGTGAAGATGTAATAAAACCATTTATGACATGGTAAGATCAAAGATACATAAATAAATTTGCCATTATCACTTTTAAAGAGTAATGCTTTAGAGACTGAGGTTTTTACACTGAAAAGAGCTCCATTAGGTTTGTTGAAATGACGACATGGTATGGTACGCCCAACCATGATATATCTTTTCTTAACATTTGGAATATGGGGCTTGTGTAAAAGGTTACATACCTATTTCATACAAGTTCTACTTTGGGTATTCCACCACTACTATACCGAGGCCAAGGATTTTGCCACAAAATGGTAATGATTTTATAGAGAATAGTTCTTGCAAAAGGTGAGTGGGAGGATAGTGCAACTCGACGAGATAACAAGTATCTTCGTCATCAGGTTAAAGGAATGGAACCTTGGAAGTAATTCCAGAGTTTCCTACTGCGACTAATGTGGAAGCCTCTACATGAGATGTATGGACTTCGTTCGACCTTGTAGCTGAACAGCGTAGGCAAAGCTCGTGCAAACCTCTCAAGTGCGCAAACGAGATATTGTTGTTAGACAACAGTATACCTACGATACACAAGGAAGCATTGATGGGCCCTGACTACGGAATTGGCTAAATGCCAATGTAATCCGAGATAGTTTCCATAAATGATTCAAGATTAAAATCTTGATAAACCCTCCGAAAGACCTAGAGTCTAACAGATTGTAATGGGACTATAAACTAATACGTATAAAAATGTTTTATCCATTAAGCTCGACTTGTTGCAAGAAAAAGTTCAAGGAGTTGACTATAATGAGATTATCTCACCATAGCAATGCTTAAATTCAGTTCAGGTTAAACTAGCAATTAATACATATTTCAAACATGAGATATGAGACATGGATGACAAAAGAATTTCCATGAAATGGAAATACAACCTAGGACTTGTATGTGATACAATCCAAAGTATTTTGTTGGTCCAGAGGATGCTAGTAAGTATGCTAGCTTCAGAGTTCCAGCAATGGATAGAAGAGAGCAAAATGGAATTGGAATCTTCGTTTTTGATGGAATGGTCAAAGGGGTTTGACTTCATCAATGGGTAATGAAGATGCTTGTGGTTTCAAGAAATTAAGTGGGAGTATAGTAATATTTCTGAAAACCTTATGTGCTTGACACATTGTTAATTGGAAATAAATTTCTTGACACGAATTAGGACTTCATTTGAAAATAGTTTCGATGAAGTGCTTGGGCTAAATAGCCTTGATATTAGGAATAATGATCTATGGAGATAGATTTACCTAATAGGGCTGAGCAAAAATACATATTGACAAGATGCTAAAATTGTTTAGCACTAAGAACGACAAGGAATGATTCTTGCTGAAGTCACATGGAAAGAGTTTTTGCAAGAATCAGTGTCCCAAAACACTAATGAGAAAAATACATGATGGAGATTTCACACACTCCTGTGTTTGGATTAATCATGTATTCCATGGTATGTAAAACAACCAGATATGTCCAATACTCCCAAGCTGTTGCAAGTATAGATACCAAAGAGATCAAAAGTACTGATCATGGGACAACAGTGAAAAGGGATCATTGAGTACTAAAGTAGCACTGATGACATGTTTTCTTGCAAGTGGACATCATGAAGAGTTCGTTGTAAAAGGTTACATCGATAAAATCTTCATCATTTCTCCATGCGATTTTCAATTTAAATTGAGGGTTTTGTGTAACACACAATATGGTGGGCAGTTAGTTGGAAATTGTTCCAAACAAGTTACTGTGGCGAATTCTATAATAGAGGTTAAGTATGTTGCTGCTTTAGAAGCGACAAAGACAAAGATGATGAATCATATAGTTCATTCATTAACTTAGTATGGTTCCAAGAAGGCTTTGGTCAATGGGATACTATTGCAGATAGTTGCTCCATAACTCAGTCTAAGGAATCCGGTTTCGACCAATGATTCACATATATACAAAGCCAAGTCCACACAAAATATGAATTTTGTGAAAGCGTGAAAACGCGAGGATATGCAGAGATACACACGGAGCAGAAGTTGTCAGATCCGATGGACATCAGGCTATACCACATGCGAAGCATTTTTTACACCTGTATGCCATAGGTGTAAAGTGCATTAGCGTTAACTAGATTATTGACTCTAGTGCAAGTGGGAGTCTGTAGGAGATATGCCCTAGAGGCAATAATAAATGATATTATTTATCTCCAAGTTCATAATTATGTTTGTTCCATGTTATGACCGCAATGATTCTCGAGTCTGCAATATCCACGAGGCTCGGAGGGAAACTCATGTGCACGTGTGGTATACTAAACATTAAAATGTATTCCTAAAATTGCCTCTAAGACTGGCTCATGTATTGCATGATGATCCCATTTTCCTGATCATGGGCATATGTCTATGCTGGCAATTTTTGAGGGCACAATGTTGGTAGAACACATGTGTTGAATCGACCCAAGTTGATGGTATGCTATGAGATTCTTTTCGTCACAAGTTTATGGTTAATATCATAGAGATAGTTAATGTTTGCACAATACCTTAGAGCATGAGAGTATCAAGTTCCTTCGTGCTTGCTTTGTGAACTATGGGGTTTGTTAAACGTCATCCGTAACTGGGTGGCTATTACGGCGGCTTACGGGTTCACGGAAAAGTATGGCAAGTAACAAGATAGCTCAATATTGGGATTTGCTCCTTCAATGGTGGAGAGATATTCTCGGGCCCTCTCAGTGTTACGGTATCCATCATCATATGTCCAGACACAGTGTGATTTGATCACAGGGATGCCGGAACACAGAAACGAGAAAAGAGAACAAAACCGGTAATGAGGTAACTTGCATGGTGTACAAATTGTTTGTCCACGGGGATGCAATAAATCTCACCTCGGGTGTTTGTGACATATCACGAAGCAATAGGAATAGCTCACTGCAACTGGAGGTTCACTCAAATATTTTTTGTGTGGGTATAGGGGTCAATATGGGTGTCCATGGCTCCGATGTTGATCATTGATCGGAAGGGGTTCCGGGTCATGTCTATACTTCACTGAACCTATAGGGTCACATGTTTAAGGGTCATCTATCTGCTGAATACTAGACAGGGAGTCTGAGAGAAAATCACCAAAAAAGTTTCGGACACCGGAGAAGTTTCGCAGAGAGAGGTCATTGGATGAGTTTCGGTGAAACCAAAAAGTTTTTTCGGGATATACTATTAAGTCAAATTGGTTTCGGCACATGCTTGATAATTCTAGGAGGGTGCCAGAGTCATTCTGCAAACTTTCTCGAATTTTCCGGGATAAAAGCTGGAAATGCTCCGGAGCTGTCGGAACCACTTCATATGCTTTTCGCAGATGAAAATCATTAATCCGGAATTGTTTCCGAACGCGTTGAAAATTATTTTAGTGGGTACTAGAAATGTTCTAAGCCCACATAAATATTTTTAGTTTGAACGGACGCTGAAAAATGTCGTCGTGAATAGTGAAAGTGCCTTTTGGGATATTTATGGAAAGCCACCTTTTGGGGCTTTTCCCAAAAGGCTTCTAGAAGGACTTGGGGATCAAGGAACCCCCTTTGGGGGTCCCATGAAGGTGGGACGTTGGAGGGTGCAGCTCTTCCATGGGGCTCCACTTGTCATCCCTTTATGCCCTTTATGTGTGACATAAAGTATGGACATTTTGGGTTTTTCATGTGCCTCCTACCCCTTGGGTTTTCCTATAAATAGAGGTGGAGAGGCACTCTCCACACTCACTCTTTCTCACATACAAGTTCCATTGCAATGATATGTCTTCTCTCTCCCTCCCCGCGAAATAGTTTCGTAGAGCCAAAAGGTTGTCTGGGTTCTGGTGGGAACTAGTTCTGGACGACGAAGCCCTGCTGGATAGATGACACCGTATGTGTGCAACTCTATAGAGATATCGTAGTTTTGGTCTTAGTTCGAGAGTGCCTCCCGAAGGGCTGTCCGTGTGACCGTCCGAGTTTCAAAGGTCCTTCTGAAGGGCTATCTGAGTGACCATCCAAGTTTCGAAGGTCCTCCCGAAGGGCTGTCCACGACACCGTCCGGGGGACTGTCCGACCACCTCCCGGAGGGTTGTCCAAGGGGAAGTTGAGGGTATACATCCTCGTGGTTGGGAGGTTAAAAATCCGAGCTGCGGGGATCTGCACCGTCGATCGTCATTGACTCTACTTCCCGCTGCGCTATGTTAGTTGGGAGGTTATAGATCAAGCCTTGTATGCAGTCTCCATAGTGGTCCTCGGCTGGTGCGTAGGTCGGAATTTTTTTGTTTTATGCTACGTTACCCTACAACTTTTGGATATGAGAATTGCTTGGTCGAACCATCTCATTAGTGACATCAACTTTACTTATTATGATTTATCTTGAGTTAGGGAAAAACTAGTATTTATGCAAAAGCTTAAACTCAGAGCCTCCAACAACCAAATTGCATATAGAGATAGAATTATCCCCGACATTTTATGAGTGACTTGCCAATACATTCAGTATATTGACCTATATGGCTGCAATATCTTATGTTGCGGGATTTTATTTCGACAAGTAAGAGTTACATGGTAGGGTTGCGGTCTACACTCAACTTGTTGTTGGCGTTGGTGGAAGTCCACGCCCTTATGATTGTTTTTCCGCTGTGTTATTTGGGGTATACTCTGAATCTACATTATCTTTTTAACATGTGATGTTAGGGTATTTCATCGATGTACTGTGTGTGCTAGCAAACTAATCCAGGGATAGCAAAGAAAAGCACAGACGCACCGATCCATTTGGGTTGGGTCACTGCATCTTGTGTTTACTTTTACTTCATTTGGCTATTTACTTTCTTATATTAATTCCTCGCAAATCTTATCTGAATTCACTGCAAATCCTTGTAAGACCTTATTGCAACGTGAGCTGAGATTGACAAATCATTCTTTCTGTGGTGAAGTCGGTCCCTCCTATCCGAAATTCATCGGAGCCACCGAGTTTGCAAGTTAGATTGCTTAACAAGTTCATAGGTCTTATTGTGGTGAACTGGCTCGCACCCACCGATGTGATCAACCCCTGGCTCCAAGTTACCTTGGACTCACTGATTGATCCTACTCGGAGATACCAAAAATCAGTATTATCTCAGCTAGATGTGCTCCTCAAGGACCCTACCAATTGATTCATCACCATGAGCTAAACCCTTCTTGAAAATTGATGTCAAAGGAGGAGAGAGATATCGCATCAAAGCTTATCTAAAACCTCACTTAGAGAGAGGTATAAGGTATACAGCAAAGTGTCTCTTTATGAAGTGAATGCACAATTATAAGAGTGGAGAGACCTATATGTTTCCAAGTGGGGAGAAACATACAACTAATATATATTTTATCTGCTTGATCATTCTATAAATTCTCTGATTTGATTTTGTCTCACCCTACCTACTCCCCGTATCTACAATCTCATAGATTCAGGGGGGATTAGGGGAGAATAATCCTTGGAATTTTATTGCAAATATTTATTGTTTTCTTGGGGACATGTCAGCTCTTGAATAAGTACTCACCTTGTGATACTACTTCCCATACATGTCATCCCAGTCTTGGTATTTTCTCAATTTTGTTTCTTCGGGTACAATGCTCAAGCACCTAAAGGTAAATGTATGCATCACACTCTTGTGCATGATGGTATCTTACTTATTGCACATACTTGTTTGCAAGAAGTCGTCATGTACACATGAACACTTTCGTTCACATCCTTCACTCTGATGTATATGGACAAGATGCATGTGACATATTGAGTTTCCTACCCTAGTGTGCATTTGCATTCCAAAAGCAATCATCTTTAAAAAGACTACACACTTGTAGGGGGAGCTTATGTATGTTACATGTGTCTTAAAGATTTAATGTAATTCTATGATATACTCCTATTTGAAGATTTGATGTATGGTTTCATCAATTACCAAAAAGGGGGAGATTGAAAGCACATTTGCTCCCTTGGTGGTTTTGGTAATTCATGTCAACATACATATTGTTGGACTAATTTTTTCCTCAAGTACATTTCAGGAAAGGTTCAACTTAGGCAAGTAGATGGATGGAGATGTGGATCCCTCAAGCTACAAAGGACATGGATTGGCAAAGCTTCAAGACTCTGCATTTTCAGTTAAGTGATCAAATATCATATTTCGTCCATAGGAAAGACAATACTAATAAAAGGGGATGAGGTTTTGATCACGAGTCATTTTCTGAAGTGCTTAAAGATACTGGAACATGATGCAAGTAGTAAACATGATGCAAAAACATCTATTGAATGCCTCTGGTAGGGTACCAATGTGAGCAATGATCTAGCATAGCAAAGAAATAAAAAATGGAAAAGCCATGTAAATATCATGCTAGCTTTCTAACCATCATGCAAGGCAAATAAATATCTCTAATCATGTAATGAACGATTAAGGAAGTTGCATGAACATATATCTTGGAATGGTCATGGATGCCATGATAAGTAGATATGGTGACTAATTTAAGGAAGGTAGATGGTTTATGTGTAGGAGAACAAAAGGAAGTTTGTAGCGACCCAACCCAAAAAGGATTGGAGTCTCTGTGCTTACTGTGCTAGTCCTTGGATCGACTTGCTAGCACACACAGTACTTGATGAAATAACAGAAATAACACACATCCTTATTTCATCGATAGTCCAGGAGTAATACAAATTTATTACAAAGATATGGCGTAAGGCCAAATAAAACAAATATTGCGGAAGCATAGAAGTAAATGAGTCCATCAACTCTACGAGCAAAAGCTAAGTGTAGACAATCGACCTACCACACCTTAATCCTTGTCAGATAAATTTGCAACATGATAGGTTGCAGCCGTGTAGGTAAGTACATGGAATGTACTGGCAAGCCACATCATAAGAGTATAATAATCCTACTTGTACATTCGATTTGGCTAGTGGAAAGCTCTCAGTTTAATTTTTTTGGCATAAAGTTGATTTCTCCCTATTATAAAAGAAATTATTCTACCACTACAAATAGCATATGATTGAGATGGTACCCCCCCCCCAAATCAATCTATTCCTAAAGTAAGGGTGATGACATCTCCCGACAATTCCACTTCTAGGTGCTCAAGATGTCTGTAACTGGGGACAAGGCTAATCGATTAGGTTGACTCTACATAGGTTTGCACACTTTTCCCCACAAGACTTGACCACCTCCTTGATCGGAAGACCGAGACATAGTCTTTCAAATGTATTCCCCCTTAACCCACCGATAGGCCGATACACCTACATATTGTACATCTGCTAGCCTATCCCAAAAAGAGGTCACACTAACTGCTCAAGTAAGCTAGAGGCCATAATGGCTTGTGGCTACACACGTAAGCTTCTAATCATGAAAACATGTACGATCCTGATATGTCTCCATTGTATCTACTTTTCCTAATGCTTTTGCTCTTGTTTTGGACTCTAATTTGCATGATTTGAATGAAACTAACCCGCACTGACGCTGTTTTCAGCAGAACTACCATGGTGTCGTTTTTGCATAGAAATAAAAGTTCTCAGATTTGGACGAAACTTTTTGGAGAATTATTTTGGAATAAATAAAAATACTGGAACCAAGACCCATCGGAGGGCCCCCCCTCCAGCTGCCCACAAAGCACCAGGGCGCGCCACCCCTCTCTGGCGTGCCCTGGTGGGTAGTGGGGCCCAAGAAGCTCCGTTGACCCTAATTTCGATGCTAGAAAAAATAGGAGAGGAAGTTTCATCGCGTTTTGCGATATGAAGCCGCCGCCACCTCATGTTCTTCACCGGGAGGCCATATTTGGAGACCGTTCGGGGCTCTGGAGAGGACGATCTTCGGTCTAGGCATAGAGATTTCAATGATGCTCACATGAAAGACAAGAATTGAAGCACAAAGAGAGCATCATAAAACACGTGACAAACACATCTAAGTCTAACATACTTCCTATGCATAGGCATCTTATAGGCAAACAAATTATCATAGCAAGCAAAAACTAGCATATGCAAGGAAGCGGAAAGAAACAATAGCAATATCAACATAACGAGAGGTAATTTAGTAACATGAAAATTTCTACAATCATATTTCCTCTCTCATAATAATTACATGTGGGATCATAAGCAAATTCAACAAAATAGCTATCACATAAGATATTTTCAACACGATCCACATGCATGCAAAGTTGACACTCTTCCAAAATAGTGGGATTAACATTAACTAAAGTCATGACCTCTCCAAACCCACTTTTATCAGAAACTTCATAAGATTGAACATTCTCCAAATATGTGGGATCTAAAGTTGACACTCTTCCAAACCCACTTTCAATAATATTGCAAACACTATTATCAATCTCATATTCATCATGGGGCTTAAATAATTTTTCAAGATCAAAAGAAGAATCACCCCAATCATGATCATTGCAACAAATAGTAGTCATAGCAAAACTAGCATCCCCAAGCTTGAGGTTTTGCATATCATTAACACAACTGTCATTAAGACAATTTATAATAACATCATTACAATCATGCTTTTCATTGAAGGAACTATCAGGTATGGGTGCAATAGCAATGATCTCATGTTTAACATAAGGAACTATAGCAAACTCATTTTAATAAATATTGGCATCATGGCCACAAGAATAGCAAGCATCATGTTCATCAAGGGATATTTCAATCAAATCATCGAAATCATAATTATCTATAGATTCATGCATATCATTATTTTCTTCCCAAGCAGCGGTCATGCTTTCAATAAATTCTTTGACATGGACATTATGAGCATAGTTTTCATAGCAATATTTAAGTATGTCAAAATTTTCAGATTCGTAGAGAGTAACATAATACTTTTCAATCAAAGAAGCAACTTCATAAGCACCCTTAAAAGCAACAAATTCTTCAATTTGTTCGATATCATAGTAACTATAAACACCCTTTGCATAAGAAGATAAGATTTCATTATCATTAAACTCACATAGGTAGGGGAGGTGTTTTTTAGGGTTCTTAGAGCAACAAGTAAAATCATAAATTTCACAAAGATTCCAAGCATAACACAGCAATATGTTTATTTGATCCCATAAGAGTCTCCATTTTTCAGACAAACGGTTACGCACAAAATGAGCATGCTCATCTAAAGATTTCCCATCAACCAGGCTAGTTGGGGTTTCAGCACGAGCATATAAGGATCGAAGATGATCCAAGTAGAACACTTTAAGTGGATCCATATCAATAGATTTTTAGCAAGCAAAGATGCAAGCAAATAGAAGTCACATGAAAACACAAACAAAGATACATACGGGAAGAAGGCAAAGAAAACGCAAAGGGATAAGAGTTTGTGATGGGTACTTGGTATGTCTTGACTTGTGCATAGATCTCTCAGGCAACGGCGCCAGAAATCACACGTTGGCGGGAGATCGAATCTTGACTTGACTTGGTGTAAGCCTCCCCGGCAACGGCGCCGGAAATCCTTCTTGCTACCTCTTGAGCACTACGTTGGTTTTCCCGTGAAGAGGCAAGGGTGATGCAGCAAAGTAGCGTAAGTATTTCCCTCAATTTTTGAGAACCAAGGTATCAATCCAGTAGGAGACTACACGCAAGTCACTTCGAACCTACACAAACAAATAAGAACCTCGCAACCAACGCGATAAAGGGGTTGTCAATCCCTTCACGGTCACTTACAATAGTGAGATCTGATAGAGATAATAAGATAAATATTTTTGGTATTTTTATGATATAGATTGAAAGTAAAGATTGCAAAGTAAAATAGGTTGAAAACTTATATGATGGAAGATAAACCCGGGGGGCATAGGTTTGACTAGTGGCTTCTCTTAAGATAGCATAAGTATTATGGTGCGTAAACAAATTACTGTCGAGCAATTGATAGAAAAGTGCATAATTATGAGAATATCTAGGCATGATCATGTATATAGGCATCACATCCGCAACAAGTAGACCGAAACGATTCTGCATCTACTACTATTACTCCACACATCGACCGCTATCCAGCATGCATCTAGAGTATTAAGTTCATAAGAACAGAGTAACGCATTAGGCAAGATGACATGATGTAGAGCGATAAACTCAAGCAATATGATATAAACCCCATCTTTTTATCCTCGATGGCAACAATACAATACGTGCCTTGTTGCCCCTGTTGTCACTGGGAAAGGACACCGCAAGATTGAACCCAAAGCTAAGCACTTCTCCCATTGCAAGAAAGATCAATCTAGTAGTCCAAACCAAACTGATAATTCGAAGAGACTTGCAAAGATAACAAATCATACATAAAAGATTTCAGAGAAGAATCAAATATTGTTCATAGATAATCTTGATCATAAACCCACAATTCATCGGATCTCGACAAACACACCGCAAAAAGAATTACATTGAATAGATCTCCAAGAAGATCGAGGAGAACTTTGTATTGAGATCCAAATAGAGAGAAGAAGCCATCTAGCTAATAACTATGGACCCGAAGGTCTTTGGTAAACTACTCACACAACATCGGAGAGGCTATGGTATTGATGTAGAAGCCCTCCATGATCGATTCCCCCTCTGGCGGAGCTCTGGAAAAGGCCCCAAGATGGGATCTCTTGGATACAGAAGGTTGCGGCGGTGGAAATAGGGTTTCATGGTGCTCCTGGATGTTTTTGGGGTATATGGATATATATATAGGAGGAAGAAGTAGGTCGGTGGAGCTGCGAGGGGCCCGCGAGCGTGGGGGCGCGCCCAAGGGGCACAGGCGCGCCTCCCTGCCTCGTGGCATCCTCGCTCCTTTCTTGACGTCTACTCCAAGTCCCCTGGATCACGTTTGTTCCAAAAATAACTCTCCCGAAGGTTTCATTCCGTTTGGATTCCATTTGATATTCCTTTTCTGCGAAACACTGAAATAGAAAAAAAACAATTTGCACTGGGCCTTGGGTTAGTAGGTTAGTCCCAAAAATAATATAGAAGTGCATAATAAAGCCCATTAAACATCCAAAACAGATAATATAATATATATGGAACAATCAAAAATTATAGATACGTTGGAGACGTATCAGTCTTCGTCATCATCAACCATCCTCCATCACCAATTTCATGATGCTCACCGACGGGAGTGAGTAATTCCTTCGTAGGCTTGTCGGACGATGGGTTAGATGAGACTCATCATGTAATTGATTTAGTTTTGTCAGGTCTTGATCCCTAGTATCCACTATGTTCTGATATTGATGTTGCTATGACTTTGCTATGCTTAATGCTTGCCACTAGGGCTCGAGTGCCATGATTTCAGATCTGAACCATTTATATTATCACCATTATATCTATGTTTGTGATCCGATCTTGCAAGTCATATGCACCTATTATGTGTTATGATCCGTAAACCCCAAGGTAACAATAATTGGGATACTTTCCGGTGATGGTCGTAGTTTGAGGAGTTAATGTATTCACTATGTGTTAATCCTTTGTTCCGGTTCTCTATTAAAAGGAGGCCTTAATATCCCTTAGTTTCCTTATGGACCCCGCTGCCACGGGAGGGTAGGACAAAAGATGTCATACAAGTTCTTTTTCATAAGCACGTATGACTATTTACGGAATACATGCCTACATTATATTTATGAACTAGAGCTAGTTTTGTATCGCCCTAGGTTATGGCTGTTATATGATGAATATCATCCAACGAATTCACCGATCCAATGCCAACGAGATTTTCACATTTTGTTCTTGCTAAGTTACTGTTGTTACAACTGCTACAAAATTACCAATACCGTTGTCACTGTTACCGTTACTGTTACTATCACTGCTATCACTATAAAACTATCATACTACTGTGCTACTGATCACTTTGCTATAGATATTAGATCTCCAGGTGTGGTTGAATTGACAACTCAACTGCTAATACTTACAAATATTCCTTGGCTCCCCTTGTGTTGAATCAATAAATTTGGGTTGAGTACTCTACCCTCGAAAACAGTTGTGCTCCTCTATACTTGTGGGTTATCAGATCCCTTTGAGCCTGAGCGGACGGGCCACTAGTGTGCACTCCCATGGATTTCCCATGACTGCTCCCACTGTACTTCGCCACCATTCAAACCTATTCCGCCCAGGTAGTTCATTAAAAGTCTTGGTCCTGATTACTACTTTGTCACTCATGTCTCACCATAACAACACTTCCTAGACCCCGTGTACTTTGGTGAGGCAATAGAATCTTACACGGTGTCGACAAAGGTTGTAAAGTTCAGACCTACCTCAAATGAACTACTAGGCGAAGCATAGCCATCCGGCATAGATCCTAATCATGCAATCCTACCACAAAGAACTAAGTGCATATAAAAACATAGGTAATAAAAGTATGATCAAGATGTAAACTTGCCTTGATATAGGTGGTTCAATTCTAGGGAATGATAATACTCGGATTCACACTCTGGATCATCTATCGCCAAAGTAAATAAACACACATAAGCATCATTCAGAGAATCAAAACAACATGCAACATGAAAAGACTTGGAAACCCCAAATAAAAAATCCAACACACTTAACTTTCATGAAAATTTTCTAAGTGCAAAAAGCAACATGTGAAATAAGGTTCAAAAATTGTGATGTGAACTAAAGTTTATACATGGCTTAGGAGTGAAATTATCATGGACATATCCTAATTGTGTGCGCATACCATTTCAAGTCTTAGGATTTGGCTAGGGTTCCAAAGTGTAAAAAGAATTAATTCAAACGTATATATGGTTTAGGAATATGGCCAAATAGAGTTTAAATTTGAATCTAAATAAATTCCAATTTGAAATTTGAAAAAGTTTGCAAAGATGGTTCACTGGATAAAGCTATTCGAGATGAACATTTTGCCGCTTGTTTCATCTAGTTTAGATCTACGAGCACAAAACTATGGCTATTCAAAATTCAGGGACTAAACTGTGAAACTCAGGGACTAAATAGTGAAGAAAAATAATCACAAATAGGTCCCTGGACACGTGGCACGATGCTACTGGTGCATACCCATTCGCCGCCAAGGTTAAACAGCGGCCATCTAAAACTTAGCACATACTGGTTCAAAAATAAAAAACTAAATTAATCTAATCTAAGCCGTCAATCTACGATCTAATGAACAAGTGGAGTGGCGGCGGCTTACAACGGGACAACTGTGTCGACGACGAACACGGCGGCGACGCAGGTGACAGGTGATGAGGGGGTAGCGTCTTTGGCGGTCTCCGACCTCGGTAAAGTAGACGAAGGGGTGTGGCTCGACGAGGCAGTTCGAACGGTGGTGGCGGTGGTCCTCGGCGATGATGGGGTCGAGCAGGGGATCGCGGTGGAGCTCTGGTGCTCCGGCGGGTGAGGGGTCATTGAGGCGGCGTCTCCGGCATGACCTAGGCGGCAAAAAGGTGACAAATGGGTGCGTGTGGTAGCGGGGTTTCAAAAGAACAGAGCGAGGGGTCTTCGGGTGGCTTACCGGTGACGAAATCGACGATAAGGTGGCTTGGCTCCGACGAGATTCAAACAAGGAGGGTCAACGGTGAGGGCAGCATGAAGATGAGCAGGACGACGAGATTGAGAGAGGGGGTCCTGGTCTTTATATAGGCGAGCTCAGAGCGTGTGGGGCTGCGGCGGATAAGCTCTATCCCGAGAGCTTTACCCGACGGTTGCGCGCGAGAGATAGCTAATTTTGAGCAGTGTGGTGGGAGGTTGGGGATGATAACGTGGGGCTCCCACCTATTGGTGAGTGCGGGAGAGAGAGATGAGGGTGGGCGGCTGGCGCGAAGGGTGGGTTGGCCTAGTCGATGTGCTCCTGGGCCGAACTGAGTTTCGGTCTTGGCATTGTTTTTTTTATTATAGAAAATGCTTTAGGGTAAAAAAACAAAACCAGACGGATTTATAAAAATACCAGAATAATTCCTAAAACCATTGTTGATAATATGGTGCACAGTGAACATTTTGTTCTACTCATATAATTTTAAAAATATTTATTTTATGCAACAAATCCACTTTTGGCCAATAAAATAATTATCAAATAAACTTGAAAAACTCCAAATAATATTCTAATACTATTCCAACTCTTTTTATATTGAAGAAGTCATTTTATCTTCTCTCTTTTATTTTTCTTGAGTGGAAAAATATTTGAACATTTAATAAAACTCCAAGATGCAATAAAATATGATATGCATAAATGATTCTATTAACATCCCAATTTAATAAAATTTGAGACGTTACAAAGTTCTCCCACGAGGTTTGGATGTATCGGCAAATGATGCACCAAATCTCGAGGTGGGAGTGAGCATTGCATGATACCGGAGAGACTAGCAAATATGGATAGGTGGAAATGCAAAAGATCGCGCCTCGAAAATCAAACATTCAGCAAGCATATCATAATCTTCATGCGGATTAACATGGACCAAGCTACTCTTAGGGAAAATGTTTGGCCTTCAAAAGTGGCATGATCATAAAGAATGGCCTGAATCCATACGGAGATGAAGTCCATTTGAAAATTTGATTTCTAGATTTGATGGCACTCTCTAAGATTATCAAAATGGAGATAAATATGGTCCAAAACGAAGCTCGGACACAAAAGTTATGACAAATTTAAAGATGCACGTACTGACACCAGATTATGGCATGAGAGAAAACACAATTAAGATTACTTCAAATGGAAAAGTGATAACCATGAAAATTCTTGATATCGTCAAGGCCAACAACTTTGCTTTTTTCGGAACATCTCAATCTGAAGTTGTATGCAGTCCCCGCGGCCAAAACAGTGCACTGCATTAGTAGGATCTCAGAATGGTCGGACAATCCTGCCCAGGGTCGGACGAAAAGTTGGACATATAGGAAATTGTCTATGTAATTTCTTGGAGACATCGGGAGGTTGGAATTTTTTTTTGCGGGGGTAAAAGGGTTGTATTACTCAAGAGCATAGAAGTTCATCCCTACACAAACTAGGGATGTTAGCCGGGCCAGAGCGGAGCCAAACCACCGTACGGTCCTCCGTTCTACCAAAATTTGCTAAAACATGGCTTACATTATTTTGCTCTCTAGAGATATGAGTAACACTAGACTCCCTAGAACCCAAAAGAAGCTTGACCTCTGAAACCACCATTGCATGTTCGGATCGGTCTTGTCCCGTCGCCTTGATCAACGATATTTCATGCAGGCAATCGCATTCGAGGGTGATCAGTAGCTCTGTCCACTGTAAGGCCAGTGCGAGTCCTTCCCGGCACCCTTCCAGCTCGGCATGAAGTGGGTTAGGGCACGAACGCAGGGCTCTGCAAGCAGAGAAGATGATGGCGCCATCATGACCGCGTAGAACCATGCCGGAGCCCGCCGTACCATCCTCGTGGGCGAAGGATCCGTCGACATTCAGCTTAGCCCACCCATGCAGCGGTGGGTGCCACTTTCGAGGAAGCTTTGGTCCCGTCGACACATGCGAAGATCGCCGCACCGCCCCTTCATGCTGCAGAACCATCTTCCCCTTATCCCAGTCTCCTGTTAGGAATTGTTGTACACCCAACAGCGAGGAAACATAGCTCTATAGAAAGCGTCGAGAAACCTCCATAGGCGTGGTTTCTTGTCATGTTGGATCTCATTACGTATGAACTAACACCTCCACATCACCATGATGACTCTGAGACGGTCACCCTCGTCACACTCTGCCAAGAGGTGCAAGAACCATTCCGGCCCCGTGTTCCGTATGGATGTGACTTCGGGAATTCTCCAAACCTCCGCCATGGTACGCCATAAATCCACAGCCCGTGGGCACCTGCAAAACACATGATATGTGTCCTCTCGCTTGAGGTTGGAATTGAAGCTGGACAAAGGTCCGGGCGTCTGGGTATTGACCGGGCAAAGTTTCATGTTTTTTCTACTGCAGAAGATAGAAAACGAGACAAAACACCTTTAAGATGACTTCGAATCGCAAAACGTTCAACATGAAACTTGTCCGTCTCGTCCAAATGGATAACTTTCTTCTGAGGCCATCTCCATTCAAGGTCGTATGTGAATTCTATAGCACGATAATTATATTGTTGTATGCAAAAGTGGGCATGCCCTGGCTGTACAGCCAAGTTGCCGGACAGGCCCGACGCTCTTGATGAGTCGATCTAGGGCAACGCATACCGGCTGCACTCCCTGATGGTCCCTTCCGGATGTGTTGGGTATCGGGTCTTCAAAAGACCTCGTTGACGTGCCTTCGTATCACACTCCCGATGAGGCTTCTCCGACAATGTGTCTTGTGTATCGCCCTCGACGTGAGGAGTACACGATGAGTGTTCGTGTCTGAACAAATGCAGTGATATGTACACGATGGAATGGATTAAAGGGAGTGGAGAAGACGTCGAGATAGCATTTTTTTTTCTACTAGGCGTGACCGCGTGAGAGGAAAGAGTGGCGCCATCAAGTCGCAGAGATCTCGCAATCTCCCCCGCTGTTGCTAATGCCGGCCCCTGCTGCTACTGCCCCTGCTGTAGCAGTAGTTGTACGGAGCGCCTCCTTCCCATCTCATCAATCGGACCTTCAATCATCTCATCATCGATTTCATCTCCCCAATCACTCCATGCCGAATCGTTTCGCTACTTTCCATGCATGCTTAAATCCACATTTTCTCCCTGTCTCACCACAAGAACTGATGGGCTCACCTACTAGTGCAATGGGCAGCTCTACTGGGGACGTAGGCGCGTAGCTGGGATATGATGCACCGCGTGCACGGCCAAAATTACGAGGGACAATCTCTGACATAGTGACATGCGGGCCCATGGACCGCTGTTAAATTAGCGGGGCCACCAGTCCGTGACTGCTCGTAAACGTTTCACTGCGTAGCGGACTCCTCGTAAACGTTTCACTACGTACTACGTGGTGAAACTAAGAGCAACTCCAACCGGCCAAACGTACGCACGTTTCGTCCGCTTCTTATTGTTCGGGTCGGCTGCATAAACACTCGTGCCCGTTTTTTCATTTCGGTCGATGCATGCATAGAATGTTAACCCGTGTGTTAACCGTGGATTTAGAAAAAACCAACAAACACATTCAAATTAAACATAATTAAACATTAAAAGCTGATCAACCGTCGGCCAAAGTCCATATAAACATTAATTAAACATAATTAAAAAAACTTGCGCCGCCGCGCGCTGCCTTAGGCGTCCTCGTCGTCCGACCCGGGGTCGGTGAGGTCGACCGACCGGGGGCTGGTGGGGTCGACCAACTCCGGCGCGGGGCCCGCCCAGGGGAATGTCGCCTCCCAAGCCCGGGCCACGTTGGCCAGCACCGCCAGCTGGACTACTTGTCTGTGGGCACGACGCTCCCTCCTCTAGCTGGCGCTTGACCTGCATTTGGCGCTCGCCCTCTTCCCGCTATGCAGCCAGTGCGCGGGCCTTCCACTGCTCGAGGTACACTTGCTCCTGCGTCGGCGTCGCGCCGAGCCACTTGAGGGGGGAGGGGGCTGACCCACTCGCAGCCCGCCAATCCATACGTACCGCTCCACGGGCTCCGGCGTTGGCGGCTTGACCTTGGGCTCAGCCTCGCCTCGTAGGTTGCCTCCTCCGCCGCCGCCTTGCGCCGCTCCTCCTCGATGGAGGTCTGCATGGCCGCCGCCAATGCCGCCTGGTAGACAGCCTCCTCCTCCGGCTTGACGACCGAGGACGGTGGGGGGTAGATGTGGTGGTGATGGAGGTCGCGATGGCGTTGCTCCTCGTGCTCGAGGGAAAACCAGACCTCCTAATCGAGAGAGTCCGGCGCGTGCGTAGGTAGCCGACGTTGCTTCGGCGTCAGGAGCTCCCGGCGCCACCGTACCTCCTCGGCGTCAGCCCGCGCGACCGCAGCACTACCGGCACCGGGATGCGTTGTAGATCGAGGTGCCATTAGTGAAGCAGCGTGACATCTGGGTACGGCAGCGGCTGCTGGAACTGCCAGCGCCATCGCGCTTGGTGCACCGGGATGTGCAGTCGCTCCCTCACGGGGCATGCAGGCGCCAGCGGCAGTGGAAGAGGAGCGTGGGAGGAGCTGGTGCCGAGGGTGAGCTTGCTCTTGCCATTGCCGCTGAAGTCTCTCGTAGATTGACGTGTGGGCCCACGGTAGGTGGCCACAATAAATATGACCGCTTGTGGTGGTTGGTCGGTCGACAAGTGGGGCCGCCGTGTGTCTGTTTCATGTCTCCACTGACACAAACCCGTCCCTAATTTGAGCCTGAAATGCGTCGTTGCAGATGTCTAGGGACGCTTTTGAGTTTGGGTTGGTGCGTTGGGCTGGAGTTTTTATCTGCTCTGACCCAAAGAGACATGGGTGGACGAAATGGGTCGGCCATTTGGAGTTGTTTTGAATTAGATCCACAAAGCTGGCCTTGCTATAGAGGGCTTTCTTTGGTAAGGGTATCTCCAACAACCACGACAATTTTTCTCCCGCATTTGTTCGCGGATAGGAGGACCAGTCCGCAAACACGGATGCGGGAGGCCACCATCCAACGCTGCCCCCATACATTTGAATTAAGGTTTCTATGAACCGTACAAAATTCATGCAAACACGGCGGATTTCATCAAAGTTTGGATCGAAAATAGCACAAATCATTCATACATAGCATGTAAATTAAGTCTGGTACAACAATGTCTGAAATTCGACTAGATTAACCGGATGTCCAACAAGTTTTTTATCAATGGACCATGTCGACCCACACATACTCCCCTTCGACTTGATCCAGTAGTGTGTGTACTTAAATGACCGTCCATCTGTCCTGTGGTACATCACGACAGCGCGGGCAGGCTACATAATGTGTAGACAAACATTGAGTGAATGAATCAATCAACAAAGTTGAGCAAAAGGAAGCAAAACATGTGATCTCGTCCTTCGCCACGTGTAATGGCCACCTTGCCTTCAGCTGACGAACCACATTACAAAACTTGGTGATGCTGGTCTGGATAGCGTACCAGCAATACGATAACAACCTCATGTTGCGCTCTTGAATGATGTACATGTCATAAGGCACACTGTTCTTTCATGCGTGAAACAATTCATTCACTTGCTGCCAAAAGGTCCCCCCTCCGCTCCTGCCTACAAAATCCACGGATACGGCCAACCACGCATCGCACAACTACTCATCCTCCATGGTCAAGTAGCTCGACATCCTTCGTACTCTAAAAAACGACATAGCGTTCGAAAATAAGCTCAATGGCATTTGACCGAACACCTGCCGAGAGTAGTGTTTTCCATGGTGGTCGTCGACAAGGGGGCGAAGTGTACCTACGTACAAATGACTCCATGGTGGACAGCGCGAGCTGGTGCGCCGGTGTTGGGTGCGAACATCCGACAATGCCTCTATGGCAGCCGGAGAAGTACAGAGACACTGGTGGAGGTGGAGGGTGTAGATGCAAAGAAAGGGGGAAGAAGGGGCGAAGTGGAAGGAATGGGACCGAGAGGGGGATTGGGTGGCCCGGGGTGTCAAATTCTTGCGCGACTGTTGTCCAGACTCCTGCATAGCCCCCCCTCCACACACACACACAGTTCCCACATCTGTCAAATAATTGTGGTTTAGAAGAAGTTGGCTGAAAAGTGATCCAACAGTTTGATAAACTCGCAAATATCTTACAGCATATCATAAAATCTTTAAAACTTCCCCTCCATCATGGGGAAGATGGCCCTTTCTGTAATGCTTCACACCAAGTACCTTTCATCTCCTGCGTAAAACTTCATGCGACTCTCTACATGTCGTCGTCGTCGATCCCACCATCGATCCTACGACCCTGCCACCCGCCCTGCCTCCCGCGGCAGGCCATGTGTCGCCGACCGCCCCGACCTCTTCCTTTGTTGGCCACCACTGAGGGAGTCCTGGACTAAGGGGTCCTCGGGCGTCCGGCCTGTTAGCCATGGGCTGGACTGATGGGCTGTGAAGATACAAAGACCGAAGACTCTACCCGTGTCCGGATGAGATTCTCCTTGGCGTGGAAGGCAAGCTTGGCGAGCAAGTATGTAGATTCCTTTCACTGTAACCGACTTTATGTAACCCTAGATCCCTCCGGTGTCTATATAAACCAGAGGGCTAGATCCTTAGAGGGGAACGATGATAATCATAATCAGATAGGCTAGACTTCTAGGGTTTTAGCCATTACGATCTCGTGGTAGATCAACTCTTGTAACCCCCATACTCATCAATACTAATCTAGCAGGACGTAGGGTTTTACCTCCATCGAAAGGCCCCCGACCTGGGTAAACATTGTGTTCTCTGTCTCATGTTACCATCAACCTCAGATGCACAGTTCGGGACCCCCTACCCAAGATTTGCCGGTTTTGACACCGACATTGGTGCTTTCACTGAGAGATCCGCTATGTTGCCGCCAAGAGGTTCGATGGCCCCCTCAATCATCCACAACAACATTCTCCAGGGAGAAACCTTCCTCCCTGGATAGATCTTCGTGTTCGGCGGCTTCGCACTGCGGGCCAACTCGCTTGGCCATCTAGAGCAGATCGATAGCTATGTCCCTGGCCACCAGGTCAGATTTGGAAGCTTGAACTATGTCGCGGACATCCGCGAAGACTTGATCTTCGACGGATTCGAGACTGCGGCAGTAGCCGCTCCCTGTCACCACGATGAACATGACTTAAATCTGTCATCGAACCACACCCAGGAGATGGAACCTACAACCGCTCCGCCTCTAGATCTGGAGCAGATCACGCCATCCGAGGACGGGAGGCTCAGCCCTGCCATGGAGGCCGCAGACTCAGCGGCGTTGCAGCCGCACACAGACCCAACATCAAGTGAGATCTGTGTTGCCAGAACCTCAGACACGTTTCCGGCTACAGGTTCCAAGGCATGTGCGTCCGCGCACGACGAGCTTGATCGGGTGTCGATTGTTGAATTCAGCTCCGTGGACATCTTCTGGCACTCACCTTTAGGCGACGTGCTAAACTCATTAAAAACACTCTCCATAGCGGGATGACGGATAATTTCGCTTCCCACCCCCCGCTCACTTAATAGCCACTGTCAAAGACCTAACTGACATGCTCGATTACGGCTCCGACGACATCAATGGTATGGACGACGATGTCGGAGAAGAAGAGGCCCAAAACCCGTCGTTTACCGGACGTTGGACGCCCACTTCCTCGTATGACGTATACATGGTGGATGCACCAAAGAGAATAGCGGCGATGACAAGAAAGATCCAGTTGAGGATAAACCTCCCAAGATACAACCAAAGCGCTGGCATCAGCGGCACCGCTCTAAGTCACGCCGCAGCAAAGACAGCAACACCGGCACAGGAGAAGATAACACTTTGGACGGTGCCGAAGACAATGAAGACCCCGTTGAGGCAACTGCCGAACAAAATGAACAGGAAGACAGGCAAGTTAGCCCTGGTGAACAGGCTACGCATGAAGACTCGGAGGACAGTAATTATCTTCCGCTCTTCGAGGGTGAGGCAAGCCTCGGCACTGAGGATTTTATCATGCCTGAGGAACCTCTCGAGCAGGAGCGCTTCAAGCGCAAGCTAATAGCCACTGCAAGGAGCCTGAAAAAGAAGCAGCAACAGCTTCAAGCTAATCAAGACCTGCTCAATGACAGATGGACTAACGTCCTGGAAGCCGAGGAATATGGCCTCAAGCGACCACTCAAAAGTTATCCGAATCGCAAATTACTACCTCAATTCGATGATGAGGCACTGGGGCCCGTGTCATCAGCGCACAGTGCGGCTGACCGACCGCCACGCGGCCGGGACAAAGCGGCAACACAGGCCGAACACCAGCCTGCCTTACCTCGCCGTAAAGGCAGAGACAAAACTGCTCAGGGATAAACATATGATCTCCGGCAGGGCCTGAAGAATAAAACAGGTCTGACTAGATCAATCTACGGATCACGAGGGCATGCCTCGACGCACGAGGACAGCTATCAAGCCAAACATGGCAAGTACAATTACGTCCGAGCCGAAAGCCGCAGACGGATTCCATCCAAACTACGTCACGAACTGGCCCGATATAGAGGCGCCGCACACCCTCTCTGCTTCACTGATGAAGTCATGGAACATGAATTCCCAGAAGGGTTCAAACCCGTGAATATCCAATCATATGATGGAACCACAGACCCCGCGGTATGGATTGAAGACTTTATTCTCCATATTCATATGGCCCGCGGCGATGACCTTCATGCCATTAAATACCTCCCCCTAAAACTCAAAGGGCCAGCCCGGCACTGGCTGAACAGCCTGCCCAAAAATTCTATTGGCAGCTGGGAGGACTAGGAAGAAGCCTTCCTTGACAACTTCCAAGATACATATGTTCGACCTCCGGATGCCGATGACTTAAGTCACATAATTCAACAGCCTGGAGAGTCGGCCAGGAAACTCTGGACTAGGTTCTTAAATAAAAAGAACCATATCATCGACTGTCCGGATGTTGAAGACTTGGCGGCCTTCAAACACAGTATCTGGGACAAATGGCTCGCCCGACACCTCGGCCAAGAGAAGCTGAAGTCCATGGCAACCCTTATGGCACTTATGACCCGCTTTTGCGGGGGCGAAAATAGCTGGCTAGCTCGTAGCAAAAACAGGGCAAGCGAACCTGGCACTGTGGAAGCCAAGAATAGCAACGGCAAGCCCCGATGCAACAGACACAAGCGTCAAAACAATGGTGACAATACCGATGACATGGCGGTCAACGCCGGATTCAGCGGCTCCAAGTCCGTCCAGCGGAAGAAGCCGTTCGAAAGGAACAATTCGGGCCCATCCAGCTTGGACTGCATACTCAATTGCCCATGCCAGATACACGGCACTCTTGACAAACCAGCCAATCACAACAACAGAGTCTGTTGGGTTTTTAAACAGGCCGGCAAGTTAAATGCATAGAACAAGGAGAAGGGGTCGCAAAGCAAAGACGATGACGAGGAGCCCCGGCCACCGAACACAGGAGGACAGAAGAAGTCCCCCCCCTCCCAAGTTAAAACAATAAACATGATATACGCTACCCACATCCCCAAGAGAGAATGCAAGCGCGCGCTCAGGGACGTCTACGCGATGGAGCCAGTCGCCCCAAAGTTCAAACCATGGTCTTCCTGCCCGATCACTTTTGATCGCAGGGACCATCCGACCAGTATCCGTCACGAGGGGTCGGCCACACTGGTCCTCGATCCAATAATGGATGGATTTCATCTCACACGAGTCCTCATGGATGGCGGCAGCAACCTCAACCTGCTTTATCAGGATACAGTGCGCAAAATGGGCATCGACCCATCAAGGATCAAGCCCACCAACACCACCTTTAAAGGAGTTATACCAGGTGTAGAGGCCCGTTGCTCGGGCTTAATCACATTGGAGGTCGTCTTTGGACCTCCGGACAACTTCCGAAGCGAGGAGTTAATCTTCATATCGTCCCCTTTTGCAGTGGCTATCACGCACTGCTCGGGTGAACTGCGTTTGCCCGATTCAATGCGGTGCCGCACAATGCTTATCTCAAGCTCAAGATGCCCGGACCATGCGGTGTCATAACATTCAATGGAAATACGGAGCGCTCCCTCCGTACCGAGGAGCACACTGCTGCCCTGGCAACAGAAGTACAGAGCGCCCTCCGCAAATATAACCTTAATTCGGCAGCCATACTCCCGGACACTGTCAAACGAGTCCGGACTACCATGCGCCAAGACAGCCCAGCTTGTTAAGAGCTCAACTAGCAATTCGGCCTCCATCCCAGACCACACCAAGTGACGGCGTTCGTGCCACGCGTACATAACTACACACTCAAAATACCGTGGGCACAGACGGAGGCATAACTAGATTGTGATCCACAATAAGGCTCGACCTCCACTGGACACGCATACTTTCACTTTTTCCTTTTTCCCTCCTCAGGTTTCCTTTCCGCAGGTACCTCTCGCCGGCCTCATAATCGGTCCTTTTGAAGAACGGATACACCAAGGTGGCAAGTAGCACAGATGTGTGGGGGAATCTCTAGATGTCCCTCTTGGCGATCACTCTACCTGTCTTCAGGACCCGTACGCAGCTCCTCCTTGGTCTTGGCATGTCAAATAACCACTGTTGCTTCTCGCACTTTTTTGTTCACGTACACTCTGACGTATTAATTAAAATTATAATGGAAACAATTTGTGGCCCAACATACGTGGCACCTTCTTCTTCATTATTTTTATTTTTGCTATTTTAATTTGCTTTCGTACACCTTGGTACGCCATAATCCGTCAGGGGCTTTATTGCGCCCCACACTATGGCAACAAGTTCGGACACTTTTATACTATAGTTCGGCATCCCGAATTTAGCATTATATGCATCGGCTCCGAATCATGTCTTTGGTCAATAGTTGGGTTGCCCGGCTCCTGTGCTTACTACCTTACGTTTCGCTATATCGGCTAGGGTAGTAAAGGGAGAACTACTGCGGCTGTGTCCCGGTTTATCTGGATGAGCACCTCAGTAGAGAAAGCCGAAAACTGACTGTCATGATACGGCGTGAGCCGGTCAGCTCTTCGGAGGTTTCAAATCTTTAGCGATCTTTCCCGCATTACGCGACGAATCGGTTCTCATCCGATCAGGTGTTTACAACACCCTAGTCTGGACACTAGGGGTTGCGCCTATATTTTCATTTGTCAAACTCCTGTGGCTAAGTGAGGGTAATAAAGCCACATAGTCCGATTGCCTGGTTCATTGCGCTAAACACCTCCTTTAAGGACCAAACTCTTGGATAAAGCATGTTTAGATTCATCCCGAACACCCCCGTACTACCTACGTGGGGGCTGAAGCCGATGACTGGCCAACTCTCAAATTTGATAAAAACGGCCGCGTAGGAGGTAAATTTTTTAACTAAGCAAAATAGCAAAGCATTATATTACATATCAAGCCTTGTTTTTATCATACAGGGAGGGATTACATGACTGTATTCATTCAAAAATTATGTCCTTAGCACATTGCTCCGCCACAATGCGGGATCCCTTCAGAACATCTTCAAAATACCGCTCGGGCGTGCGGTGCTCCTTGCCTGCAGGCGGTCCTTTCGTCGCGAGTTTGACGGCATCCATCTTCGCCCATTGTATCTTGACGCGGGCGAAGGCCATCCGCGCACCTTCTATGCAGACCGACCGCTTGATGGCATCTAGCCGCGGGCAGGCATTGACCAGCCACTTCACGAGGCCGAAGTAGCTGTCGGGCATAGCTTCTGTAGGCCACAGCCGGATTATTAAATCCTTCATGGCTAGTCCGGCCACCCTATGCAGCTCGACCAACTGCTTTAGTTGGTCGCTAAAGGGCACCGGGTGTTCTGGGGCAAGGTATTGTGACTAGAACAACTTCTCCATTGAGCTCCCCTCTTCGGCCCGGAAGAATTCTGCAGCGCCAGAAACACTGCGCGGCAAATCTGCAAACGCCCTTGGAGAACTCCAAATCCGAGTTAGTAAAAGATACCTCGGGCTCACATACTTTCTTTGCATAATGAAATCCTTACCCACCGTGATCTTCTTGGCCTCCTGGATCTCTCGGAGGGCGCCTTGGGCTTCGGCTCGGGCCTCTTATGCGCTTTGGTGGACCTTAACGAGTTTGGATTCTTGGTCCACATGTTGACGCTCCAAGGACTCGTATTTCTTCGAAGCATCCTGGAGCTCCTGCTGGACCTCCCTAACCCTGGCCTCATGCTTTTTTCAGAAGGCTCGTTCCTTCGCCGCCCTCTCCTCGGCCTCGGCCAGCACTTTCTTGAGGGTTTCAACCTCAGTCGCCGCTCCTACAAATATCACGGCACTACAATCAATATACATCGTTTATTCTTTCCGAACATATAGCAAGTCTCCACATACCTTGCCTGTCCTCCAGCCGCCTTTTCACAAGGCAGATGTGACGCCCCCGATTCAATCGTACACTAATCATGCACGCAAATGTGTACGATCAAGATCAGGGACTCACGGGAAGATATCACAACACAACTCTAAAACATAAATAAGTCATACAAGCATCATAATACAAGCCAGGGGCCTCGAGGGCTCGAATACCAGTGCTCGATCATAGACGAGTCAGCGGAAGCAACAATATCTGAGTACAGACATAAGTTAAACAAGTTTGCCTTAAGAAGGCTAGCACAAACTGGGATACAGATCGAAAGAGGCGCAGGCCTCCTGCCTGGGATCCTCCTAACTACTCCTGGTCGTCGTCAGCGGGCTGCACGTAGTAGTAGGCACCTCCGGTGTAGTAAGGGTCGTCGTCGACGGTGGCGTCTGGCTCCTGGACTCCAGCATCTGGTTGCGACAACCAGAAAGAAAGGAAAGGGGGAAAAGGGGGGGAGAAAGCAACCGTGAGTACTCATCCAAAGTACTCGCAAGCAAGGAACTACACTACATATGCATGGGTATATGTGTAAGGAGGCCATATCGGTGGACTGAACTACAGAATGCCAGAATAAAAGGGGGATAGCTAGTCCTATCGAAGACTACGCTTCTGGCAGCCTCCGTCTCGCAGCACGTAGAAGAGAGTAGATTGAAGTCCTCCAAGTAGCATCTCCAAGTAGCATCTCCAAGTAGCATCTCCAGTAGCATCGCATAGCATAATCCTACCCGGCGATCCTCCCCTCGTCGCCCTGTGGAAAAGCGATCACCGGGTTGTCTGTGGAACTTGGAAGGGTGTGTTTTATTAAGTATTCGGTTCTAGTTGTCATAAGGTCAAGGTACAACTCCAAGTCGTCCTGTTACCGAAGATCACGGCTATTCGAATAGATTAACTTCCCTGCAGGGGTGCACCACATAACCCAACACGCTTGATCCCATTTGGCCGGACACACTTTCCTGGGTCATGCCCGGCCGCGGAAGATCAACACGTCGCAGCCCCACCTAGGCAAAACAGAGAGGCCAGCACGCCGGTCTAAACCTAAGCGCACAGGGGTCTGGGCCCATCGCCCATAGCACACCTGCACCTTGCGAGGGCGGCCGAAAGCAGACCTAGCCTAGTGGCGTTCCAGTCCAATTCGGCGCGCGCCGCTCCGTCGCTGACGTCTGAAGTGCTTCGGCTGATACCACGACGTCGGGATACCCATAACTACTCCCACGTAGATGGTTAGTGTGTATAGGCTCGTAGCCGACTCAGATCAAATACCAAGATCTCGTTAAGCGTGTTAAGTATCCGCGAACGCCGAACAGGGCCAGGCCCACCTCTCTCCTAGGTGGTCTCAACCTGCCCTGTCGCTCCGCCACAAAGTAACAGTCGAGGGCCGTCGGGAACCCAGGCCCACCTCTACCGGGATGGAGCCACCTGTCCTTTCAGCCCCCTTATCCGAATCACTTGCGGGTACTCAACAAGCTGACCCGACTTTAGTCACCATCTGTATAGTATGTATGTATGTATAGTATATACCCGTGATCACCTCCCGAGTGATCACGGCCCAATAGTATAGCAAGGCAGACTGACAAGAATGTAGGGCCAATGATGATAAACTAGCATCCTATACTAAGCATTTAGGATTGCAGGTAAGGTATCAACAGATGTAGCAACAATGTCAGGCTATGCATCAGAATAGGATCAACGGAAAGCAGTAACAGGCTACACTACTCTAATGCAAGCAGTATAGAAGAGATAGGCGATATCTGGTGATCAAGGGGGGGGGGGCTTGCCTGGTTGCTCTGGCAAGAGAGAGGGGTCGTCAACTCCGTAGTCGAACTGGTCAGCAGCAGCGTCAGTCTCGTAGTCTACCGGAGAGAAGAGGGGGAAGAAATAATGAATACAGAGCAAACAAAACATCACAAATATAACAAGGCAATACGCGGTGTTCGGTGTGCCCTAACGCGGTAGTAGGTGATACCGGTTAAGGGGGGAAACATCCGGGAAAATATCCCCGGTATTCGTGTTTCCGGGCAGAGGAGCCGGAGGGGGAAAGTTGCGAGTTCGATAGGTTAGGGGTGTGTGGCGGACGAACGGACTGCGTATCCGGATTCGTCTCGTCGTTCTGAGCAACTTTCATGTACAAAGTTTTTCCATCCGAGCTATGGTTTATTTTATATTAATTTTTACAGTTTAAATGAATTCTTAAATTTCCTGGATATAAATTAATTCGAAAATCATTTAATATTAAATGCTAAGTGTACATAGAAAATGTACACAGCACTGTGCTTGTGAGGTTGAAAATGGGACCCGGAGGTGTGCTGAGTCAGCAGTCAAAGTCAATGTTGACCAGTCAACAGATTTATTTAAATGGATTTATACATTGGTGGGGCCGGCATGTAATAGGAACAAGTTATATCAAAGGTTATTTAAGAGGGGGGTTCCCACATGTCATAGAGTATAATTAAATTAAACCTAAACATAAAATTAAACTAACAGTGGGGGGCCCTTGGCTTAATCTAAACTGATTAGCCCCTCTCCTAATCTAAACTGGGGCTGGTCTAAGAGGCCGGGCACGCACGCGGCCTCACAGAGGAGGGCCGGCAGCCGCGGCGGGAAGCTCCGGCAGTGGCGGCCGAGCAAGGAGCAGCAACGGCCGCAGCTCAACAGCAACGAGTAGCAGAGCAGGCGCGCAGCAGCACAAGCGGCGGTTGCACGCGCGAGGGGGGGCGGCAGAGGCGGCGCAGGCGCAGCCAGGCCACGGCCAGAGGCGACGCCGGGCGCGCGGGACGCGGCCTGTAGTCTGCGGGTGAAGAAGGACGCGGCTAGGCGGAGGCAAATCCACGATGGGCAGGGGCTCGCGGCCTGGGGCGTTGGGGAGCCCAACGGAAGTGGGGATCCGGCCATGGCGGACAGCGACGCGCGGGAGCATATACGGCGACGAATCAAGACGAGGAACAAGGGGGAAATGGAGGGGATCTCACACCGAAGCTGTAGGGCAAGTCGGTGGGCTCGGGGATGCGTCGGGGACGACGAATCGATGACGAAGTTGTGCGGCGGCCGACGGGGAAGAAGATGAAGCAGGCGTCATCGATGGGCGACGAGCGGCGCTGGCGATGGGGCGGCGTTGAGGCGCGATGGCGTAGGGGCGGGAGGGCGTCACGGCGAGGGGGGTCTCCGGCGTAGTGGGATGATGGCGACGATAGCGGGGTGGCGTCGGGCGACTTCAGGTCTTCGCCCCGATCTCGATCCAGATCGGGGGGCAGCGAGCGAGTGTGGGGGGGGGAGGAGCGAGTGGGGAACGTGGGCTAGGGTTTCGGGGTCCAGGGGGTTATGGAGGGGTGCGGTTGGGCCGGCTGGGCCGGCCGGTTTTGGCGGCCAGCTGGGCCCGTAGGCCGTGGGAGGGGGTTTCCTCTCTTTTTTTTTGTTAGTTTTGTTTTCTATTTACTTCTTTTTTTGTTTTTATTTTATTCTGGTATTCACTTTTTATAAATCACAAAACAAATTCCTAAATTATTGTTTCAACACAATCCAATGTCAAAAAAAAACTTTTACCCTGAAATAAAATAGTTTAGCATTTTACAAAATACCAAAGGCATTCAAATAATTGTTTTAGCTACTGTTTTGTTCATGGTTAAATACTCAAACATTTTATAAAGGTTTGATTTCTACACCATAATTACCTGTGCATTATTTCACTCACACTAAACATTTTAGTTTTAATATTTGAAAACTTTTATTGTTTGTTAGATCTTTTAAATTGAATTCGAATCGGTTTCGAACTAAATCGAGATTAGCAACAGTAACCATGGTGACGTGCCACCATTAGCGTGGGATCACTGTAGCTTAATTATCCGGGCGTCACAATTCTCCTCCACTACAAGAAATCTCGTCCCGAGATTTAGGAAGGGGGTAAGGGGGAAAGTTCTGGTTACAGTATTCTAACGGATCTCCTCGGTCTTGGTTGCTGTTCTCGAAGTAGTTGATCCCTTTTGGTGATGTCTTCATTTCTCTGCATCAATGCATCATGATGAAGTTGCCGTCCTTCCTTCAGGATCATCATCGGACTTACAAAAAGATAAGAGGGGAAAAACTCTATAAGGACGGATTCTAACATAATTGATCATCGGACGATTAACTCAAGGGGAGAAGCATAAGTATCTCTCGTATTGAAACTTAAGAAGTTATCGAGAGCAAAGTAAGAAGGTACCATGAGAAGTTTCAATCGGATAGGCAATCTTTCGATGTCTGAAACAAAGTGTGAAAGGGATTCAGAGCAATGGGAATAAGTATTGCATCAGATACCAGATTGATGATCTCATCGGAAGGTGGCTCATGAATTACACACGAGGCCACGCGTGAGGAATAACTTTGGGAACAGGGGGTGTACAGGAGAGTCAGGTTTCGATCCTGAGGAACTGTGGGTTATGGGCCCACCATGTGGGTTAAAAGCAGGAAGGGCGGTGACGTATTGCACGATCATGAAAGCAAGGCATGTCAGAGGATAGTCTGTCGGTTAGGTCGGCAACAACATCGGTACCAAGGGCGAGGGACGAAGAGAACCATTTTCCTGCTCGTTGAACGAGGCGGTCCAATAGGTAGAGTTCTCGTCCATCGGCGGTTACCGAAAAGTTTTCAACAATAGTAACGGGGTCTTGCTGACAGAATGGTACACCGAGGTGTTTACATAAGCAGGAGAATATTACTCTTAGATCATATAGATCACAAGAAAGGTTAAACTAACAATGGAAAGGAAAATATGATTATCAAATTAAACAAAACAATGGAAAGGAAATTATGTTTAAACACATATTTCAAGGGTATATCCTTCCCAAGGACAAGCAGAGCATGATATCCATGTCAGGATATAATGTAGAAAACTCTTTAGGTAGGGGAGAGAATTTTCATGACATTGCCCATACAAAGGTGTTTGGGTAATTGAGCAAGAAACATTTAGCATTGGGCTTCAAATGGTCTTGTTGAAAATCGGAGTACCATAGACATGCTTCGAGATAGCATTGACATGGTCATCAGGTGAAGATCAGACTTTGGAAACACGAAGGATCCATCAGGAATAACTTGTAGAATAAGTCTTACAATTTCCTCATGGATGAATGGATAACCTTGCTGAAAAGGAATCTATAATGATAGGTCCTCCAGCCGGAGGGGGGGGTGCTAGGCATGACATCATGTTACCGGGTCATCACAGGATCAACATCATAACTCTTGGAACGTTGTCCCAACCATCATATCTGACCGAGATTCATATCCAATTGGTGCCATGAAACCTCAGACTCAGGGGGTCCGAGAGGAAAAAGGTGCAACACAAATAGTCGAAATGACATTGCAAGATCCTCGAGAAATGAACTATGGAAGCGGGTTTCTGAAGCAATAGTTCATCATTAAACCAAGGAGAGGACAAGGAGGTGTCTGGTGAACTCAACGGCAATTCACCGAGATTCCCAAAAGATGGATTTCCACAATTAAGTGAACAAGGAGATAACATTTGTCAGATCAAATGATATAAGGAAGTATGCTCGAGGTAAACATACACAATTAACATTGGTTGAAAGGTGCGCCCGAAATGTGGGTTGGGTTGCACGACCAATGTCAGAATGGTGATTCAATAATCAATAGCCTAAGAATGAACTTTCGACCATTAACTAAAAAAAATAGGGTTGCTAGAAGGAAAGAACCCAAACAACACCCTTCACTTGTTGGAATTAACACGGGGACCAAGAGAGAATGGTGATGGTGAGAAGTATTTCTATGTCAAGAATTCTCAAGAGGTGGAACAATTCTCAGAACATTCTTGACATAAAGGATGGTAATACTCCAAGGTAAAGAAGAACAATTGCTGGATAGCAAGGAACTCAAGGTATAACACCAAGCATGAACAAGCTTGTGTTGGTGGGAAGGCAATAAAGTGGTCGATGATAATACAATTCATCGAGGGCAAGGATGGTATTTCTCATCATGAATTCAATTGATATCCTGGATGAGCTCAGAATGTTGATGATCACGACACCTTTGTCGCGAGAGTTCATGAAGATGTAATCGATCGGCGACGACATCAAGTCAAAGTAATGATGAAGTGAAAGGTTATTGGAACCAAGGGTACGACACAACTCGAAACCAAGCTTGTTGTTCAAGGCGAAATGGTATGACGATGAGGATCGACGTAAGGTTAGTTCATCGTCGAAAATTGTGCTCCGAGAAGAAGGACCGGGTAGCACACTTAAAATCATCACGACAATGATATAGCCAAACAGGCTAGGAATGGCGTGATCGGGTACAAACTCGTACTTATAGAAGCTTACTAAAGAGTTGTTGAATCGTAGTGCGGACTCGGTTCCGTTATCGGTGTCTTTGAGTGTTTATTAACTCAGAGCCCGTGAAAAATTGGAATCAGTGGGAAGGTAGCACTTGATGAAGAACTCATAAGGAGTTATGCAGTTCCATGATAATCTCGAGATACCAGGGGGGTAATATCGACACAAGATCAAAGTAAACGTTGGACTGGTGTATTGATCCATAGGAGACAATTGTTTTAACTTGTCCGAGAAATGAGATCAAAGAAGAACAATCATGGTCGGAACCACGGTTGCAAGGGATCAATTCACAGATACCATATGTTAGTTATCAAGGAAATAGTTATTGTTACAAGAAGCTTCCATGATAGGATATACATCGCGTCCATGGGCATGAACACAAAGTTCAAGGTCGACTCCCACTTCTCCAATGCCTACCCTTTCATTCACTTCTCGCTTTCGATGAAGTTATAGCGTTGAAATTTTATCTGGCAAAATACCAGAAGAGTACGACTCGTGAAAACTTTCGAGTTCACACATATTAAGGAAGGCATAGGTTCAACCCATCGGGGCATCTTAGAATCCTATACCAGAATCTTTTAGAAGTAATTAACTCAAGCTCGAAGGCAGAGCATGGTTGAGAAAGCAGACGATACAATTTACCAAAGGCATTATGTATCCGAGAAAAGGCTCACAAGTTTATTGAATATGAAGGGCGTTGTCAGATAAAATCCAACAAAGGATCTGGTGGTCCACAAGGGATCTGACGTGAGCATCGGTACTCAACTAGAGGAAGCAGATTATAGAAACAACTGAGTAACTCAATTGTCAATGCAAAGGAATTATGATTTCCAAATCAAGGGATCAGAAGCAATGCTCTGATTAGGGGTGGATAAGTTGAATAGTCGTAGGGTACAATCAAAGACAATTGGGTTGGTCGAGAACCAATTCCAGTAAAAAGAATGGCAGCTCAGCCGGAAAAGTAATTTATAAGGATCAATGATGATTGCGTGTATTCGCAAACATATTGAGTCAACACACTCAAAATGGTAATGACAAGGAATGTCAATATGACTACGAGACTTATGGGATTATCCATAATGCAAGCAAGCAAGAATTTCAAGAGCCAAAGGCCCCAAGGATTTTCGGAAGATCGAATATTATTTCGAAGACTTTTGTGAAACACATGAACAACTGGGGATGAGCGGATACTCGACAAGTGCGAGGATTTATTCGAAGGGGTATTCATGTGGCAAAGAACTGCCTGCAGTAGGCACAAAGTATTCTCGGAACAATAGAGAAAACTTCGGGGTATCTTGTAATAACAAGATCAATGGGGGATGATCATAAGAATGGCAAGTGTAAGTAGTTATCCATACGGATTTATCGGTGGTCAGGAATAGCCAAAGTGATGGGCACAAGTCTCGAGAGAACATCAGAGAGTATCTTCGGAATCTTCTGATGTAGCAGGCGATCCTCTGCAATAAGGGGCTCTTCGGGTGGATGCGATCACGAGATCCTAATCTTAGAGTTAGCAAATTCATTTAACACGAATAGTAGAGAGATCAGAGTCCCAGAGTATAGACGAGGAATAAAAGATCCTAATACCACCCGATGGCGACGTGGGCCCGTAAGGCACACAGCCAAGTTAGTAAAAGTTTTTGCAATGTCTAGACTCGACTTCGGCCAAGGAGTGTGGAAGGGGGATTCCTACAGGCAGTCGGCTCTGATACCAACTTGTGACGCCCCCGATTCAATCGTACACTAATCATGCATGCAAATGTGTACGATCAAGATTAGGGACTCACGGGAAGATATCACAACACAACTCTAAAACATAAATAAGTCATACAAGCATCATAATACAAGCCAGGGGCCTCGAGGGCTCGAATACCAGTGCTCGATCATAGACGAGTCAGCGGAAGCAACAATATCTGAGTACAGACATAAGTTAAACAAGTTTGCCTTAAGAAGGCTAGCACAAACTGGGATACAGATCGAAAGAGGCGCAGACCTCCTGCCTGGGATCCTCCTAACTACTCCTGGTCGTCGTCAGCGGGCTGCACGTAGTAGTAGGCACCTCCGGTGTAGTAAATGTCGTCGTCGATGGTGGCGTCTGGTTCCTGGACTCCAGCATCTGGTTGCGACAACCAGAAAGAAAGGAAAGGGGGAAAAGGGAGGGAGAAAGCAACCGTGAGTACTCATCCAAAGTACTCGCAAGCAAGGAACTACACTACATATGCATGGGTATATGTGTAAGGAGGCCATATCGGTGGACTGAACTGCAGAATGCCAGAATAAAAGGGGGATAGCTAGTCCTATCGAAGACTACGCTTCTGGCAGCCTCCGTCTCGCAGCACGTAGAAGAGAGTAGATTGAAGTCCTCCAAGTAGCATCTCCAAGTAGCATCTCCAAGTAGCATCTCCAGTAGCATCGCATAGCATAATCCTACCCGGCGATCCTCCCCTCGTCGCCCTGTGGAAAAGCGATCACCGGGTTGTCTGTGGAACTTGGAAGGGTGTGTTTTATTAAGTATTCGGTTCTAGTTGTCATAAGGTCAAGGTACAACTCCCAGTCGTCCTGTTACCGAAGATCACGGCTATTCGAATAGATTAACTTCCCTGCAGGGGTGCACCACATAACCCAACACGCTTGATCCCATTTGGCCGGACACACTTTCCTGGGTCATGCCCGGCCGCGGAAGATCAACACGTCGCAGCCCCACCTAGGCAAAACAGAGAGGCCAACACGCCGGTCTAAACCTAAGCGCACAGGGGTCTGGGCCCATCGCCCATAGCACACCTGCACGTTGCGAGGGCGGCCGAAAGCAGACCTAGCCTAGTGGCGTTCCAGTCCAATTCGGCGCGCGCCGCTCCGTCGCTGACGTCTGAAGTGCTTCGGCTGATACCACGACGTCGGGATACCCATAACTACTCCCACGTAGATGGTTAGTGCGTATAGGCTCGTAGCCGACTCAGATCAAATACCAAGATCTCGTTAAGCGTGTTAAGTATCCGCGAACGCCGAACAGGGCCAGGCCCACCTCTCTCCTAGGTGGTCTCAACCTGCCCTGTCGCTCCGCCACAAAGTAACAGTCGAGGGCCGTCGGGAACCCAGGCCCACCTCTACCGGGATGGAGCCACCTGTCCTTTCAGCCCCCTTATCCGAATCACTTGCGGGTACTCAACGAGCTGACCCGACTTTAGTCACCATCTGTATAGTATGTATGTATGTATAGTATATACCCGTGATCACCTCCCGAGTGATCACGGCCCAATAGTATAGCAAGGTAGACTGACAAGAATGTAGGGCCAATGATGATAAACTAGCATCCTATACTAAGCATTTAGGATTGCAGGTAAGGTATCAACAGATGTAGCAACAATGTCAGGCTATGCATCAGAATAGGATCAACGGAAAGCAGTAACAGGCTACACTACTCTAATGCAAGCAGTATAGAAGAGAATAGCCGATATCTGGTGATCAAGGGGGGGGGCTTGCCTGGTTGCTCTGGCAAGAGAGAGGGGTCGTCAACTCCGTAGTCGAACTGGTCAGCAGCAGCGTCAGTCTCGTAGTCTACCGGAGAGAAGAGGGGGAAGAAATAATGAATACAGAGCAAACAAAGCATCACAAATATAACAAGGCAATACGCGGTGTTCGGTGTGCCCTAACGCGGTAGTAGGTGATACCGGTTAAGGGGGGAAACATCCGGGAAAATATCCCCGGTGTTTCGTGTTTCCGGGCAGAGGAGCCGGAGGGGGAAAGTTGCGAGTTCGATAGGTTAGGGGTGTGTGGCGGACGAACGGACTGCGTATCCGGATTCGTCTCGTCGTTCTGAGCAACTTTCATGTACAAAGTTTTTCCATCCGAGCTACGGTTTATTTTATATTAATTTTTACAGTTAAATTGAATTCTTAAATTTCCTGGATATAAATTAATTCGAAAATCATTTAATATTAAATGCTAAGTGTACATAGAAAATGTACACAACAGTGTGCTTGTGAGGTTGAAAATGGGACCCGGAGGTGTGCTGAGTCAGCAGTCAAAGTCAATGTTGACCAGTCAACAGATTTATTTAAATGGATTTATACATTGGTGGGGCCGGCATGTAATAGGAACAAGTTATATCAAAGGTTATTTAAGAGGGGGGTTCCCACATGTCATAGAGTATAATTAAATTAAACCTAAACATAAAATAAACTAATAGTGGGGGGCCCTTGGCTTAATCTAAACTGATTAGCCCCTCTCCTAATCTAAACTGGGGCCGGTCTAAGAGGCCGGGCACGCACGCGGCCTCACAGAGGAGGGCCGGCAGCCGCGGCGGGAAGCTCCGGCAGTGGCGGCCGAGCAAGGAGCAGCAACGGCCGCAGCTCAACAGCAACGAGTAGCAGAGCAGGCGCGCAGCAGCACAAGCGGTGGTTGCACGCGCGAGGGGGGGCGGCAGAGGCGGCGCAGGCGCAGCCAGGCCACGGCCAGAGGCGACGCCGGGCGCGCGGGATGCGGCCTGTAGTCTGCGGGTGAAGAAGGACGCGGCTAGGCGGAGGCAAATCCACGGTGGGCAGGGGCTCGCGGCCTGGGGCGTTGGGGAGCCCAACGGAAGTGGGGATCCGGCCATGGCGGACAGCGACGCGCGGGAGCATCTACGGCGACGAATCAAGACGAGGAACAAGGGGGAAATGGAGGGGATCTCACAGCGAAGCTGTAGGGCAAGTCAGTGGGCTCGGGGATGCGTCGGGGACGACGAATCGATGACGAAGTTGTGCGGCGGCCGACGGGGAAGAAGATGAAGCAGGCGTCGTCGATGGGCGACGAGCGGCGCTGGCGATGGGGCGGCGTTGAGGCGCGATGGCGTAGGGGCGGGAGGGC
>NC_041382.1:481451838-481562947 GCF_002162155.2 Triticum dicoccoides | reverse complement strand
GGCGTAGTGGGATGATGGCGACGATAGCGGGGTGGCGTCGGGCGACTTCAGGTCTTCGGCCCGATCTCGATCCAGATCGGGGGGCAGCGAGCGAGTGTGGGGGGGGGAGGAGCGAGTGGGGAACGTGGGCTAGGGTTTCGGGGTCCAGGGGGTTATGGAGGGGTGCGGTTGGGCCGGCTGGGCCGGCCGGTTTTGGCGGCCAGCTGGGCCCGTAGGCCGTGGGAGGGGGTTTCCTCTCTTTTTTTTGTTAGTTCTGTTTTCTATTTACTTCTTTTTTTGTTTTTATTTTATTCTGGTATTCACTTTTTATAAATCACAAAACAAATTCCTAAATTAGTGTTTCAACACAATCCAATGTCAAAAAAAAACTTTTACCCTGAAATAAAATAGTTTAGCATTTTACAAAATACCAAAGGCATTCAAATAATTGTTTTAGCTACTGTTTTGTTCATGGTTAAATACTCAAACATTTTATAAAAGTTTGATTTCTACACCATAATTACCTGTGCATTATTTCACTCACACTAAACATTTTAGTTTTAATATTTGAAAACTTTTATTGTTTGTTAGATCTTTTAAATTGAATTCGAATCGGTTTCGAACTAAATCGAGATTAGCAACAGTAACCATGGTGACGTGCCACTATTAGCGTGGGATCACTGTAGCTTAATTATCCGGGCGTCACAGCAGAGCTCTTCTTTAGCCCGGTCCAGACTCTGCTTTAGTCCGGAGACCTCAGCGGCATGAGAGGTGGCGGCCAGCAGCGACGCCTGTGTTCATAAGACATATTTAGTTAGTTTCCTGTGAAAATTTCTTGATCCTCTGTCAGGCTTTTCTTTCTGAACACCGGATAGTGTCTCAGGGCTACACTGTCTATGTTGGGACTTTCTCTATTACGTCACTTACCTCAAAACTTGTCAACAGGCTGCTGCAGCTTCGGTTAGTCTGCTCTTGACAGACTGAACCCTCTCAATCACCGTCCACATAAGGATACGGTGTTCATCCACAATGGAAGCGCCTCGTAGCGCTTCCAACAGATTATCCGGTGCCTCTGGTTGGACAGAGGTCACCGGCGAGATAGGCACACCTCCTTCTTTCGAAGGAGGCTGTTCGCCAGATTCTGGAGCCGTATAGGTCTCCGGAACCGTATCCGGCTGGGGGCCAAACTGAACATGGCCCTGATCGCCGATCTCCATGGGGATCTGCCCCCCCAGGTGTTCGGCATCCAAGGTTTCACCCTCCATCGCCTCCCTGACGGCCTCCTGAACCTCCTCTTGGCTTGGGAAGGTCCTTCAAGACAGCACCTCGGTGTCGCCCTTGGCCTTGGGAGAGTGAGCAGCCGGCGGAGACTCGCTGGCCATCGCCTTCGAATCCAGTGAACCTCCTGATGAGGATCGCAGGGAGCTGTTGTGGGCCGGACTGCAATAGCATGATTAAACATGTTCATACCATGAAGAAGAGAGACCGAGTACATGGACGTATGTGGGTTTCTAGTACTTACGATGCAGCCAGGGGCTTATTTCGGGGGCGTCGCTCCGGGCTGCTGTCAACGTCCCACATGGAGTTATCCGCAAGGGGGCCCTTCCCCCTCTTGGGCGCCTCCGCCTCTAGATTTGTGGAGGCCGCCCTCTTCTTCCTCCCCCCATCAAGGGGAGAGTTACTTTCTTCCTCCTCCTCATCATTGTCTTCGGCGGCGGAGGAGTGAGTCTTGTCTTCGGACGACACATCCGAAGCTCCCTTGCGGCGGGGACCACTCCGGACCCCCTTGGACTTCTTCTTCAGCACCTGATAGGGCGTCGGGACCAGCATCTTTGCCAGGAGCGGGATGACTGGTTCCTCGAGCAGCGGAGCCGAACATTGAATCCGCTCCGCTTTCTCTGTCCATACCTGAAAAAATAAAAAATAGTAAAGTTTAGATATCCTCCTGGAACAAGCAAGTAGAGGATACACCTTGAGACATGAAAGACTTACCTCACTGGCAGGATGGACAAGATCGTGCCCGCAGTCCGAGTCTATGGTCGGTGGCGTCTCATTGCCCTTAAAGAGCAACATCCAGGCATCTTCGTGAGCGGTTCCGAAGAGCCTTTCCAAGGTTTGGTGCTTCTTCGGATCGAATTCCCATAAAGGGCAAGTTCGGCTTTGGCATGGGAGGATCCGGCGAACTAGCATCACCTGGATCACGTCGACGAGTTTGATGTTTTTATCCACCATGCTTTGGATGCACGTCTGTAGTGCAATAAATTCGTCCGACGAAGACCAATTTGGGCCCTTCTCTATCGAGGAGGTGAGCCACATTGGAGTTCCGGACTTGAATTCGGGAGCCACAACCCAGGTGGCGTCGCGGGGCTCTGTGATATAGAACCAAAGTTTCTGCTACTCCTTGACGGTCTCCACAAAAGTACCTTTGGGCCACGTGACATTGGGCAGCTTGCTCACCATGGCACCTGCGCACTCCGCGTGCTGGCCATCCACCACCTTCGGGTTCACCTTGAAGATTTTGAGCCACAGTCCGAAGTGGGGTTGGATGCGGAGGAAGGCCTCACACACGACAATGAATGTCAAGATGTTGAGGAAAGAGTTCGGGGATAGATCATGGAAATTTAGCCCCTAATAGAACATAAGTCCGCGGATAAAAGGGTGGAGAGGAAACCCTAACCCGCGGACGAAGTGGGGGATGAACACCACCCTCTCATTAGGCTTCGGGGTGGGGACAATTTGCCCCTTGGCTGGAAGCCGGTGGGCGATTTCTTTCGCCAGATACCCGGCCTCCGAAAGCTTGGTGATGTCCTTCTGCTTAACGGAGGAGGCCATCCACTTGCCTTGCCCTCCAGATCCGGACATGGTTGAGTGCTTCCTTGAGGCGGAAAAGATGAGGACTTGGGCGCTAGAGCTCGAGAATGGAAGGGCGGAGAAAGAGAGAAGGTGTGGGTGAAGAAAGGGAATCCTTATCTCCTTATAAAGACGGTGAATATCAAATGCCTCCCCACTCGCCATGAAACTCGCCTATTCCCTAGGTCATGCAGGTGGCATGGTTGGATTGCCCATACCCGTTTGATGAGGATCCCGCAATAAGGGGACACGATCTCTGCTTTGACAAGACGTGCTAATAAAACCGCATCTTGAAATACGAAGGGGCAGGCCGAAAAACGGTTCGAAATAATAATCGGGCAGGGATGTGATATCACATTACAAAAAGTTGTCAGCGTATTTGACTCATGAAAAATTATACTCTCTGCGGTTGTGTGTGGTACTTGGGTTACAGATCCGGATACATTCTTTGCATCCGAAGACTATTTTGGAGAAGGGAACCCGCCTTGCAATGCCGAAGACAATCTATGCGTCGGACACCTCGTCATTGAAGCCTGGTTCAGGGGCTACTGAGGGAGTCCTGGACTAAGGGGTCCTCGGGCGTCCGGCCTGTTAGCCATGGGCCGGACTGATGAGCTGTGAAGATACAAAGACCGAAGACTCTACCAGTGTCCAGATGAGACTCTCCTTGGTGTGGAAGGCAAGCTTGGCGACCAAATATGAAGATTCCTTTCACTATAACCGACTTTATGTAAGCCTAGATCCCTCCGGTGTCTATATAAACCGGAAGGCTAGATCCTTAGAGGGGAACGATGATAATCATAATCAGATAGGCTAGACTTCTAGGGTTTTAGCCATTACGATCCCGTGGTAGATCAACTATTGTAACCCCCATACTCATCAATATTAATCTAGCAGGACGTAGGGTTTTACCTCCATCGAGAGGGCCTGAACCTGCGTAAACATTGTGTTCCCTGTCTCCTTTTACCATCAACCTCAAACGCATAGTTCGGGATCCCCTACCCGAGATCCGCCGGTTTTGACACCGACAACCGCCTACCCGGCCTGCTCGATCTCGCGGGCAAGCGGGCCTACCCCACCATCGATCCCCGCCGCACCGGCGTGGAAGCCACGAGTGTCGAAGAAAGGGAAGGGTGAGGCCATGGCTGGTCCTTCCTCCATGATGGCACCTTCGCTGCCAACCTTCACCTGGCCTTCACGCGGATGTTGTCGGCCTTCCTTGAGGCCGATGACGACTTCAACATGTACAATGTCAATGAGCCATACAATGAAACGAATGCAAAGGTAAAAAATTGGTCTTCATTTGTTTAATTTGTACAATTCACAATCATAATTTTACATGGAAATTTGTATTGCTCATTACTTTCGTAATTACGATAATGTAGTCAACATTCATATATGAAGATGATCAATGAGGCAGTAAGCATACATGATATCTCTTTGTCCACTATGTTTGAGGATGACGATGATTTTGCTTCGAAAACAAATAACATGGGGAGCAACTGCTCCATGGAGGAGGATAAAGCGTCGGTCATGGCATGCCATTGTGTACGCACTGATCTGACAACAAGGACCGATCAAAGCATAAAGCCCTACTGGAAGCACATTGTAGATCACTGTCATTGCAATGTGTTTGTTTCAATTGAGCGCTCCATTAAGCCACTCGATGGTTGATGAGCCTTGATTTAGGAATCTTGCACTCGTTGGGCAGGTTCTGTTACTGATGTAGAACATGTCAAACCTAGTGTAATGACACATGACATGCTATTGAGTATTTGTTGTTCAAAATTTTCTATAAATTGTTTATCCCTGGTTTCTAATGTGAAATTTTAAACTTGCAAACTCGGCTACACAAACAACATGTACGAGCATAGGGATCCAAAAAAATAAGTCTTTTTCATGTACCATTATTGGGCATTTCTCCAGATCAATGTGAAGTAAAAAATTAGGGAAAATGAGCATCTTCACCGGAGGAGGAAGGCCAAATCATCGTCAGTTACACAAGTGCACAACAATGAAGATACCAATGATCATGTCGATGAAGTCCTAAATCCTAAACCCACCACTACCCCAAGCTCCCTACAAAAGGGCCACCCGAAAGGAAAGGTGAGAAAGACAAAAATGGAGATGTGATTGTGTTCAAGATTGAGGTGGAAGATATCATAGCAAGCAAAAGTAAGAGGGAATAAAAAAGTGCATGTGAGGAACGCAAGACTTCAATCGAAGAAGAGAAGCCAAATATCTTTGCACACGAAATGCAGACAAAAAATGGAGCAAGAATACAAAAGCATGTTCACTAACCCTGCATGAGTTGAGGTAGCCCAACTACAATATCTTGAGATCATTAAGGTAGTAATTTAAGCACCAAAGATGATAGGAATTGCGGATGCGCTGGAGTGGCAATGGTGATAGAAGTCAGCAGTGATGTTCTATGATTGATTTTCTATTTATGATTTATGTGTTGATGTCCTTGTTTAGGTGAACCATATGTTGCATGTTTGATCTTCGTGTTTGAACCATTTGTTATGTCCACTTTTAATCATTTACCAGGTTTGTATGTTTCCTTTTAAATGTGAATTTCAAACGGAATTTCATAAATTTGTGGATTTGATATGAGTATCAAGTATGTGTATCAGAAATAACCTCATTCGAATTATTATGATGATAGTATATACATGCACGTGCCATTTGTATGCTTCTTTAATGGGAAATATATAAAAATTGAATTCGGGAAGATATTTATGAGATCTGAGAAAACAACTCACATGTCAACTTCCACTAAGTTTTATGGACATCTCGTGAAGTGGTTTTACAAGGAGCTTTTTACACGAACTGTTGAAGATGCTCTGATGGAGTAGTATATTTGAGCTGTATCTAAAATTCGTTCTTTTAGGGATAATTAGATTCATGCCCCTAGTTGTGTCCCACTCTGTTGTTTTACCCCTAATTTCCAAAAGTCATCGGTTCTGCCCAAATCACTTCGCTCCTCTTATGCATTTGCGCTTTGACTGTTTGACCTTCACTTTGAAAACTTCATAACTAATTCATACACTACTGCGGGATGCTGCTAACGCGATACTACGATCAAAGACCCTTCGACGAAACTGTGTGTGATGCCATAATCGCAAACGGTCGTGTAAAAACCGTCAAAAAAGGTGCAAAACATTTGTGATGGAGGATGCATCAAACATGGTTCAGATTTTAGTTGTGTGTGCGATTGAGGGCATACAGTTCAGTTCAGTTAACCGTTTGCGATGACAAGAACAAAAGAAACAGGCATCCAGATGAAGGTGTGTGCTATGTACAACATATGATTCACTCAGGTGAACTATTTGTGATTAGGCAATACAAAAGAAACGGGCAGCCAGATGAAGGTGTGTGCGATATACGGCATGCGGTTCACTCGGATGAACTGTTTGTGTTGAGGCAAGAGAACAGAAACGGTTTAATATAACAAGATGTTTGTGATACGCCACAAACAGGTCTGTAATAAAAAATGTGTGTGAATACCGATAATAACAGAAACGGTTCCCTAGTGTGGTCTGTGTTCATCTGATCATCATCTCCTTCTTGTGTTAGGTTGATATTCCTTCTATACTAAGTTTCCATTAATAGATGGCGTTTTATGAACACGCCACCGTTTCCCGCCATTTCCTCACCTGTTTCTCACCACCTAGCGATATTGCCATAGGCGGCGCGCGACGCACGGAGGCGACAAGTGCATCCTGTAGCAGATCCACCTTTTCCAAGCATGTCAACCCACCAAAGCGCTGCCTCTGCCATCAACCTCGTCGACGAGAAAAACGAGCAGGCGCCACGGCCCGTCGAGGCCGATGCGCTCCCCGGCAACGCGATGGACAACGCTGTGATGCGCATCATCTCCAGGGTTGAGCAGACCTTTGGCAAATGACGCTTGAGCGCCGCGGATCAAGATAGGCATGTCAGCGCCGACAGGCTGCAGCTCACCGCACAACATGATCGATGGCGCGCCGCAGAGCAAGCTAGGCGCGCCCGCGCCGATAGGCTATGGCTCGCCACACAGCAAGACCGTTGGAGCACCGCAGAGCGAGAGGCGCGGCGCGCTGCACAGCAAGAGCGGATCCATCGGCGCTTGCCTGCTATCGACACGGCGTTGCAGCTGGGTACACGTCCGGTCAGTACCCCCATTCCTCGCCAGGAGTGGGAAGAGGCCCTCAGCGTCGTACTTGCACCAGAGGCCGGCCATGTCGTACTTGCACCGGACGCCCTCCGCGCCGTTCGCATGGATGCCGCCGTTCGCCTTGTCCGCGGCCCGCTGGATGCCAACACGCTAGTCCGTAGGCTCGACCGCCTCCTTGGCCCAGGTGTCCACATATACAGAATGGAAAGCGTACTAGGTACGTGATGGTACTTAACTACTAGGTACTCATAAATGTCACTGGCCTACGGACTATTCATGGTGGTTCCCACATATACCAAAATAGTTTTAGCTCTTATTTTACTATTCATGGTGGTATCATAAGAGCTAAAACTCGGTGGGCACGTTCCAACACTTTTGTAATGAATGCAAATGGCACTGACCTATAGGTGACGTTTTTCCGAACATTTTGATATCTTATTTGCAATTTTTGATTTAGTATGAATTAGTTATGAAGTTTTCAAAATGGCGATCAAACGGGCAAAGGGCAAATGAATAAGAGGAGCGAAGTGACTTGGGCAGAACCAGTGACTTCTAAAAATTAGGGGTAAAACAGCTGAGTGGGACACAACTAAGGGCATAAATCTAATTATCCCTTTCTTTTAATATGACTTGTAAAAGAAAAGGCTTCCTTCTTTTCTATGCTTATAGCTATATCTAGCTTAAGATATAGTAGTACTCTCTTTCCTCATTACATATGTTTCCACATTAGATTTTTATTTTGACAATATATTTTAGATATAGTACACTTTGGAGCACTGGGAAAGCCCTTTTAGGCATGTATGGCTTTTATACTATGTATATATATTGTGTAGAAATACTTAGTACTAAAATGCCTTAGATTCCAGGCTCATGGAACCTGGATTTTTGAAAAAAAAATCATAATTCATGTTCTGAGGTTAAAAGAACTCTAGAGTTTGTTACACACATACTCCCTTTGTTTATTTTTACTCCGTGTATAAGATGATTTAAAGTCAAACTTCACAAAGTTTGACCAAATTTATATTAAAATATATCAATATCTACAATACCAAAGTTATATAGTATGAAAATTAACACCATGATGCATCTAATGATATTGATTTTGTATTTTGGATGTTGATATTTTTTTCTACATAGTTGGTCAAACTTTATATAGTTTGACTTTTTATAAATTTTATATGCAGACTAAAAAGAAATAAAGGGAGTAAATAGAGATGTATACCACATTTCTGTAAATTTTGACGATGAAATATGATTTATGTTAGCTATCAAGAAGGATAAAAATCGTGTATTTTAGCACATGTACTATAAATTACAAAAGTCCATTATTATTACTATTATTTTGGTCAAGCTCACACCAACAAATATTTCATCATGAAAATTTACAGGAACATAGCATACGTATCTGTGTACATGTGTATTTTTGCCAGAATTTCAAACATTAAATCTCCTTTTTAATTTTTTTCCTAAGGACTCCATGAAGTTCGGGAGCAGGAAATCCTATCTCTACGTAGTAGGACTACCCATTGTCCTGGGTATTATTTCAACCTAATCAATCATTTTTTGTTGATTACAATTTGTCAAAGATAAAGAAGTTTTATTATGAATATGTGCTTCTAGTCCTAGGCTCACAGGCACATGGTATGAACAGTAAAATCCAAAAAAATAGAAGAAATTCAAAAGGTTTTGAGTTTTTTTGGAGAATAAACATTGCTTAGCTTTTGGCGCGAGTGCAAATTTTTGTGATGAAATAGCATTCATGGATGTGTGGCAAAAATAATCAGTGCCCCAAAATACTTTCAAAAATCAGTGCTCCGCGAATGTTATTTCATCACGAAATTTCACACCCATGTTAAGCACTCCTCAATGTTTTTCTGACAAAAATAAATATTTTTTTAAAAAAGTACCCTTTTTGTATTTTTACTGTTCATCCAGGTGCATTAAAGCATAGTTTATTTTGGAGCGGATGTGGTAGTGTAACTCCGAGATGTAGCTAGCTCAATGATCTAAAATATGCATATCTGTCAAACGGCCACCATGTGGGCATTACAAACTGAACAGGAGGACCTTTGGTTTTGGGACCATATACATTTTCTGAAATGCCAACAAAGAAACAAGCTTGCAATTTTTGAATCCACACATGTCGTCATCGTTTGCCGGTCCTGGAATATTCCCGTTCTGATGAAATCCATTGTACTCCTAGTAATAATCAATTCCCTGCCATGATTTACCCTCTTCTGGCTTAGCTAATTTGTTTGCTTCACCAGGCATGTGATGCCACATTGAATTCCCAGGCCCGCCAGTACAAGAAAAGGACGTGGTCACTTATCTGCACATGGCCATGCATATGTGCTGAGCAAGACTCTCACAGTGTTTAATTAAGTTGTCAGTCTGGACCTCACTTAACTTAGGATCCCCAGAGCTCAACACATCTATGTTTAGCCAGAGCTTGCCAGAGAACAAATCAAGTTGGTGTTTAATTAATTTTCTCCTTATGCAAATCTATAGAATGTTGGTTATGATCGGGTGATGTGAATGTGCTAACCAACGGTCGCCCATGGCATTCCATCACCATCATCTTCATCACCCACCACATCTCACTACCTGCTGTTTGTTTGGGGTTAGGATCCTCTGCCACGCACATCATTCGGTTGATTGCCTGTCGCCCAATTGGATATGGAGGGCTGGGATTAGATGAGAGCTAAAAATGAAAGGAAAATGTTATGGGCACACGCAAGGACTTGTTCCGATGTCGTTACCACGGATATCCCATTCCTGACTGGACATGTAGTTGCTTATTCGAAAGGCAAACCTGGAACTTTTGAGTTGTGCTGTTTTTTTTTTTTTTTTTTGCGGATGAGTTGTGCTGTTTCTAGGTCTCCTTCGTCACCAGCTCCATGCACCAACACATTTCTCCTTTTTTATGATCCAGTTTGTCATCACTGACATATTCATTTACCGAAAAAGGCTCCCGTCCGCTTTATTTTATATATAAAGCAACACAATCAAACCGATGCAGCATGCTGATAAGGAGATCCTCTTACAAAGCATATATCAAAGAAAAATAACAATATAGGAGAACCCACACCCTACCACAAAAGCAACCTAGACTACCGACGAGGAAGACTAGCCGCCAAGGGAAATCACCGGATCTCTTTCCACCCCTCACACCAAGCTGTTGCCCAGGAGAGCCTCTTGACGTCCCTCTTGGACCGTTGAGCCCAAACCTGCCAGCAGATAACAAGGACAGTAGGGCGCCAACAAGGTCCCATGTATAAGATAAGGGGGCGAGTGTAGCTCCCCGCGCCAGAGCTGAGGAAGCTTCAAGCCAGGATCCAAAAATGTCCGCCGATGACGGCGCGGTGCACCTAAGGAAACCTAGGCTCCACGACGAAGTCCTCAGGAGAAAGACTAAGCAACGCATCGCAGCCATCGAGACCGAGGGTAGGTCAAGGGTTTTCACCTGGAGCCATGACTTGGCGAGAAGGACCACAACGGCACCCCCAAGAGGGATGCGATACCCACGAGCATCAGCATTGTTAGCGCCGGAGCACAAGGCTTTTGCCTGGGCCCTCTCACCCACGCCACTCGAGGAACCAAGAGCACCAATCCACCCCGAGGAAAAAAAGGCCACCACCAAACATGACCTCCAAAACATGATCTAGGAACCGCCACCGCCGAGACCAGCATTACCGAGTGCTACATCCTTCGCCGCCCACATGACCAAAAGATGCAACCATCATCGCCACCAAGACGCGTGCTGAAAAGCCAATCCGACATACCACCACCCGAGGTCAGCGTCCCGACTTCCAAGTTCCCAACCTCGACCCCGCACACCAACTCCAAACCCCGAACACCTCACTCACCGCTATTGAGACGGAAAGGCTCCTCCCTTCCAGTCCCACGTCATACCATGGACGAAGGTGCACACCACGCCGGTGCCACTACCGTCTGCGGCGGCGACCAGCGAACCCAAATCGGTCAACATATACCAGATCTGGACGGGGGCAACCATCCCTGTTTTTCCCTACCACGCAACGACGAGTACAAGTGACCACCTCGGCGGCATCCCGACCACTGCATGAGGAGGAGGAGGCAACCACTGGCCCCTGGCTACGGCCACAACTTCCCAGGAAGATGACACCCCACATGGCAAGGGATCCAAAATGATGCACCACCTGGCCCCATCGGCCGATGAGGATGCAACCGGTCATCGGGACTTTCGGATCTGGAGCCCAGCCAATGGGCTTCGTGCAGGAAGTCGAGGAAGGAGGATCCGAAGACGGAAAGGGGGGACGAACATCACCGTCTCCACGCAGCCATTGCCCAACCACGCCACCAGTGCCATGCCCTACGCCAAAGCGAGGAGTCACTACCTAGACGTCACGCCCGCACCGTAGTAGACCAGGCGAGGAGAAAAAGGATCCCCGCCGCCACACCTTGGTGGCAGCAAGGGGAACGGGGAGAAGGGAGAGGACGAGGTGGCAGCGCCTAGGGTTTTGCCCGGTCTCTTGCATGAGAGATAGGGACAAAACGGTGTTGTTGGTTTGAGAGTCTGTGAACCACTGATATATTTATTTCATGGAAGATTAATTAAACTCAAATAAGTGACAAAATTATATGGGCAAAGAATAGCTCAAGGTGGACACATCAAGCCTCGTTATGTATGCGAACCAACCAGTGGTTGGATGGTTAGGTGGGCAGTGATATCCCCGGCCCACCAGGATTCAAAAAGACGTTTCGGCCGACTGCGAGGCACCGACGTGACTTCGTAAAATCTCAAGATGATATGTCGGCTCAGTCTCTCGAAGATACTCATAGGGTTAGGGTGTGTGCGCGTTCATAGAGGTGAGTGTATACGCGTATAAATGAGCGCTTGAGTATGTAGTGTTAAAGGGGAAAAAAAGCCCATTTTGTATCATACTCCCCGCAATTTTGGAAACATCAACTATTGGAATCATATCTGACAACGAAATCCAGACTTACTTTTATACTAAAAACTTGTGGATGCGAACCCACGGTAAGTCTAAAGATGATGGTAGAAGCATTTTACATTTTGAAACAATTGCTACTTTGAATAGTATACAAAACTGATGCATGAAATTCAATAAACTAATACGAGTAGCTTTCAAACAGCCCCATGTATTATTATTATTGTTATTATTATTATTATTATTATTGGGGTTTTACGGAAATTTTTCGCATTAAAATAATAATAAGTAAGATACAAGGTATGACAAGCCACACGGTACGGTAGGAGTAGAAAGGAATCGCAGGGCAGTCAGGGACGTAGGCAAAACCATCATATTTTGCAAGGGAAGCAAGCAACCTCAAGTCACATAATTATGATGGGAAAGTATTCCCTCACATTCACAGCAAACTCCAAAGTCTGTAGCCCCTGGATATCATCAGCTAGTGGGCTACCGGGTAAAAAAGTGGGCGCATCAGGATTGAAGCTGCAATCCGCCTAGGATTTTGTGTCATGCAAAAGTGGGACCCATCTCACATGCCCCATGCACATGACTTGTCTCCTACCTCCTCTTGCATCTCACCATTGCCATTCCATTTCATTCATTTACCCCACCCCGGCACCCCCTTGTGACTTCTCCCTTTCACCACCACAGTTTTTTGGCAGAGCGACTGTTCTTCCGGGTCCTAGATGTTTAGAGCCAGGCACCAGCACACAGCCAAGGAGATGGAGAGAATTACTATACTATAATAACAGTTTTTACATAAGTTCGGTACAAGGCAAAAAGAAAAATCTACATAAGATGAAAACATCCATCAACTGACAAGGAAGTCCAGACTTACTTTATACCAGACGGTAAAAACATAAAAGGTTCAAAAAAAAGGAAAACCTGACCGCAAAAAAGCCTGGTACTTTCTTCAAGCTGCTGCCATTTGCTTTGCTCGAGGGCATTTTTGCTGCCATGGCACCCCTCAACTCATGCAGTCCCTTCTCCCCTTCTTATTTGTTTTCCACTCTAGACCACCAAGGTTCTAACCTTTTTTACATGACGGAGCAGGCGTTCGGGTTCTCGTCGCTGAAGATCTGCGGCGGGTACGGCGGGTAGGCCGGCAGCGGAGGGTAGGCGGCGTACCCCGGCCTCGGCGGGTAGTACCCTCCCGGGAACGCGAACTGCGGGTAGTGCATGTAGAGGTTGGCTGCGGCGATGGCGCCGGGGTCTTTCTCCTTCTCCTTCTCCTCGCCGCCGGCGCCGCCATCCTCCTTGTCTTTCTCCTCTTTCTTCTCGTCTGCAGCGCCATCCTTGTCGTCCTTCTTCTCCTCCTTGTCGTCCTTCTTCTCTTCGCCGCCTTCGGCTGCCTTCTTCTCATCCTTGGCGTCGCCTTCGCCGGCCTTCTCGGCCGGGGCAACCGGCTCGGACTTGATAATGGCCGCATGCCTGCCGGTGCGCTTGTGCACGTACTCAGCCAGCTTGACCTCCTCAAACACGCCCTTCACCGTCACTTCAGACGCCTTCAGGTCTGGGTCTGCAGATTGCACTCCTGCATAATTTCGAACCAAAATCTTCAGCAATACTACTACATAACAAAGTATCACCGAGCTCGAGGATGATCTATCTAGCGTGATTTCAGGCAGAAAAAAATTCTTATACGATCCAGATTAATCTTGTCACAATATATAGCCAGACAGGTAGGTGAAGGAGTGAATCTTATCTGCACACAGTTGTGCATCTTTTGCAAGAAAAGGAGCTACACGTACAAGGCCCACATTTTGGCTTTGTTTCAGCCATCGACCTAAAGAGGAATCCCTCTTTTTTTCATCATTGCATCAGAGGAAAGATTTGCTTGACCTTTGCTGAATCACTAGGTAGATTCTAAACATGACACATAGTAGTAAACTAATTCTAGGAGGAGCTAGTGAAAATAAATACTAATAAGAGAAAGGCCATAGCTGTTTCTGTCCTGATGAAAATGACGCGAGAGAGAAATGAAAAAAGGACAGGCAATCCCGCAGCGGCCCATTACGCACCTTTCATCTTTTCGATCCTCTTCTTTATCGCCTGCGCGCAGGCCTCGCAGTGCATGTGCACCTTCAGCACCACGGAGATCACCGTTGGCTTCAAAAACAAACATCATTCAGTCAGTTTTGCCAAATCTGAAGTAAAACTGAAATTACCATACAAACTAGTAGGAGTACTGCATTGCGTGCATTCGTTAAGGTCCTTCACCTCCTTCTTCTCTTCAGGTTTCGGCGGCTCAGGTTCCTCCCTCTTCTCCTCTTCCTTCTTCTCCTCCGGCGGCGGCGGTAACGGCGAGAGGAGCTCCACCTTGCGGCCCGTCTTCTTCTGAACACGCTCCACCACCTTCATCGGGTCGGCGGCAGCCTTCTTTCCCTTCACAACCACCTTGTGTGCCTTGGAGTCAGCAATGACGTCCTCTACCCCTGAATCCACACAAAAAGGTTTTCAGATGCGGTACTAGGTAGAACAGAGAATGGATCTTTGAGCCAAAGAAACTTTAATTTTCCCTTGATAGCAACTAGTAGTGCATGGAGAATATGCAGAGATGCTTGGAACATTTTGAGCAGTATTTGGAGATGATTGGTGAATCAGCTTAACTTTTAAGGACATGTGGCCTCAAGGGCATTGTATACTCAAGGTTGTCATTCTCTTGGAATGTACTCCAACCTTTTGGAGTGAAAGGTCATTCCCATCACAATTAATCAACCACCAGACTCATGTGCGGCTCATGAGAAAGGAGGATCTTATTAATTTTATTTTATTTTTTAGACAAGAGGATCTTATTAATTAGGTGAATCTGTTTATTTAAAAGCTTAGCCCACCTACTGACCTAGTCCACTATGAATTGCACACGGAGTATCACTTAATTGGACATCAGAACAGCACAGAGAAAAACACAAAATCTGGACCCTTTTTTTAATAAGGACATAAGGAGGAACACTAAAAAAAGATTGGAGGAAGCCAACCACATCATCATGTCTCTTAAATCTGATGAACAAACAAACAGATTCACTTTTAGCTTGCTTCCCATAACCGCAAGGAGAACACAAGTCTACCACTAACCATGATGATTCGTGAATCAAGATGCACTAAGCATGCACTCCCTAAGAACACTCGCCAAGAAAATGTCGAACGAACTCGGTAAAAGTGTTCCTGTACTAAGGAAATAAAATCCACGTGACAGCGTACTACTAGTTCAAAACGAAACGAAAACGAAAAGATTTACTCTGACGGCGAATCCTGATGCAGCAAAGCGAAGCAAAGCAGAGGAAATTAGAGAGCAGGGATTAATTAGAATAGATGAGGCGCATTACCATCGAATCTCTTGAGGATCTTCTTGACCTTCCTGGCGCAGCCCTCGCAGTGCATGTAGACGCGCATCACGACCTCCTCCGGCGGCGGCGGCGGCGGCGGGGGCGCCGCCTCCTCCTCCTTGGGCTTCTCCCCCTCGCCCTCCCCCTCCTTGGGCTTGTCGTCCTTGGGCTTCTCCTCCTCCCCCTCCTTGGGCTTCTCCTCCTCCTTCGGCTCCTCCTCCTTGGGCTTCTCCTCCTCCTTGGGCTTCTTCTCCTCCTGCGAACCAAAACACCACACCACGACGGGGGCGTCGGTCAGTCAGTCAAGATTCAACCCACCTCACCGTCGCCGCCGCCGCCGCCGAGGAATGCAGTAGCAGGCAAGCAAGCAATCAAGCGTCCTTCCTTACCTCACCCATGGCGCGCGTCCCTCCTGTCCTCTGCCCCTTCTCTGGTGGCGTTGGGTGGTGGTGGTGGCTCTCTGCGGCTCCCTGTGGGTGTGTCGCTCGCTACAAGACTGGCAGTGGGGTGGAGGGGGTGGCCTCACTCGCTCGCCTTAAGTAGCGGGTGGGCGCCGCGAGGGAGGGGCTGCGATGGCGAGATCCGCATGGAAATGATTTGGCATCTCTATCCCCGGGATTTCTTTTCTTCTCGTTTTGGTGCTGCTTCCTTGCTTTTTCTCGCTCACTCCATCTCTGTTTTTTTTCCCGGAGCACATTGTATTTGGGTGCCAGGAGGTATACGAACATTCTGGTACACCAGGTGACGTGTCGCACCGGCTGCACGGGCGTCGGATCCGCATGAATGCATGAATTACGGACGGCCGAGATCTGTAGTTAGTATAGTACCAGAAAGATTGTGATTTTTTTCTTTGATTTGATGGCTCTATCATTTTACTGTTTTGCCTCAAGGTTAGTGCAGCATCCATGCATCGAATGCCACGAAACTAGAGGCGAGGAGCCTACCTTGCACGGTTTCAAGGCCTCGCCTCGTGTGGCCGTGCGCCCGTCTCAAAGCGGCTTTCGTTTTCTTTTTCTTTTCTTTTCTTTGGGGTTCTTGATTAAGGGCTAACCAACTAGTATGAATCAGCAGAAGTTTATTCTCAAAGAACAAATTTTACATTCACAAAATAAAAAAATTCTACAAAAGCATCCAAGTTTTTTTTCAGTTACTAATCAGCATTTAGAACTATTTATTTTTCCAGCTCAGAGACAGAAGAGCATGGCTCGTGCATGCACAGACACTTGTCACCTGACTTGGAGGTCTGAACCGCACTATTTTTTTTTCAAAATCAAAAAATGTTTATTCTCAAGAAAACGAAATCCGCAAAAAATTCCAAGCCATTTTTCAGTTACTAATCGGCATTTAGAGCCATTAATTTTTTTCTCCAGCTCAGAGACAGGAGAGCATGGCTCGTGCATGTACAAACACTTGTCACCTGACTTGGAGCTTTGAGCCATAGTTTTTTTCCTGCTTTTCTTCTCATTTTGTCACCGGTATTAGCATCGCAACAAAAAGTTGCTAGTCTTTTCGTAGAAAGGAGAAATATACATTGAAGAGTATAAGGAAGGGTTTCTTTTGTGACCTGAAAACTTGTGAGGCTTCCCAAAACAACTTTTCTAGAAGAAATACACGAACAAGTGTGGTTGCTATGGATGACACGTATTTTCGCATAAAGGCAATGAGATCCTACCTCATAGAAAGGTGATTCTTTTCGTATTATTCATAGTGGAAACATTTGTTTTAATAGAAGGGTACCTTCATGAGTAAGTTAATGTGTTTCCCTTGATAGGAATGAATTGATAGTGGCCTGTCAGTGAGAATCAAACAATAATTTTGAAGGTATTCTACCACTCCTGTCATAAATCAAATTAAACGTAGTAAATTAATTTTCCAAACCTTTTTCAATCACTACTCCGAACCAATTATTTTGTGAGCTCAGAGACAAAAGAGCATGTTTACGTGCACGCACAAACACTTGTCACCTGACTTAGAGTTTTGAACTGAACTTGTTCTTTTATTCCTGCTTTTCTTCCCTTTTTGTATGTATGTATTAGGAGCGTAACAAAAAGATGATGACACTAGACTCTTTTCATATAAAAAGGAGAAATATATAATGAAGAGTGTAAGGAAGAGTTTTGTTTGTGATCGAGAAACTTGTGAGGCTATCCAGAACAACTTTTCTAGAAGAAATACACGAACACGCGTGGTTTTTGTTGATGACGTGTTTTTAACAAAATGCAACGACGAGACCCTAGTTCAGAGAAAAGGTTGCTTATTTTTGTGTTAGTCTCATGGTGGAAACATTTCAATTTAATACTAGTAGGTTAATGCATTCCCCTTTGACATGAATGAATTTAGGGCGGCCCGTTGGTTGGAAACTTGGAATCCAACAATAACTTTGAAGTTGCTCGAGCGCCCCGCCGTAAATGAAAATATTTTAGAAGGAAAGGATCACGTCCCCGGCTCCATATTGATAAATTAAACCAAGATTCAGAACAAACAAGTTTCCCCTAAAATGAGGGTAAATGTGCAAAAATAAACTACATTTTTTCCAGTTGGATGCTCACGGAGCAATCAAGTAGCAACTAAGAGGAAGAGAAACTAAGGGGAATACAGTTCATTACAGATCTTTTTCCATCCCTTAACAGCACCGGGGTTGAGGGGGTTGGATAGCTTCAGTCGGCAAACATGTCGACCTCACAGAAAGCCCTCCTGGACTTCACCGGCGGAGCTGTTGCAGGCTGCGGAGACCACCTAGGGTCCAGCACCGAGGTTGGGCTGATCAGCACACTTCCTGCAACCACCTTGCAAGGAGTAGGGGGATTCATGGCCCACTTGTTCTGCATTCGTGATCTTCAATTTGTACAAACTCAACCACTTTTGATGGCCAACGAAGTCTTCATTTTCACCCCCGGGAAGGTTGAGAAGTCCTCCAAACTTTTATTCCCTTGATCTGTGGACAAGATCGCCCAAATCTTGACTAGCTTGTGAATCTTCCCAATAACTTGTTTTACAGAAGTCCATGTGGTATTGTTAAATATCATGGAATTCAATTTTCCACAAACACCACAGTGCAGCTGCACATGCTACATTAAGGGAAGATTTCTGCTTGTTAGATAGCCAAAACCTGGCAATGGGCATGCAATCAAACCCCAAATTTATGTTGAAATGCTCCCAAAAAATTGCGCCCACATATCTAGCTACTACACAATCAAAAAACAAGTGTTGGACAGATTCAGTTTCAAAGAAGAACACACAATCTAGAGGTTTGATGATATGCCTTTTCCTAAGGTTGTCTCTAGTCATTATTTTTGTCGGGGAACGTAGCATGCAATTTCAAAAATTCCTACGATCACGCAACATCTATCTAGGAGATGCATGGCAACAAGAGGGGGAGAGTGTGTCCACGTACCCTCGTAGACCAAAAGCGGGAGCGTTAGGTTAACGCAGTTGATGTAGTCGAACGTATTCATGATCCAACCGATCAAGTACCGAACATACGGCACCTCCGAGTTAGCACACGTTCAGTTCGATGACGTCCCTCGAACTCTTGATCAAGCAAAGTGTCGAGGAAGAGTTTTGTCAGCACGACGGCATGGTGACGGTGATGGTGATGTGATCCGCGCAGGGCTTCGCCTAAGCAATACGTGAATATGACCGGAGGAGCAAACCGTGGAGGGAGACACCGCACACGGCTTGGAACAGTTGGTGTGTCTCCAAGGGGTCCCTGCCCACGTATATAAAGGAAGGAGAGGGAGGAGGCTGGCCCTAGGGGGCGCGCCAAGTGGGAGGGAGTCCTACTAGGACTCCCAGTCCTAGTAGGATTCGCCCCCGCCCCTCTTATTCCTTCTCATGGAGGGGGAAGGAGAGGGAGGAGGAGAAAGAAAGGGGGCGCCGGCCCCTCCCCTAGTCCAATTCGGACTCCCATGGGGGGGTGCGGGCACCCCTTGTGGGCTGCCTCCTCTCTCCCCTATGGCCCATAGTGGCACATTAGTTTCCCCGGGGGGTTCGGTAACCTCCCGGTACTCCGAAAAATACCCAAAACGATCTGGAACCGTTCCGGTGTCCGAATATTATCGTCCAATATATCAATCTTTACCTCTCGACCATTTCGAGACTCCTCGTCATGTCCGTGATCTCATCCGGGACTCCAAACAATCTTCGGTCACCAAAACACATAACTCATAATACAAATCGTCATCGAACGTTAAGCATGCGGACCCTACGAGTTCAAGAACTATGTAGAAATGACCGAGACATATCTCTGGTCACTAACAAACAGCAGAACCTGGATGCTCATATGAGTTCCTACATGTTCTACGAAGATCTTTATCGGTCAAACCGGAATAACAACATACGTTATTCCCTTTGTCATCGGTATGTTACTTGCCCCATATTCAATCGTCGGTATCCTCGTACCTAGTTCAATCTCGTTACGGGCAAGTCTCTTTACTTGTTCCGTAATGCATCATCCCGCAACTAACACATTAGTCGCATTGCTTGCAAGGCTTATCGTGATGTACATTGCCGAGAGGGCCCAGAGATACCTCTTTGATACTCGGAGTGACAAGTCCTAATCTCGATCTATACCAACCCAACAAACACCTTCGGAGACACCTGTAGAGCATCTTTATAATCACCCAGTTACGTTGTGATGTTTGATAGCACACAAGGTGTCCGGTATTTGGGAGTTGCATAATCGCATAGTCAAAGGAATATGTATAAGTCATGGTGAAAGCAATAGCAATAAAACTTAATGATCATTATGCTAAGCTAACGGATGGGTCTTGTCCATCACATCATTCTCTATTGATGTGATCCCGTTCATCAAATGACAACACGTGTCTATGGTCAGGAAACTTAACCATCTTTGATTAACGAGCTAGTCAAGTAGAGGCATACCAGGGACACTTTGTTTTGTCTATGTATTCACACATGTATCAAGTTTCTGATTAATACAATTCTAGCATGATTAATAAACTTTTATCATGATATAAGGAAATATAAATAACAACTTTATTATTGCCTCTAGGGCATATTTCCTTCAGTCTCCCACTTGCACTACAGTCAATAATCTAGATTACATTGTAATGATTCTAACACCCATGGAGTCTTCGTGCTGATCATGTTTTGCTCGTGGAAGAGACTTAGTCAAAGGGTCTGCAACATTCAGATCTGTATGTATTTTGCAAATCTCTATGTCTCCCTCCTTGACTTGATCACGGATAGAGTTAAAGCGTCTCTTGATGTGTTTGGTTCTCTTGTGAAATCTGGATTCCTTCGCTAAGGCAATTGCTCCAGTATTATCAAAAAAGATTTTCATTTGACCCGATGCACTAGGTATTACACATAGATCAGATATGAACTCCTTCATTTGCTGCTTCCAAAGTAGCTATGTACTCCGCTTCACACGTAGATCCCGCCACGACGCTCTTCTTGGAACTGCACCAACCGACAGCTCCACCATTCAATATAAATACATATCCAGTTTGCGAATTAGAGTCATCCGGATTTGTGTCAAAACTAGCATCGACGTAACTATTTACGACAAGCTCTTTGTCACCTCCATAAATGAGAAACATATCCTTAGCCCTTTTCAGATATTTCAGGATGTTCTTGACCGTTGTCCAGTGATCCACTCCTGGATTACTTTGGTACCTCCCTACTAAACTTATAGTAAGGCACGCATCAGGTCTAGTACACAGCATTGCATACATGATAGTACCTATGGCTGAGGCATAGGGAATGACTTTCATTTTCTCTCTATCTTCTGCAGTGGTTGGGCATTGAGTTTGACTCAACTTCACACCTTGTAACACAGGTAAGAACCCTTGCTTTGACTGATCCATTTTGAACTTCTTCAAAACTTTATCAAGGTATGTGCTTTGTGAAAGTCCAGTTAAGCGTCTTGATCTATCTCCATAGATCTTGATGCCCAATATATAAGCAGCTTCACCGAGGTCTTTCATTGAAAAATTCTTATTCAAGTATCCTTTTATGCTATCCAGAAATTTTGTATTATTTCCAATCAACAATATGTCATCCACATATAATATTAGAAATGCTACAGAGCTCCCACTCACTTTCTTGTAAATACAGGCTTCTCCAAAAGTCTGTATAAAACCATATGCTTTGATCACACTATCAAAGCGTATATTCCAACTCCGAGAGGCTTGCACCAGTCCATTAATGGATCGCTGGAGCTTGCACACTTTGTTAGCACCTTTAGGATCAACAAAACCTTCTGGTTGCATCATATACAAATCTTCTTTAAGAAATCCATTAAGGAATGCAGTTTTGACGTCCATATGCCAAATTTTATAATCATAAAATGTGGCAATTGCTAACATGATTCGGACAGACTTAAGCATCGCTGCGGGTGAGAAGGTCTCATCATAGTCAACTCCTTGAACTTGTCGAAAACTTTTCGCAACAAGTCGAGCTTTGAAGATAGTAACATTACCATCAGCGTCAATCTTCTTCTTGAAGATTCATTTATTCTCTATGGCTTGCCAATCATCAGGCAAGTCAAACAAAGTCCATACTTTGTTCTCATACATGGACCCCATCTCAGATTTCATGGCCTCAAGCCATTTTGCGGAATCTGGGCTCATCATTGCTTCCTCATAGTTCATAGGTTTGTCATGGTCTAGTAACATGACTTCCAAAACAGGATTACTGTACCACTCTAGTGTGGAACGGACTCTGGTTGACCTACGAGGTTCGGTAGTAACTTGATATGAAGTTTCATGATCATCATCATTAACTTCCTCACTAATTGGAACTGATTTCTGTGATGAACTACTTTCCATATCGAGAGAAGGTACAATTACCTCATCAAGTTCTACTTTCCTCCCACTCATTTCTTTCGAGAGAAACTCCTTCTCTAGAAAGGATCCATTCTTAGCAACGAATATATTGCCTTCGGATCTATGATAGAAGGTGTACCCAATAGTTTCTTTTGAGTATCCTATGAAGACGCATTTCTCCGATTTGGGTTCGAGCTTATCAGGCTGAAGTTTTTTCACATAAGCATCGCAACCCCAAACTTTAAGAAATGATAGCTTAGGTTTCTTGCTAAACCACGGTTCGTATGGTGTCGTCTCAACGGATTTAGATGGTGCCCTATTTAACATGAATGCAGCCCTCTCTAAAGCATAACCCTAAAACGATAGTGGTAAATCGGTAAGAGACATCATAGATCGCATCATATCTAATAAAGTACGATTACGACATTCGGACACACCATTACGTTGTGGTGTTCCAGATAGCGTAAGTTGCGAAACTATTCCACATTGTTTCAAATGAAGACCAAACTCGTAACTCAACTATTCACCTCCGCGATCAGATTGTAGAAACTTTATTTTCTTGTTATGATGATTTTCCACTTCACTCTTAAATTCTTTGAACTTTTCAAATGTTTTAGACTTATGTTTCATTAAGTAGATATACCCATATCTGCTCAAATCATCTGTGAAGGTCAGAAAATAACGACACCCGTCGCGAGCCTCAACACTCATGGGACCACATATATCAGTATGTATTATTTCCAATAAGTCAGTGGCTCGCTCCATTGTTCTGGAGAACGGAGTCTTAGTCATCTTGCCCATGAGGCATGGTTCGCAAGCATCAAGTGATTCTAAAAGCCCATCAGCATGGAGTTTCTTCATGCGCTTTACACCAATATGACCTAAACGGCAGTGCCACAAATATGTTGCACTATCATTATTAACTTTGCATCTTTTGGCATCAATATTATGATTATGTGTATCACTACAATCGAGATTCAACAAAGATAGACCACTCATCAAGGGTGCATGACCATAAAAGATATTACTCATATAAATAGAACAACCATTATTCTTCAATTTAAATGAATAGCCGTCTTGCATCAAACAAGATCCTGATATAATGTTCATGCTCAACGCTAGCACCAAATAACAATTATTCAGGTCTAAAACTAATCCCGAAGGTAGATGTGGAGGTAGCGTGCCGACGGTGATTACATCGACCTTGGGACCATTTCCGACGCGCATCGTCACCTCATCCTTAGCCAATATTCATTTAATCTGTAGCCCCTGTTTCGAGTTGCAAATATGAGCAACTGAACCGGTATCAAATACCCATGCTACTACAAGCATTATTAAGGTACACATCAATAACATGTATATCAAATATACCTTTCAATTTGCCATCCTTCTTATCCGCCAAATACTTGGGGCACTTCTGCTTCCAGTGACCAGTCCCTTTGCAGTAGAAGCACTCAGTTTCAGGCTTAGGTCCAGACTTGGGCTTCTTCCCGGGAGCAACAACTTGCTTGCTATTCTTCTTGAAGTTCCCCTTCTCCCCTTTGCCCTTTTTTCTTGAAACTAGTGGTTTTGTTAGCCATCAACACTTGATGCTCCTTCTTGATTTCTACCTCCGCAGCCTTGAGCATTGCGAAGAGCTTGGGAATAGTCTTTTGCAACCCTTGCATATTATAGTTCATCAGAAGCCTTTATAGCTTGGTGGTAGTGATTGAAGAACTTTGTCAATGACACTATCATCCGGAAGATTAACTCCCAGCTGAGTCAAGTGGTTATGGTACCCAAACGTTCTGAGTATGTGTCCACTGACAGAACTATTCTCCTCCATCTTGCAGCTATAGAACTTGTTGAAGACTTCATATCTCGCAAATCGAGCATTTGCTTGAAATATGAACTTCAACTCTTGGAACATCTCATATGCTCCATGACATTCAAAACGTCTTTGAAGTCCCGATTCTAAGCCGTAGAGCATGTCGCACTGAACTATCGAGTAGTCAGCAGATTTAGCTTGCCGGATGTTCATAACGTCCGGAGTTGTTCCTGCAGCAGGCCTTGCACCTAGTGGTGCTTCAAGGACGTAATTCTTCTATGCAGCAATGAGGATAATCCTTGAGTTACGGACCCAGTTTGTGTAGTTTATACCATCTTCTTTCAACTTAGCTTTCTCTAGGAACACATTAAAATTCAAGGGAATGGTAGCACGGGCCATTGATCTACAACATAGATATGAAAAAACTATCAGGACTAAGTTCATGATAAATTTAAGTTCAATTAATCATATTACTTAAGAACTCCCACTTAGATAGACATCCCTCGAGTCGTCTAAATGATCATGTGATCCATATCAACTAAACCATGTCCGATCATCACGTGAGATGGAGTAGTTTTCAATGGTGAACATCTCTATCTTGATCATATCTACTATATGATTCACGTTCGACCTTTCGGTCTCAGTGTTCCGAGGCCATGTCTGTACATGCTAGGCTCGTCAAGTTTAACCCGAGTATTCCGCACGTGCAAAATTATCTTGCACCCGTTGTATGTGAACGTAGAGCTTATCACACCCGATCATCACATGGTGTCTCGGCACGACGAACTGTCGCAACGGTGCATACTCAGGGAGAACACTTATACCTTGAAATTTAGTGAGGGGTCATCTTATAATGCTACAGTCGTACTAAGCAAAATAAGATGCATAAAAGATAAACATCACATGCAATCAAAATATGTGACATGATATGGCCATCATCATCTTGTGCCTTGGATCTCCATCTCCAAAGCAACGTCATGACCTCCATCGTCACCGGCTTGACACCTTGATCTCCATCATAGCATCGTTGTCGTCTCGCCAACTATTGCTTTTACAACTATCGCTAACGCATAGTGATAAAATAAAGCAATTACATGGCGATTGCATTTCATACAATAAAGCGACAACCATAAGGCTCCTGCCAGCTGCCGATAACTTTTACAAAACATGATCATCTCATACAATAACATATATCACATCATGTCTTGACCATATCACATCACAGCATGCCCTGCAAAAACAAGTTAGACATCCTCTACTTTGTTGTTGCAAGTTTTATGTGGCTGCTATGGGCTTCTAGTAAGAACACTTCTTACCTACGCATCAAAACCACAATGATTTTTCGTCAAGTGTGTTGTTTTAACCTTCAACAAGGACCGGCCGTAGTCAAATTTGATTCAACTAAAGTTGGAGAAACAAACACCCGTCAGCCACCTTTATGCAAAATAAGTTGCATGTTTGTCAGTGGAACCGGTCTCATGAACGTGGTCATGTAAGGTTGGTCTGGGCCGCTTCATCCAACAATACCGCCAAATCAAAATAAGACGTTGGTGGTAAGTAGTATGAATATGATCGCCCACAACTCTTTGTGTTCTACTCATGTATATCATCTACGCATAGACCTGGTTCGGATACCACTGTCGGGAAACGTAGCATGCAATTTCAAAAAAAATCCTACGATCACGCAAGATCTATCTAGGAGATGCATAGCAACGAGAGGGGGAGAGTGTGTCCACGTATCCTCGTAGACCGAAAGCGGAAGCGTTATGTTAATGCGGTTGATGTAGTCGAACTTCTTCACGTTCCAACCGATCAAGTACCGAACGTACGACACCTCCGAGTTCAGCACACGTTCAGCTCGATGACGTCCCTAGAACTCTTGATCCAGCAAAGTGTCGAGGGAGAGTTTTGTCAGCACGACGGCATGGTGACGGTGATGGTGATGTGATCCGCGCAGGGCTTCGCCTAAGCACTACGTGAATATGACCGGAGGAGTAAACCGTCGAGGGAGACACTGCACATGGCTTGGAACAATTGGTGTGTCTCCAAGGGGTGCCCTGCCCACGTATATAAAGGAGGGAGAGGGAGGAGGCCGGCACTAGGGGCGCTCCTAGTGGGGAGGAGTCCTACTAGGACTCCCAGTCCTAGTAGGATTCGGGCCCCCTCTTACCTTCTCATGGAGGGGGAAAGGGGGGAAGGAGAGGGAGGAGGAGAAGGAAATGGGGGCGCCTCCACCTCCCCCAGTCCAATTCGGACTCCCATGGGGGGTGCGGCCACCCCTTGTGGGCTGCCTCCTCTCTCCCCTATGGCCCATAGTGGCCCATTACTTTCCCCGGGGGGTTCCGGTAACCTCCCTGTACTATGAAAAATACCCAAAATGATCCGAAACCGTTCCAGTGTCCGAATACTATCATCCAATATATCAATATTTACCACTTGACCATTTTGAGACTCCTCGTCATGTCCATGATCTCATCCGGGACTCCGAACAATCTTCGGTCACCAAAACACATAACTCATAATATAAATCATCATCGAATGTTAAGCGTGGGGACCCTATGGGTTTGAGAACTATGTAGACATGACCGAGACACATCTCCACTCAATAACCAACAATGGAACATGGGTGCTCATATTGGTTCCTACATATTCTACGAAGATCTTTATCGGTCAAACCGCAATAACAACATACGTTATTCCTTTAGTCATCGGTATGTTAGTTGCCCGAGATTAGATCATTGGTATCCTCATAGCTAGTTCAATCTCGTTACCAGCAAGTCTCTTTACTCGTTCCGTAATGCATCATCCCGGAACTAACTCATTAGTCACATTTCTTGCAAGGCTTATCGTGATGTACATTACCGAGAGGGCCTAGAGATACCTCTCCGATACTCGGAGTAACAAATCCTAATCTCGATCTATGCAAACCCAACAAACACCTTCGGAGACACCTATAGAGCATCTTTATAATCAGCCAGTTACGTTGTGACGTTTGATAGCACATAAGGTGTTCCTTCGGTATTCGGGAGTTGCATAATATCATAGTCAAAGGAATAGGTATAAGTCATGATGAAAGCAATAGCAATAAAACTTAACGATCATTATGCTAAGCTAATGGATGGGTCTTTTCCATCACATCATTCTCTAATGATGTGATCCCTTTCATCAAATGACAACACATGTTTATGGTCAGTAAACTTAACCATCTTTGATTGACGAGCTAGTCAAGTAGAGGCATACTAGGGACACTTTGTTTTGTTTATGTATTCACACATGTATCAAGTTTTTGATTAATACAATTCTAGCATGAATAATAAACATTTATCATGATATAAGGAAATATAAATAACAACTTTATTATTGCCTCTAGGGCATATTTCCTTCAATTTTATTATGATAAATCAACCAAACAAACACATGGATCTTAGGTGGAACCTGTAATATCCAAACAACCAGAATGTAGACAGGCTTCACACCCCTGAAGTTGATTACAATGTAAAGGGAACTACTAGACTATTGCCCTTTGCTTTCATACTGCCAGATCAAAGCATCTAGTTCATCAGTAAGAGCAATATCACGGACAATATCCACTAGATGGTACCTTTGATCCATCATATTCCTGGTAAAATTGTGCCTAAAGTTGATCTTGATATGAGTACCATCCTAGACATCTCTAATGGTTTTGGATGACTGATTACAAACTGTGCAGAGGGGCCAGAACTAGATAGAAGGGGAAGTCCCAAACCATGTGTCCTCACAAAATCTTACTTTAGCTCCATTGTCCACATTCCACCTAAAACTAAATTTCACCGCTTTTTTATACTCCCATGAATCTTTTCCAGATTCTGTAAGAGGTATGAGTAGCAGAGTGGTTGAAAATATTTGGTCTGTCGGTGTTATATTTAATCTCCAAATGTGAAGCAAGTCTCCGTATCTTATTGGTGAAACTAAATACTTGAAATTCAACAGAACCCCTGTTTTCTTCTTTTTCTTCTTTAACTATAAATCAAGTTAGCCATCCAAGTATTAATAAGCTCTACGGCCCATTTGGGAAACTTGAAGAAGGAAAGTAAGTAGACATGGATTTTGGCCAGGAAAGTGTGGTTAAGGACTAATCTACCTTTGTAGGAGAGTAGTTTACCTCTCCAGCCAGCAATCCTTTTAAGGTTTTTGTTAATCAAAGGTTGCATATCCTCTCTCCTCAGTTTATCATAATGGAGAGGGATCCCTAGATATTTGATTGGGAAGTTGCCTTTCTTACATCCTAAAGCTTCTAAAGAAGGATTTGTTTCCTCCATAGACATATTAATGGAGATCAACTCACTCTTGGTGTAGTTGATTTTCATCCCAAAAACTTGCTCAAAACACGCCAGCACTATCGTGAGGTTGGTAGCTTTTCCTATTCTCAAGGAATAGGATTGTGTCATCAGCATACCGGAGCCACATGATTTCTCCAAGGAAAACAGCAGGGCAAAGGCCACTAATCGAGTTCCCAGTAGTTGCTTTCACCAGCATCCTAGATAGTACATCCACAACTAGGTTAAAGAGAAGGGGTGCAAGGGACCCCCTGCCTCAGACCTTTACTAGTGAGGAAGAAATGACTCTCACATCCATTTACCTTGACTCCTACCGACCCTCCTTGAGTGACTGCTAGGATCCAGGATAGCCATTTATTCCCAAACCTCTAAGACAAAGGAGCTCAATCAGGAAATCTAGGTCAACAAAATCAAAAGCTTTATCATAGTCTAATTTAAGCACTAGGCCTTACTCTTGCCTAACAAGGACTGAGTGCAGCACCTCATGAGTAGTGACTACACTTTCTAATGTGTATCTGCCTTTTAGAAAGGTACATTGGTTGCAGGCAATGAGTCTTTGTAAGAGGGCATTAATTATATTCGTTAAAACCTTGGTGAAAATCTTAAAACTACAAGTTAGGAGACTAATTGGTCAAAATTTCTTCATGGTAGTAGCATCAGCTTCTTTAGGGGTCAAAGAGAGCATATCGAAATTTAGCATATATATCTAACTTGCCCTTGTGGAAGTCATCAAACATCTCAGCAAGATCATGCTTGATTAAATCCCAAAAATATTGGTAGAAGAAAAAAGGAATACCATCACGGCTAGGGGCCCCATCAGCATACGAGCCAATCACTGCTTTTTTAATTTCCTCTTTAGAGAAGGGGGCTTGCAGTGTCTCATTCTGATTGGAAGAGAGTTTTTCCTCGGCAGAGAAAAAACATTTTCGAGGGAACAAGCCCTCTCAGAATCTTTCCTAAAAAGGGTCTTATGAAAAAACCAACTACTTTCAGGATATCTGATGTTTCTGTAACCACACCATCATGGCCTTCTAGGGAGTGGATAGAAGTTTTCCTCCTCCTTTGGCTAGCTATAGCTTGAAAATAGGTAGTATTTCTCTATTTATCTCTCTCTCTCTCGCCCGATCTTTGCTTAGTTTTAACTTCCTCTTGTCAGCCAATGATCCTATAATTCTAAAGGGATCTCTCTCCTTATATCATGCTCTTTGTCATTGAGGTTAGTGGTCTCTAGCTTATTGTCTAATTTGTCATATTCTTCCATGCTACCTCTTGAGCATGCGTTGGTCTTCCCTTGGGTGATGCAGCAAAGTAGCGTAAGTATTTCCCTCAGTTTTTGAGAACCAAGGTATCAATCCAGTAGGAGATAACACACAAGTCACCTAGTACCTGCACAAACAATCAAGAACCTCACAACCAACCAGATAAAGAGGTTGTCAATCCCTTCACGATCACTTGAGAAAGTGAGATCTGATAAAGATAGTAAGATAAAATTTTTGGTATTTTTGTTGTATAGATTGGAAAGTAAAGATTGCAAAATAGTAAACGAGATGCGATGTAAATAAAAAGAGATGCAATATAATAAGAAAGAGACCCGGGGGCCATAGGTTTCACTAGTGGCTTCTCTCATGATAGCATGTATTACGGTGGGTGAACAAATTACTGCCGAGCAATTGATAGAAGAGCGCATAGTTATGAGAATATCTATGCAATGATTATGAATATATACATCACGTCCGTTTTAAGTAGACCGAAATGATTCTGCATCTACTACTATTACTCCACACATCGACCACTATCCAGCATGCATCTAGAGTATTAGGTTCATAAGAACAGAGTAACACTTTAAGCAATATGACATGATGTAGAGGGATAAACTCAAGCAATATGATATAAACCCCATCTTTTTATCCTCGATGGCAACAATACAATACGTGCCTTGTCACCCCTATTGTCACTAGGAAAGGACACCGCAAAATTGCAAAATTGAACCCAAAGCTAAGCACTTCTCCCATTGCAAGAAAGATCAATCTAGTAGGCCAAACTAAACCGATAATTCGAAGAGACTTGCAAAGATATCAAATCATGCATATAAGAATTCAGAGAAGAACCAAATATTATTCATTGATAAACTTGATCATAAATCCACAATTCATCGGATCTCGGCCAACACACCAAAAAAAGTATTACATCGAATAGATCTCCAAGAACATCGAGGAGAACTTTGTATTGAGAACCAAAGAGAGAGAAGAAGCCATCTAGCTAATAACTATGGACCCGAAGGTCTATGGTAAAGTACTCACACATCATCGGAGAGGCTATGGTGTTGATGTAGAAGCCCTCCGTGATCGAATCCCCCTCCGGCAGATTGCCGGAAAAGACCCCAGATGGGATCTTCCGGGTACGGAAGGTTGCGGCAGTGGAAAAGTGGTTTCGTGGCCCTCCCTGATGTTTTTAGGGTATAAGAGTATATATAGGCGAAAGAAGTACGTCGGTGGACCTCCTTGGGGCCATCGAGGGTGGGGGCGGGCCTACCCCCCTAGGCGCGCCCTCCTATCTCGTGGCCGCCTCACGGACTTCCAGACTTCCACTCCAAGTCTCTTGGTTTGCGTTTGTTCCAAGAAAGATCATCGCGAAGGTTTCGTTCCATTTAATATTCCTTTTCTGCGAAACACTAAAATAGGCAAAAAAAACAGAAACTGGCACTGGCCCTCCGGTTAATAGGTTAGTCACAAAAATAATATAAAAGAGCATATTAAAGCCCATTAAACATCCAAAACAAATAATATAATAGCATGGAACAATCAAAAATTATAGATAAGTTGGAGACATATCAAGCATCCCCAAGTTTAATTCCTACTCGTCCTCGAGTAGGTAAACGATAAAAACAAAAAATTTCATGTGGAATGCTACCTAACATAATTTCAATGCAATTTTCTTTATTGTGGCATGAATGTTCACATCCGAAAGATTCAAGACAAAAGTTTAATATTGGCATAAAATAATAATACTTCAAGCATACTAACCAAGCAATTATGTCTTCTCAAAATAACATAGCCAAAGAAAGCTTATCCCTACAAAATCATATAGTTTGGCCATGCTTCATTTTCGTCACACAAAATGCTCCCATCATGCACAACCCCAATAACAAGCCAAGCAATTGTTTCATACTTTAGCATTCTCAAACTTTTTCAACTTTCACGCGATAGATGAGCGCGAGCCATGGAAATAGCACTATAGGTGGAATAGAACGGTGGTTGTGGAGAAGACAAAAAGGAGGAAGATAGTCTCACATCAACTAGGTGTATCAATGGGCTATGGAGATGCCCATCGATATATATCAATGTGAGTGAGTATGGATTGCCATGCAATGGATGCACTAGAGCTATAAGTGTGTGAAAGCTCAACAAAAGTAACTAAGTGGGTGTGCATCCTACTTGCTTGCTCACGAAGACCTAGGGAAATTTGAGGAAGCCCATCATTGGAATATACAAGCCAAGTTCTATAATGAAAAATTCCCACTAGCATATGAAAGTGACAACATAAGAGACTCTCCATCATGAAGATCATGGTGCTAATTTGAAGCACAAGTGTGGAAAAGGGATAGTAACATTACCCCTTCTCTCTTTTTCTCTCATTTTTTTGTTTGGGCCTTTTTATGGCCTCTTTTTTTCATCCGGAGTCTCATCCTGACTTGTGGGGGAATCATAGTCTCCATCATCCTTTCCTCACATGGGACAATGCTCTAATAATGAAGATCATCACACTTTTATTTACTTACAACTCAAGAATTACAACTCGATGCTTAGAACAAAATATGACTCTATGTGAATGCCTCTAGCAGTGTACCGGGATGTGCAATGAATCAAGAGTGACATGTATAAAAATTTCTGAATGGTGGCCATGCCACAAATATTATGTCAACTACATGATCATGCAAAGCGATATGACTATGATGAAGCGTGTCATAATAAACGAAACGGTGGAAAGTTGCATGGTAATATATATCTCGGAATGGCTATGGAAATGCCATAATAGGTAGGTATGGTGGCTGTTTTGGAGAAGGTAAATGATGGGTTTATGGTACCGGCGAAAGTTGTGCGGCACAAGAGAGGCTAGCAATGGTGGAAGGGTGAGAGTGCGTATAATCCATGGACTCAACATTAGTCATAAAGAACTCACATACTTATTGCAAAAATCTGCAAGTCATCAAAACCAAGCACTACGCGCATGCTCCTAGGGGGATAGATTGGTAGGAAAAGACCATCGCTCGTCCCCGACCGCCACTCATAAGGAAGGCAATCAAAGAACACCTCATGCTTCAAATTTGTCACACAACGGTCACCATACGTGCATGCTATGGGACTTGCAAACCTCAACACAAGTATTTCTCAATTTCATAATTACTCAACTAGCATGACTCTAATATCACCATCTTTATATCTCAAAACAATTATCAAGTATCAAACTTCTCATAGTTTTTAATGCACTCTATACGAAAGTTTTTATTATACCCATCTTGGATGCCCATCATATTAGGACTAATTTTATAACCAAAGCAAATTACCATGTTGTTCTAAAAGACTCTCAAAATAATATAAGTGAAGCATGATAGATCAATAATTTCTATAAAATAAAACCACCACCGTGCTCTAAAAATATATAAGTGAAGCACTAGAGCAAAATCATCTGGCTCAAAAGATATAAGTGAAGCCCATAGAGTATTCTAATAAATTACGATTAATGTGTGTCTCTCCCAAAAGGTGTGTACAGCAAGGATGATTGTGGTAAACTAAAAAGCAAAGACTCAAATCATACAAGACGCTCCAAGCAAAACACATATCATGTGGTGAATAAAAATATAGGCTCAAGTAAAGTTACCGATAGGCGAAGACGAAAGAGGGGATGCCTTCCGGGGTATCCCCAAGCTTAGGCTTTCGGTTGTCATTGAATTTTACCTTGGGGTGTCTTGGGCATCCCCAAGCTTAGGCTTTGCCACTCCTTGTTCCAAAATCCATCAAATCTTTACCCAAAAACTTGAAAACTTCACAACACAAAACTCAACAGGAAATCTCATGAGCTCTGTTAGTATAAGAAAGCAAACCACCACTTTAATGTACTGTAATGAACTTTATTTATACTGGTGTTAATACTACTGCATTCCAACATCTGTACGGTTCATACCCACTTATACTAGCATAGATTCATCAAAATAAGCAAACAACACACGAAAAACAAAATCTGTCAAAACAAAACAGTCTGTAGCAATCTGGAGGTTTTGAATGCTTATGTAACTCCAAAAATTCTGAGAAATTAGGACGACGTAGTTAATTTTTATATTGATCTACAGCATTTGGAATTGGTATTTTATCGCTCTCTAGTAAAAAATGAAAATTATTTTCGTGAGCACATACTTTCTGTTTTTTCAGCAAGAGCAAACAACGATCACCCAAGAAGATCCTAAAGGCTTTACTTGGCACAAATGCTAATTAAAACATAAAAACACAATCATAAAAGGGTCTAGATAAATTATTTATTACTAAACAGGAACAAAAAGTAAAGAACAAAAATAAAATTGGGTTGCCTCCCAACAAGCGCTATCGTTTAACGCCCCTAGCTAGGCTTTGATAATTTTAATGATGCTCACAAGAAAGATAGCAATTGAAACACGAAGGGAGCATCATGAAGCATATGAAAATCACATCTAAGTCTAACATACTTCCTATGCATAGGCATTATATAAGCAAACAATTATCAAGACAAGCAAAAACTAGCATATGCAAGGAAGGAGACAGAAACAATAACAATCTCAATATAACAAGAGGTAATTTAGTGACACAAAGATTTCTACAACCATATTTTCCTCTCTCATAATAATTACATGTAGGATCATTAGCAAATTCAACAATATAGCTATCACAAAACATATTATTAACAAGATCCACATGTATGCAAAGTTGACACTCTTCCAAAATAGTGGGATTAACATTAACTAAAGTCATGACCTCTCCAAACCCACTTTTATCAAAAACTTCATAAGATTGAACATTCTCCAAAAATGTGGGATCTAAAGTTGACACTCTTCAAAACCCACTTTCAATATTATTGCAAACATTATTATCAATCTCATATTCATCATGGGGCTTAAATACATTTTCAAGATCATAAGAAGAATCACCCCAATCATGATCATTGCAACAAGTAGATGACATGGCAAAACTAGCATCCCCAAGCTTAGGGTTTTGCATATTATTAGCACAATTTACATCAATAGAATTTATAATAAAATCATTGCAATCATGATTTTTATTCAAAGATCTATCGTGAATCGCTTCATAAAGTAATTCATCATACTTTTCAGATTCATGAATATCAAGCAAAACCCCATAAAGATAATCTAGTGCACTCAACTCACTAGCAACAGGTTCATCATAATTGGATCTCTTCAAGATATTAGCAAGTGGACATGTATCCATAAACTTTTAGCAAGAGAAGATGCAAGCAAAAAGTAGGTACATGGTAACACAAGATCGAATGGAAGAAGGGTGAAAGAAAAGGGAAAAGGTGAAGTGGGGGAGAGAAAAATGAGAGGCAAATGGCAAATAATGTAATGTGAGGGAGAAGAGTTTGTGATGCGTACTTGGTATGTCTTGACTTGAGTGTAGATCTCCCCGACAACGTCGCCAGAAATCCTTCTTGCTTCCTCTTGAGCATGTGTTGGTTTTCCCTTGAAGAGAAAAGGGTGATGCAGCAGAGTAGCGTAAGTATTTCCCTCAGTTTTTGAGAGCCAAGGTATCAATCCAGTAGGAGATAACATGCAAGTCACCTAGTACCTGCACAAACAATCAAGAACCTCGCAACGAACGCGATAAAGGGGTTGTCAATCCCTTCATGGTCACTTGCGAAAGTGAGATCTGATAAAGATAGTAAGATAAATATTTTTGGTATTTTTGTTGTATAGATTGGAAAGTAAAGATTGCAGAATAGTAAATGAGATGCGATGTAAATAAAAAGAGATGCAATATAATAAGAAAGAGACCCGGGGGCCATAGGTTTCACTAGTGGCTTCTCTCATGATAACATGTATTACGGTGGGTGAACAAATTACTGCCGAGCAATTGATAGAAGAGCGCATAGTTATGAGAATATCTAGGCAATGATTATGAATATAGGCATCATGTCTGTCAAGTAGACCGAAACGATTCTGCATCTACTACTATTACTCCACACATAGACCGCTATCCAGCATACATCTAGAGTATTAAGTTCATAAGAACAGAGTAACGCTTTAAGCAAGATGACATGCTGTAGAGGGATAAACTCAAGAAATATGATATAAACCCCATCTTTTTATCATTGATGGCAACAATACAATACGTCCCTTGCTGCCCCTACTATCACTGGGAAAGGACACCACAAGATTGAACCCAAAGCTAAGCACTTCTCCCATTGCAAGAAAGATCAATCTAGTGGGCCAAAGTAAACCGATAATTCAAAGAGACTTGCAAAGATATCAAATCATGCATATAAGAATTCAAAGAAGAACCAATTATTATTCATAGATAAACTTGATCATAAATCCACAATTCATCGGATCTTCGCAAACACACCGCAAAAGGTATTACATCGAATAGATCTCCAAGAACATCGAGGAGAACTTTGTATTGACAACCAAAGAGAGAGAAGCCATCTAGCTAATAACTGTGGACCCGAAGGTATGTGGTAAACTACTCACACACCATCGGAGAGGCTATGGTGTTGATGTAGAAGCCCTCCGTGAACGAATCCCCCTCCGGCAGATCGCCGAAAAAGGCCTCAGATGGGATCTCATGGGTATGGAAGGTTGCGGCAGTGGAAAAGTGGTTTCGTGGCCCTCCCTGATGTTTTTAGGGTATAATAGTATATATAGGCGAAAGAAGTACGTCGGTGGAGCTCCGTGGGGCCCATGAGGGTGGGGGGCACGCCCTCCTATCTTGTGGCCGCCTCGCGGACTTCCAGACTTCCACTCCAAGTCTCCTGGTTTGTGTTTATCCCAAGAAAGATCCTCGCGAAGGTTTCGTTCCGTTTGGATTCTGTTTGATATTCCTTTTCTGCGAAACAGTAAAATAGGCAAAAAACAGAAAATGGCACTGGGCCTCCGGTTCATAGGTTAGTCCCGAAAATAATATAAAAGAGCATATTAAAGCCCATTAAACATCCAAAACAGATTATAATAGCATGGAACAATAAAAAATTATAGATACATTGGAGACATATCATTCCATAAGGCTCTTCTTATGATTTCTAAGTTTACCTCAATGTTGCTACTCCACCCTTTAGTGGCTTTCCTAAATCTTCTAATTTTCTCTTGCCATCTAGCAGTAGAAGTATTCCCATGAGTAGGAGCATTCCAATTCTTCTCAACTAAGGTTGGAAATCCTCTCAAATTTATAACTACTAGACTTGGGATGTTTACACTAACCTAAATTCCAGACAATGGGCATGTGATCACTACCCAGTGTAGGAAGAGTTGTGGATGAGGCCAAAGGGAAAAACTTATCTACGCCAGTATCACAAAAAGGTCTATCTATGGTAGACATGATGATATCTGACTGGTTATTAGCCCAAGTAAACTTTCTAGAGGAAAGCTTAAATTCTAGCAGGCTCCATATTATCACTCCATCTATGGTTAATAAGCCCATTACTTTTTATCATGGTTAAATCTAACCAGATTGAAATCCCCCCTACCAAGGTTGGGATCTCATTTTCCATTGAGTTTAGAAAGGAACTCTTGTTTACCCTCCTCATATGGGGACCCATACATTGTGGCTATCCTAAACTCTAGTTGTTTAGTTTTCAACCTAACAGGATAGGAGATAGTAAACTTAGTAATGGTCCAGTCTAAAACATCAAAAAAAATCTAGATCAACACCTAACAGGTTCCCTCTAGCTGAACCAGTGGCTAGAAGGAGATTATAGGCAAAATATCTTCCACTAACCAAGGATTTCAGAAAGGAGTGAGAGAAACTCTCTTTCTTAGTCTCTTGTAATCCTGCAACGGAAGGTTTGATCTTACCAACATAATCTAAAAGTAAAGTTTTTCTACCCGGAGCTATGATGCCCCTCATATTCGAAAACAAGCAATTCATAGTGTAACTATAGCCATAGGGTGCTTGCCTCATCTATAGTCACAGGTCACAACCCATGTCTCAATGCTAGTGGGAGAAAGTTGCTCAACTACATTACCATCTATGAAATTATTGATGGCAGTTCTACCGAGAGTAAAACACATATTCTCAAACTAGTTCTACGTTACATTGATCAGCTAGGGTGTGAATTGGATCAGCAGATCTCAACTGACTAGGAGCAGTACTAAATATATATGTTCTTCAATATCCAGTCCTTTGTTTTCTTAGCAACGACAATAAAGGACAGGTTATTGAAAAGGGAAAAAGTAGGTTGGTTCTTACAAGGCTTTGAATTTCCCAAATCTTTCACTTGCTTGAGTTCTTGTGCTTTCTCCAACATAGTTTTGCCAGAGGGCTCCACCCTTGAGTCATGCGTGGTAGCTTGAATTGGCCCCACTTCTATTTCTGTTGCTTGTCAGCAACTGTATTGGATAGCATAGGAAAGTCAGCCTCATAAGTATCACTTAGAGGCTCTTCTGATGCTACAACAGCTTGCTCCTAGATATCGCTAACCTCCTTCATCTCTTGACGCAGGTCAATGGAGCAGTTTTGATCTTCAGCCAACTCCATTTCTCCGAGGATAGAGTAGTATTGGTCATCAGACATAGATTCGGCCACTATCTTGTCAATCTTTGATCTCTTCGAGGCCTGGAGGGAGGGAGGGAGGGAGGAAGGGACCTGACTTTTGAATACTGACAGATGTTCCACCCCTTCAGATAGGCATACTTCTGGCATTTGCTGTAGGAAGGCAATGAATGCCTGTTTTTCCAAAGTAGGGTTAGAACCACCCCCTCTCCCCAGATCAGACCTAGTGCTTTTGTTTGACCTATTGTCTTGAGTCCTATATGAGGCCTCAGTCTCGGACTATGTTTCCTACCCTCCTTGGTGGATTGTATCATTGTTACCAGTCCTAGCTTCAGCCCTTTGTTTTCTGATTTGGTTCCACTTCAAGAAGCATTTTCTAGAACTTTCCATTTAATCCAAAGATTCTTTCCTTGGGGATCTTGCTAGCATCTTTACAGGACAACTTAACTTTCACCACCTCATCGAAACTTATGAATCTGAATTGCCAATCCACATCCACTAGGGTATCAAAATAGAAGTAGTTTGGTCTAGAATAGAACATTCACATCATCTTGGATTTATCTTCCTAATTTTCATCCAGACCAACTGTTGTGAGGCAGAGGCTTCAATCTCCCCTTTCCAAGCCTCAACCTTCATAGTAACATTGCTCTTGGGGAGGCCAAAGCAAGGGTAACTAGCAACTGATTCTACATGAATTTCACACAGGAACTTCACTAACGTGGTCCAGTCATCCAGAGCATTAATATGCCATGGACAGTTAGTTTTGTGTATATCTAAGAATTCAGTTGCTAGGTCCTCTTTGCTTATCTCCCTATCTTCTATGAAAACAATTGTCAGTGTTGAAACCGGCAGATCTTGGGTAGGGGGCCCGAGCTGTGGATCTTGGATCAATGGGGAGCACGGGACGAAGGACACGTTGTTTACCCAAGTCCAGCCCCTCTCTAAGAGTTAAAACCCTATGTCCTGCTTGATTATATTGATGGTATAAGATGTTTACAGAGTCGATCTACCACGAGATCAGATGAACTAAACCCTAGAATAGTAGGATGATGGTTGTTGTTCGAGCCTCTACAGACTAAACCCTCTATTTTATATAGGCACCAGAGGTACTAGGGTTACACATGGTCGGTTACAACAATGATATAAACATGTTGAATCTTCTATCTTGACTTGGAGAACACACCAGAACTTCATGAAGATCTCCTGTCCGGATACGCAGCTGCCTCGCAATCCAGCCTTCCATTAGTCATAACACAGCCCACCTGTCCGGCTCATGAGAGATGAGGCGGCGGCCTGAGGACCCTCTAGTTCAGGCCTCCCTCGGTAGCCCCAAACTAGCCTCCAACGTTGGGGTTCATGATAGCCGGTCACCCTGTGTGCCCCAAAGTCTTCGGCTTGTGAGGCGAGTTCTTCACCCCTTCCATGTAAGGCTATTTTAATAGTTCGGCCGCCGATGACCTCCTAATCCATCGGATTATTATGGGACCCTCTATATTAATTTTTATCAAGGGTTAAAGACAACCCTGAATTTTTGTGCACCTGCCGGGGGGCGAACAGTCCAGCACTCTTTTACAGAAACGCCCCTCCGGGACCAGAAAGTGTCCCTATTTAATAGAACAGGAGCATGACGAGTGGTTAATCCATCCCAAAATGAGGAGCCAAAACCAAACCAAAGAAATCTCGAGTCGATGGCCAGCACCCTAGGTTCATCCTCTCGCCGTCATGACCTGCTCCCGGGCGACTGGGCTAGCTGCTTAGTTTCACGCCTCCAGTTAAGCAATCTTCAAACGCAAGGATATCTTCCTACTGCAGAACTTGTATCTGTCCGCGCCGGATTAACTTCTGTGAACGGAGAGGCCTTCGCGGAGAACTTTCCTGCCCCAAGCGAAGAAGAGAGGGTATGTTCCGTGCCCTTCCTCTTGCGAGGTTTAGACTTCCCCTTTCACACCTTCTTGCGAGGCTTGCTAGAATTTTACAGGATCCAGCTTCACCACCTCACCCCGGGTCCATACTGCACATCTTTGGTTTCGTCACCCTTTGCGAGATGTTCTTGTGTTGTGAATCTCATTTCGACTTATGGAGGAAATATTTTTGGCTTGTCCCTCATACCCGTGGGGGATCTATTTTCGAAGTAGGCAGAGCTGAGGTATAGCGTATAGCCGGGACGGGGTATCCCGTTGGGACCCCGAAAAAGGATTCTAAGGAGTGGACCATGGAATGGTTTTATATTGAAGACATTCTCCTTTCCGATCCAGTTCGGAGGGGCCTGCCCGAATAGTCAGACACTCCTCTAAAGAAGTGGTTCAACTGGCGGCCAAAAAGCCCTTCCCAAGGAGAAAGCACTGCGGTACTATACCTTGTTGCCAAGGTCCAGCTGCTAACCCATAACAAGTTGACCATGATTGACGTGATGGCCGCCGTTATAGCTCGGTGCATATAGCCTCTTCAACAGAGGATGCATCCCATGTGGTGTTATAACGGGACAAGCCACGCAACCTGCTACAAGAGATAGGGTCCGGATAACCAAGCGGCCATGGCTGCAATACTAGTCGATCTCTTTAAGGGAGAAGAAGAAGAGTTTGCCTATTTGACGAACAGGGACAGCATGAGCTATAACCCCATATAATGGGTAAGTTCAACTTCTTATTTTACAGTCCGGATGTTTCATCTATATACTTATCGGATCTACTTTTTCGAATAGAATTGGAGACACCAGGTTGATTCCATTAGCTGCCCTTCTCCTCAACCGGAGAGCCACTCCCGTGACTACGACCTAGGATTTCATGATGATCCAGAGACATCCATTCATTTTGAGGATGGGGTCTTTTTCTAGGAAAGCCTTGATGGTACCAAGGTGGCCCTCATCGCCGATCACCCTGGGGCCCTCCCCTCTTCCGTTGAAAGTAGCAAGGAAGCCACTTCCCGAACAGGGCATTTGCCTCACGCTACCCCAAGTGTGTTGACTTCTGCTCCCAAGGGCTAGTGCACCACGCGCCGAACACTAGCGGGAGTGGCATCGAATGCGTCGGCGCCAGCCAACAATGGAGCTTCCATGCGTAAGGAAGCTGTGGGAGCTACATCGGCGACACTCTCGGCCAAAAGGTAGTATATCTGAAGCCACTTCAAACGTTTCCACCACAAGTCCCTTTTAATATTATTGAGACTTGTAGAAGAAGAAAACCACCACCACCATCTGAAGACGTCCAGGAGGTGTCAGGGCGTAACCCCAGACTTGGGTCCTTAACGCGGGCCAGGGTCAATGCGGAAGATGCCACCGCAAACCCGCCTTTGGAAGATCCAGAAGATGTCTCAGTTACTAATTCCGAAGTTGAAAGTGTGATGAATCACCAACGGTGGAGGGAATCCTTGCACCACATCGCCTTTTCCAATCTCTAGTTCTCCTCCAGGGCTTGAGGGGATTGCCAACCTCCTGTCTACCAACATACAGGTACGAGATTGGTTTAAAAACTGAACATGAATCCTAACCCAGTAGCCCCCGAGCCTTGATTCGGGCAGGACGACCAAGTTAAGGATCTATAAGTATATGTGTTTTTTGATATTTTGTAAGCTTCGAGGGAACAGGATGAGAAACTGTCCGAGGACCTCAAGCCGAGCCGAACACAGTTAGCTGATGCAAAAGATGAACTAGAGGCGGTCAAGAAGTTCACCAGGGAAGCCCATGGTGAGGGAGAAGTTTTAGAACACATGAATTATTTGGGGTACTTGTTTAACACAAGCTTTCCTTATAGCAGCTGAATCCATAGGTTAACTTCAAAAGGATTTGGACGCTGCTAGGGAGGCTCAAAGGTACGCCGAGTCACAACACGAAGCTGGCCGCCGAGTACTGATGCGAATCCATGAGGAAAAGAACAAACTGTAGGCGGAAAACCAAAAACAGGCCAAAGAAATCGAGGGTTCGAAAACTCAATTGGCGCATGTCCTGGAGGAGAACTAGAGATTGAAAGGCGACATGTTCGTTAAGTAATATTTTAACTTATGCACACGTAGAAGTTCATAGCGTTCTTACTGAGAAGGACATGTGATGCCATATGCTAGGTCTCCTAACCGAGCGGCCCGAATAAGAGGTCAACTCATTTGGAGAGAACCTTCTAAAGGAGTTGTCCATTGTACACGAGAGAGCTCCGAAAGCTATGAAGAGCATGGTCAAGGTGTTATGGCCGACCGAGACACCTCCAGAGGGGATGGATGAATTAGCCAATTTTTTCAAAGGAGCTCGGCGTCGCTTTGAGTTATGGAAAATATTGGCTTGCCGAGAAGGAGTGCGCGAGGCTTGGGCGATGGTGAAGACCCAGTTTACCAAAATCGAGCTAGAGCATATGGCTCATGTTGGACTGGTGGGTCCGGATGGGCAAGAAATCCCACTTTGCCTGGTGTATGACCAAGTTATGTCTGCTACTCGGTACTCTCAAGAGGACTGTGCCTTGGACAACTTGATAGATAATATTGACAAGGAATAGGGTGATCGATTCTATGTATCTATGTATTGTACATCAAGCTTTCTCGATCCGCATTGTAAAATGTTGTATTAACCAGCTATCGGCTTCCGCCTCTCCGACCAGTGGTCGAAGAGTGTTCCGTACTATGTGACCTAAGAAACAGGAAATCACTTCGGGTAACCAGGCAATCCAGCCATTTGGTGTAAACAGACAAAAGTGTGTGCGGAGAGTTATGCTATATTACTTTTTAATGTAAGAAACATCTTCCAAAAAAATAGTTCTTCCAAGGGTTCCTTTCTTCGGGCTTGTCATTTTGACCATAGACGTTGTATTCGATATCGGTAGTATGCAGTTTGTTTTTTATTTTGGGAACCGAACCCCAGGATTTTGGTGGTGAACACCTAATTATTTTCACTTCCCTTGTGGCCGACCCATTATTTTCTTAAGAACACTAGCTTTCGACTTCACCCGTCTCAGGTACATACACGGCTGACTCGGTCGTAGCAATCGCAGAGGTGCTCCCTTTACCCCCTAGCCAAACAATCGGGGATGTAGGGGCTAAGCACAGGAGCCAGGCAACCTAGCTTGGCAAAAACTTAAGTCAAATTAGTGCATATGATGGCTTTAAAGGTACGAAGGTGCTACTTCTTGAGCTTGCATTGATTTTTCCCTTGAAGAGGAAAGGGTGATGCAGCAAAGTAGAGACAAGTATTTTCCTCGGTTAAGAACCAAGGTATTGATACGTCTCCAACGTATCTATAATTAATGAAGTATTCATGCCATGTTTACAACAATTTTGTATGGTTTTGGTATGATTTCCATGGAACTAATCCGTACTGGCATTGTTTTCAGTAGAACTACCGTGGTGTTGTTTTTTGTGCAGAAATGAAAGTTCTCCAAATGAGCTGAAACTTTTTGACGATTTTTTTGGAACAAAAGAGACCCCCGAAGCTTCGTGGGAGGGCCATAAGAGCCACGAGGAGGGCATAACCCACCAGGGCGCACCTGGTGGGCCTAGCTTGCCCCGCTAGGTTGTGCTCACCTCGAGGCCCATCTTCGCATGACCGATGCCAAAAAATCCTATAAATAGAGAAACCAACAGAAATAACCCTAGATGAGAAGTTCCGCCATCGCAAGCCTCTGTAGCCATCGAAAACCAATCTAGACCCCATTCCGGCACCCTGCCGGAGGGGGGAATCATCTCTGGTGGCCATCTTCATCATCCCGACGGCCACCACGATGAGGAGGGAGTAGTCCACCCTCGGGGCTGAGGGTTTGTACCAGTAGCTATGCGTTTAATCTCTCTCTCTCTCATGTTCTTGAAATGTCACGATCTTGATGTATCACGGGATTTGTTAATATAGTCGAATCATATGGTGTTTTGCCCTCTCTATCTTGTTGTGATGAATTGAGTTTTTCCCTTTGAGATTTTGTCGTTATCAGATTGGATACTTTTATGGATTTGAGAGCACTTTATGTATGTCTTACATATGAATACTCATGGTGACAATGGGGTATCATATTGATTCACTTGATATATATTTTGGCACTCAACTCGCGGATTCCTGAGGTGACATTGGGGTAATCTACACATAGGGGTTGATGCATGTTCTTGTCTTTGTTTCTCCGGTAGAAATCTTGGGGCATTCTTTGAAGTTCTTTCTGTTGGATTGAGTATTATGAATCTGAAATTATTTGGTGTTATTTTAGTACGAACTCTTGGATAGATCGATCGGAAAGAATAGCTTCGAGGTGGTTTCGTACCCTACAAATGATTTCTTCTTATGTTCTCCGCTAGATAGGAACTTTGGAGTGATTCTTCATTGCACGTTGAGGGACGGTTATATGATCCAATTATATTAGCATTGTTGAGAGATTGCACTAGCGAAAGTACATACCCTAGGCCTCATTTTCAAGCATTGCAATACCATTTTTGTGCCCGTTTACTATTTTCTACCTTGCTGTTTTTTTATATATTCAGATTGTAAAAAATATATTTCTACCATCAATATTACACTTTTATCACCATCTCTTCGCCGAACTAGTGCACCTATACAATTTGCCATTGTATTGGGTGTGTTTGGGACACAAGAGATTTCTTGTATTTGATTGTAGGGTTGTTTGAGAGAGACCATCTTCATCATACGCCTCCCACGGATTGATAAACATTGGGTCACCCACTTGAGGGAAAATTGCTACTATCCTACAAAACTCTGCGCTTGGAGGCCAACATGTGTCTACAAGAATAAAGTTGCATAGTAGACATCAAGCTCTTTTCTGGCGCCATTGTCGGGGAGGTTAGGTAAGCGGCACTCATTTCCCGTCAACGAAGCTCTTTTCTGGCGTCATTGCCATGAAGGTTAGTGCTTGAAGGTATATATTTAGATCTTGCAATCGAATCTTTTAGTTTCTTGTTTATCACTACTTTGGTTTATAAAAGAAAACTACAAAAAATGGAATTGAGGTTACATCATATTATTCATCTTTATAATGTCTTTCGCAAAAAATATGGAAAGGAAAATTGTGCTCAATTGATAGAAGAAGAATTCTATAAAATGTTTGACAAAAAATCTTTGAATCATGAGCATGATTGCAATGTTGTTAGTATGAATTCTTTGAATATCCATGATGCTAATGATGTGCAAAGCCATAAGCTTGGGGATGCTATATTTGATGAAGATAATATTTTTAGTCCCCCAAGTTTTGATGAGAAAATTTATTATGATGATTGCACACCCCCTATTTATGATGATTATATTGATGAAAGTGGGTTCGGAGAGGTCATGACTTTATTTAATGATGAATCCACTATTTTGGAAGAGGTTGCAATTGATTATGACAACAAAGTTGCTATCTATGATGATTATGATGATGACATGTATGCTATATTGAATAATGATAACCATGAAACTTGTCATCGTGATTTTAATTTTCAATCCCATGATAGTTATTTTGTTGAGTTTGCTCCCACTACTATTCATGAGAATAAATTTGCTTATGTGGAGAGTGAGAAAATTTCTATGCTTATGTATCATGAAAAGAATTCTTTATGTGATAGCTATTTTGTTGAATTCATTCATGATGCTACTGAAAATTATTATGAGAGGGGAACTTATGCTTTTACATATCTCAATAATACCAAGTTTCCTCTCTTTATGTTGAAAGTTTTGAAGTTGCACTTGAAGGAAATATGCCCTAGAGGCAATAATAAAGTTATTATTTATTTCCTTATATCATGATAAATGTTTATTATTCATGCTAGAATTGTATTAACCGGAAACATAATACATGTGTGAATACATAGACAAACAGAGTGTCACTAGTATGCCTCTACTTGACTAGCTCGTTAATCAAAGATGGTTATGTTTCCTAACCATAGACAAAGAGTTGTCATTTGATTAACGGGATCACATCATTAGTTGAATGATCTGATTGACATGACCCATTTCATTAGCTTAGCATCCGATCGTTTAGTATGTTGCTATTGCTTTCTTCATGACTTATACATGTTCCTATGACTATGAGATTATGCAACTCCCGTTTGCCGGAGGAACACTTTGTGTGCTACCAAACGTCACAATGTAACTGGGTGATTATAAATGAGCTCTACAGGTGTCTCCAAAGGTAAATGTTGGGTTGGCGTATTTCGAGATTAGGATTTGTCACTCCGATTGTCGGAGAGGTATCTCTGGGCCCTCTCGGTAATGCACATCACATAAGCCTTGCAAGCATTGCAACTAATGAGTTAGTTGCGAGATGATGTATTATGAAACGAGTAAAGAGACTTGCCGGTAACGAGATTGAACTAGGTATTGGATATCGATGATCGAATCTCGGGCAAGTAACATACCGATGACAAAGGGAACAACGTATGTTGTTATGTGGTCTGACCGATAAAGATCTTCGTAGAATATGTAGGAGCCAATATGGGCATCCAGGTCCCGCTATTGGTTATTGACCGGAGACGTGTCTCGGTCATGTCTACATTGTTCTCAAACCCGTAGGGTCCGCACGCTTAAGGTTTCGATGACAGTTATATTATGAGTTTATGAGTTTTGATGTACCGAAGGAGTTCGGAGTCCCGGATGAGATCTGGGACATGACGAGGAGTCTCGAAATAGTCGAGACATAAAGATTGATATATTGGATGACTATATTCGGACATCGGAAAGGTTCCGAGTGATTCGGGTATTTTTTGGAGTACCGGGTAGTTACGGGAGAAGCAATGGGCCTTGATGGGCTTTAGTGGGAAGAGGAGAAAGGGCCAAGGGGCTGCTGCGCCCCCCTCCCCTCTGGTCCGAATTGGACTAGGGAAAAGGGGGCCGGCCACCTTTCCTTCTCCTCCACTTCCTTCTCCCTTCCTCCCCTCTTGGTGGACTCCTACTAGGACTTGGAGTCCTAGTAGGACTCCACATCCTGGCCGCACCAAGCCTTGGCCGGCCTCCTCCTCCTCCATCCTTTATATACAGGGGCAGGGGGCACCCCATAGACACACAAGTTGATCCACGTGATCTTTTCCTTAGCCGTGTGCGGCGCCCCAGCCACCATAGTCCTCGATAATATTGTAGCGGAGTTTAGGCGAAGCCCTGCTGCAGTAGTTCATCAAGATCGTCACCACGCCGTCGTGCTGACGGAACTCTTCCCCGACACTTTGCTGGATCGGAATCCGGGGGTCGTCATCGAGCTGAACATGTGCTGAAACTTGGAGGTGCCGTAGTTTCGGTGCTTGATCGGTCGGGCTGTGAAGACGTACGACTACATCAACCAAACGCTTCCATTGTCGATCTACTAGGTATGTAGATCATACTCTCCCCTCTCGTTGCTATGCATCACATGATCTTGCGTGTGCGTAGGAAATTTTTTGAAATTACTACGTTCCCCTACAGTGGCATCCGAGCCTAGGTTTTATATGTTGATGTTATATGCACGAGTAGAACACAAGTGAGTTGTGGGCGATATAAGTCATACTGCTTACCAGCATGTCATACTTTGGTTCGGCGGTATTGTTGGACGAAGCGGCCCGGACCAACATTACGCGTACGCTTACGCGAGACCGGTTCTCCCGACGTGCTTTGCACAGAGGTGGCTTGCAGGTGACAGTTTCTCCAACTTTAGTTGAACCGAGTGTGGCTACACCCGGTCCTTGCGAAGGTTAAAACAACACCAACTTGACAAACTATCATTGTGGTTTTGATGCGTAGGTAAGATTGGTTCTTGCTTAAGCCCGTAGCAGCCACGTAAAACTTGCAACAACAAAGTAGAGGACGTCTAACTTGTTTTTGCAGGGCATGTTGTGATGTGATATGGTCAAGACATGATACTAAATTTTATTGTATGAGATGATCATGTTTTGTAACCGAGTTATCGGCAACTGGCAGGAGCCATATGGTTGTCGCTTTATTGTATGCAATGCAATCGCGCTGTAATGCTTTACTTTATCACTAAGCGGTAGCGATAGTCGTGGAAGCATAAGATTGACGAGACGACAACGATGCTACGATGGAGATCAAGGTGTCGAGCCGGTGACGATGGTGATCACGATGATGCTTCAAAGATGGAGATCATAAGCACAAGATGATGATGGCCATATCATATCACTTATATTGATTGCATGTGATGTTTATCTTTTATGCATCTTATCTTGCTTTGATTGACGGTAGCATTATAAGATGAGCTCTCACTAATTATCAAGAAGTGTTCTCCCTGAGTATGCACCATTGCGAAAGTTCTTCGTGCTGAGACACCACGTGATGATCGGGTGTGATAGGCTCTATGTTCAAATACAACGGGTGCAAAACAGTTGCACACGCGGAATACTCAGGTTATACTTGACGAGCCAAGCATATACAGATATGGCCTCGGAACACGGAGACCGAAAGGTCGAGCGTGACTCATATAGTAGATATGATCAACATAGTGATGTTCACCAATGAAACTACTCCATCTCACGTGATGATCGGACATGGTTTAGTTGATTTGGATCACGTAATCACTTAGAGGATTAGAGGGATGTCTATCTAAGTGGGAGTTCTTAAGTAATATGATTAATTGAACTTTAATTTATCATGAACTTAGTCCTGGTAGTATTAGCATATCTATGTTGTAGATCAATAGCTCGCGTTGTTGCTTTCATATGTTTATTTTGATATGTTCCTAGAGAAAAATTGTGTTGAAAGATGTTAGTAGCAATGATGCGGATTGGATCCGTGATCTGAGGTTTATCCTCATTGCTGCACAGAAGAATTATGTCCTTGATGCACCGCTAGGTGACGGGCCTATTGCAGGAGCAGATGCAGACGTTATGAACATTTGGCTAGCTCAATATGATGACTACTTGATAGTTTGGTGCACCATGCTTAACAGCTTAGAATCGGGATTTCAAAGACGTTCTGAACGTCATGGACCATATGAGATGTTCCAGGAGTTGAAGTTAATATTTCAAGCAAATACCCGAGTTGAGAGATATGAAGTCTCCAACAAGTTCTATAGCTAAAAGATGGAGGAGAATCGCTCAAGTAGTGAGCATGTGTTCAGATTGTCTGGGTACTACAATCGCTTGAATCAAGTGGGAGTTAATCTTCCAGATAAAATAGTGATTGACAGAATTCTCTAGTCACCATCACCAAGTTAGTAGAACTTCGTGATGAACTATAATATGCAAGGGATGACAAAAGTAATTCCCAAGCTCTTCGTGATGCTGAAATCGATGAAGGTAGAAATCAAGAAAAACATCAAGTGTTGATGGTTAACAAGACCACTAGTTTCAAGAAAAGGGCAAAGGGAAGATGGGGAACTTCAAGAGGAACGGCAAGCAAGTTGCTGCTCAAGTGAAGAAGCCCAAGTCTAGTCCTAAGCCTGAGACTAAGTGCTTCTACTGCAAAGGGACTGGTCACTAGAAGCGGAACTACCCCAAGTGATTGGCGGATAAGAAGGATGGCAAAGTGAACATAAGTATATTTGATATACATCTTATTGATGTGTACTTTACTAGTGTTTATAGCAACCCCTCAGTATTTCATACTAGTTCAGTTGTTAAGATTAGTAACTCGAAACGGGAGTTGCAGAATAAACAGAAACTAGTTATGGGTGAAGTGACGATGTGTGTTGGAAGTGGTTCCAAGATTGATATGATCATCATCGCACACTCCCTATAATTTCGGGATTAGTGTTGAACCTAAATAAGTGTTATTTGGTGTTTGCGTTCAGCATGAATATGATTTGATCATGTTTATTGTAATACGGTTATTCATTTAAGTAAGAGAATAAATTGTTGTTCTGTTTACATGAATAAAACCTTATATGGTTACACACCCAATGAAAATAGTTCGTTGGATCTCGATCATAGTGATACACATAATCATTGAAACCAAAAGATGCAAAGTTAATAATGATAGTGCAACTTATTTGTGGCACTACCGTTTAGGTCATATTGGTGTAAAGCGCATGAAGAAACTCCATGCTGATGGGCTTTTGGAATCACTTGATTATGAATCAGTTGATGCTTGCGAACCATGCTTCATGGGCAAGATGACCAAGACTCCGTTCTTCGGAACAATGGAGTGAGCAACAGATTTGTTGGAAATCATACATACTGATGTATGTGGTCCGATGAATATTGAGGCTCGCGCCAGGTATCATTATTTTCTGATCTTCACAGATGGTTTGAGCAGATATGAGTATATCTACTTGATGAAACATAAGTCTGAAACATTTGAAAAGTTCAAAGAATTTTAGAGTGAAGTGAAAAATCATCGTAACAAGAAAATAAAGTTTCTACGATCTAATCGTAGAGAAGAGTATTTGAGTTACGAGTTTGGCCTTCAGTTAGAAACAATGTGAAATAGTTTCACTACTCACGCCACCTGGAACACCACAATGTAATGGTGTGTCCGAACGTCATAACCGTACTTTATTAGATATGGTGCGATCTATGATGTCTCTTACCGATCTACCACTATCGTTTTGGGGTTATGCATTAGAGACAGCTGCATTCACGTTAATTAGGGCACCATCTAAATCCGTTGAGACGACACCGTATGAACCATGGTTTGGCAAGAAACCTAAGGTGTCGTTTCTTAAAGTTTGAGGTTGCAATGCTTATGTGAAAAAGTTTTGAACCTGATAAGCTCAAACCCAAATCGAAGAAATATGTATTCATAGGATATCCAAAGGAAACTATTGGATACACCTTCTATCACAGATCCGAAGGCAAGACTTTTGTTGCTAAATTCGGAAACTTTCTAGAGAAGGAGTTTCTCTCGAAAGAAGTGAGTGGGAGGAAAGTAGAAAACTTGATAAGGTAATTGTACATACTCCCTTATTGGAAAGTAGTTCATCACAGAAATCTGTTCTTGTGACTACTACACCAATTAGTGAGGAAGCTAATGATGATGATCATGTAACTTCAGATCAAGTTACTACCGAATCTCGTAGGTAAACCAGAGTAAGATCCGCACCAGAGTGGTATGGTAATCCTGTTCTGGAAGTCATGTTACTAGACCATGACGAACTTGCGAACTATGAGGAAGCGATGATGAGCCCAGATTCTGCGAAATGGTTTAAGGCCATGAAATCTGAGATATGATCCATGTATGAGAACAAAGTATGGACTTTGATGGACTTGCCCGATGATCGGCAAGCCATAGAAAATAAATGGATCTTCAAGAGGAAGACAGACATTGATAGTAGTGTTACTATCTACAAATCTATAATTGTCGCAAAAGGTTTTCGACAAGTTCAAGGTGTTGACTACGATGAGAGTTTCTCTCTTGTATCTATGCTTAAGTCCGTCCGAATCATGTTAGCAATTGCCGCATTTTATGAAATATGGCAAATGGATAAACAAAACTGCATTCCTTAATGAATTTATTAAAGAAGAGTTGTATATGATGCAACCAGAAGGTTTTGTCAATCCTAAAGGTGCTAACAAAATATGCAAGCTCCAGCGATCCATCTATGGACTGGTGCAAGCATCTCGGAGTTGGAATATACGTTTTGATAAGTTGATCAAAGCATATAGTTTTATACAGACTTGCAGTGAAGCCTGTATTCACAAGAAAGTGAGTGGGAGCACTACAACATTTCTGATAAGTATATGTGAAATACATATTGTTGATCGGAGATAATGTAGAATTATTCTGCAAAGCATAAAGGAATATTTGAAAGGAGTTTTTCAAAGAAAGACCTCGGTGAAGCTGCTTACATATTGAGCATCAAGATCTATAGATCAATACGCTTGATAAGTTTTTTCAATAAGTACATACCTTGACAAGATTTTGAAGTAGTTCAGTTCTTGCCTGTGTTGCAAGGTGTGAAGTTGAGTAGGACTCAAAACCCGACCACGGTAGAAGATAGAGAGAGAATGAAACTCATTCCCTATGCCTCGGCCATAGGTTCTATAAAGTATGCCATGCTGTGTACCAGATCTATTGTATACCCTACACTGATTTTGGCAAGGGAAGTACAATAGTGATCTAGAAGTAGATCACTGGACAACGATCAAAATTATCCTTAGTGGAATAAGGATATGTTTCTCGATTATGGAGGTGACAAAAAGGTTCGCCGTAAAGGGTTACGTCGATGCAAGTTTTGACACTGATTTGGATGACTCTAAGTCTCAATCTAGATACATATTGAAAGTGGGAGAAATTAGTTAGAGTAGCTCCGTGCAGAGCATTGTTGACATAGAAATTTGCAAAATACTTACGGATCTGAATATGACAGACCCGTAGACTAAAATTATCTCACAAGCAAAACATGATCACACCTTAGTACTCTTTGGGTGTTAATCACATAGTGATGTGAACTAGATTACTGACTCTAGTAAACCCTTTGGGTGTTGATCACATATCGATGTGAACTATGGGTGTTAATCACATGGTGATGTGAACTATTACTGTTAAATCACATGGTGATGTGAACTAGATTATTGACTCTAGTGCAAGTGGGAGACTGAAGGAAATATGCCCTAGAGGGAATAATAAAGTTATTATTTATTTCCTTATATCATGATAAATGTTTATTATTCATGCTAGAATTGTATTAACCGGAAACATAATACATGTGTGAATACATAGACAAACAGAGTGTCACTAGTATGCCTCTACTTGACTAGCTCGTTAATCAAAGATGGTTATGTTTCCTAACGATAGACAAAGAGTTGTCATTTGATTAACGGGATCACATCATTAGTTGAATGATCTGATTGACATGACCCATTTCATTAGCTTAGCACCCGATCGTTTAGTATGTTGCTATTGCTTTCTTCATGACTTATACATGTTCCTATGACTATGAGATTATGCAACTCCCGTTTGCCGAAGGAACACTTTGTGTGCTACCAAACGTCACAACGTAACTGGGTGATTATAAAGGAGCTCTACAGGTGTCTCCAAAGGTAAATGTTGGGTTGGCGTATTTCGAGATTAGGATTTGTCACTCCGATTGTCGGAGAGGTATCTTTGGGCCCTCTCGGTAATGCACATCACATAAGCCTTGCAAGCATTGCAACTAATGAGTTAGTTGCGAGATGATGTATTACGAAACGAGTAAAGAGACTTGCCGGTAACGAGATTGAACTAGGTATTGGATACCGACGATCGAATCTCGGGCAAGTAACATACCGATGACAAAGGGAACAACGTATGTTGTTATGCGGTCTGACCGATAAAGATCTTCGTAGAATATGTAGAAGCCAATATGGGCATCCAGGTCCCGCTATTGGTTATTGACCGGAGACGTGTCTCGGTCATGTCTACATTGTTCTCGAACCCGTAGGGTCCGCACGCTTAAGGTTTCGATGACAGTTATATTATGAGTTTATGAGTTTTGACGTACCGAAGGAGTTCGGAGTCCCAGATGAGATCGGGGACATGACGAGGAGTCTCGAAATGGTCGAGACGTAAAGATTGATATATTGGACGACTATATTCGGACATCGGAAAGGTTCCGAGTGATTCGGGTATTTTTCGGAGTACCGGGTAGTTACGGGAGAAGCAATGGGCCTTGATGGGCTTTAGTGGGAAGAGGAGAAAGGGCCAAGGGGCTGCTGCGCCCCCCCTCCCCTCTGGTCAGAATTGGACTAGGGAAAAGGGGGCCGGCCACCTTTCCTTCTCCTCCACTTCCTTCTCCCTTCCTCCCCTCTTGGTGGACTCCTACTAGGACTTGGAGTCCTAGTAGGACTCCACATCCTGGCCGCACCAAGCCTTGGCCGGCCTCCTCCTCCTCCATCCTTTATATACAGGGGCAGGGGGCACCCCATAGACACACAAGTTGATCCACGTGATCTTTTCCTTAGCCGTGTGCGGCGCCCCAGCCACCATAGTCCTCGATAATATTGTAGCGGAGTTTAGGCGAAGCCCTGCTGCAGTAGTTCATCAAGATCGTCACCACGCCGTCGTGCTGACGGAACTCTTCCCCGACACTTTGCTGGATCGGAGTCCGAGGATCGTCATCGAGCTGAACGTGTGCTGAAACTCGGAGGTGTCGTAGTTTCGGTGCTTGATCGGTCGGGCCGTGAAGACGTACGACTACATCAACCAAACGCTTCCATTGTCGATCTACTAGGTATGTAGATCATACTCTCCCCTCTTGTTGCTATGCATCACATGATCTTGCGTGTGCATAGAATTTTTTTTGAAATTACTACGTTCCCCTACAACACTTGTTTTGCCTTCCTATGCTAGTTGATTCTTGTTCCCATAAATTGTTTGCTCAAAAAATCCCTATGCATAGGAAGTGGGTTAGACTTAAATGTGCTTGCCATGTGATTCATGATGCTCTCTTTATGTTTCAGTCCTTATCTTTTATGCGAGTATCATTGAAATCATCATGCCTAGCTAAAAGGCATTAAAGAAAAGCGCTGGTTGGGAGACAAGCCGACACTTTTACCTACTGTTTTTGTGTGTTCACATGATTAGGCTACTGTAGTAATCATGTTTTATTGCTTCCATTTTAATAAAGTGCCAAGTAAGACCTTTGCGATGGCTTACGGTGATAGTTCATTTGATCTTGCTGAAAAACAGAAACTTCTGTGCTCAGGAAAACAATTTTCATTTTTAACATAAGCATGATAAAATACTGATTCTTTTTGCAAAAGATTAATAGACAAATTAACCAGGTTTTCCTATTTTTTCAGAATCTTTGGAGTAGCATAAGTATGGTTGGAGTACAAATTACTTTAGACTGTTCTGTTTTTGACAGATTCTGTTTTCAATGCATAGTTTGCTTATTTTCTAATTTCCATGGCTTATATTGCTCAATATAAATTGTGGAAATGATATGCTACAGTAGGCATTGTGTGAAAATAATTATGAATCTTTTCTTTGACAGTACCAAAAGTGAAATGGTTTGCTCTTTATCATACTAACATATCTCACAAAGTTCCATTGAGTTTTGTGTGATTGAAGTTTTCAAGTTTTGGGTGAGATGAGGAGAATAAAGAGTGACAAGACCCTAAGGTTAGGGATGCCCAAGGCACCCCAAGGTAATATTCAAGGAAGATATAAGTAACTAAGCTTGGGGATGCGCCGGAAGGCATCCCCTCTTCCGTCTTCAACATTATCGGTAACCTCACTTGGAGCTATGTCTTCATTCGTCACATGATATGAGTTTTACTTGGAGCATCATTTTATTTTGTTAGGATTTGCTTGCTGTTATTTAGAATAATGTTTTGCAACTTTTATTTCAATAAAAGTGGCAATGATAGTCTTTGCCATGCTTATTTTGCAAGTATACATGTTGCTGTTTGAAAACAGAAAGTTCACTGTTGTTGCAAAAATTCCCTAGAAAAGTTAGAATGTGATAAAATGTTGAAATTTTTTGCAAAGTGAGCTCTGATAAATTTTCTACAGTGTGGCAAATTTTCATAACTTTTGGAGTTAGGGAAGTATTGATACTCTTGCATTCTTTATAGACTGTACTGTTTTGGCAGATTGCTATTATGTTTGCATTGTTTGCGTATGTTTGCTTGTTTAATGATTCTCAAATTATTTGAGGATAGGAGTATTTATAGACCTTTTTTAGAGTGACAGAGAGATTAGAGCTCAGCCATGCCTCTTGGACCTCCTGTAGCCGCAGGCCACTCAGGCCCAGCAGCAGCCGAGCTGACCGACTAGGTCGGCCCTTTAGGCCTCACCTAATCCTAACCTAACCATCTCCCCTGCCCGATCCCATCTCTCCCTCTCCCTCGTCTCCACCCCGCCGCCAGAGAGCCCCATGTTCGATCCCATCTCCTTCTCTCCTTCCCTCCAACCCCGCAGCCCTCGTTCTCGTCTCCCTCTCCTCCTCTCGCGCCGCCGCCGTGCCATGGCTACTGCCCTCCAGCTCCGTCACTGCTCTGCCGCGGCTACGCCGCAGCATCGTCCTCCGATGCCGGTGAGCACAAGCTGCCCCATCACCCCGTACCTCATTTACCTCTGCTTCCCTCGATGCCGCGCCGGCAACCTTGGCCCGCCATGGATGGTCGGATCTGCCAAGCTCCCTGCTGCTACATCGCGGCCTTGCCTCCCCTCCCGTGCTCGACGCCGCGGGCGCACACGAGGGCGCCTCCCATGCCCGATGTTGCTTCGTCCGCCGCGCCCTGCCAATGATGCATCGCCGTGGATGCCCGTAGGATGACGCCGCCATCCTCGTGATGCAACGCTGCTGGGTTCCTCTGCACGTGCGCCTACACCCCTCCATCGCTCCTGAAGACACGTAGCCGACCCGAGCTCCCTTGCCTCGCCGTGTGCTCGCCATGCTGCTGCTCTGCCATTGCAGTCGGCCCCTGCAACCCTTTGCCTACTCTGAACTTCCTCTCCGAGGCCTCCACCACGCGTGTGCATCCAGCGCCTCCGTGTGTCTTCGTTGTTATGTGTATGCCGAAACTTTCTGGTTATGCAATCAGGTGTTGGGGATACAGGGGAAGCATAATATCTCACCCAAACTAACAATCCCTACATCTAGCTGTATCCATCCTTCAATACATAACCAAGAAGCCTTCGGAAATCATGTACCTCAACCTTCGAAAAAGCATCTGTTATACAAGTTATGGCAATACTCCCGAACTCTCACCCTAGTACTAGGTGGCGTCGAGGTTATCTCACCAACAACTGCATAAAAGAGATTTTCGATGTCAGTGAACTCAGGTATTCCAGAACTGCAATGATAAAATTCTGACGACAACACCTCGGAGCTCAACTCCCTGGGACACTGCCACAACCCCTAAATGTCAGGAGGCACCAAGAACAATGTTCTCGTCACAAGAATATCGGAACGATTCCAAGATACCCGCGTGATCCTAAAAAAATTCTTGAAATTTGAACAATGTTCGCGTCAAAACTTCTACATCAGGAGGCCTCACCAAAGCGACGAAGGGACTGAGGAGTAAAAAGAATCCTACTCTCCGATATATATAATCCTAAGACTCAAAACAATTTGTTCTAGACTCAACAACGTCAGTGATTCGATCAAGCAGGGGGCTCCTAAGTCGGGGATGGCTCTGATACCAACTTGTAACACCCACAATGCGGCTATATCTCCCACGTGTCAGGGCACGACTTAGAGGCATAGCCACATGGTAGGTTTGTCGCAACAGGGGTAATCTTCACACAATCCCATGTACTGAATAAGAAATGGATAAAGAGTTGGCTTACAGTCACCACTTTACACAAATACAAGTTAAACATACATCATCCAGAATACAATCAAGGTCCGACTATGGAACCAAAGTAAAAGAAGACAACCCCAAATGCTAGATCCCCGGTCGTCCCAACTGGGCTCCACTACTGATCAACAGGAAACGAAACAAAACAACGATCAAGATCTTCATCGAGCTCCCACTTGAGCTTGGTAGCATCACTTGCACTGGTATCCTCGGCACCTGCAACTGTTTGGAGGTATCCGTGAGTCACGAGGACTCAGCAATCTCACACCCGCGAGATCAAGACTATTTCAGCTTATGGGTAGGGTAAGGGTAGTGAGGTGGAGCTGTAGCAAGCACTAAGTGTATATGGTGGCTAACATACGCAAATAAGAGCAAGAAGAGAAGCAACGCAACGGCCATGAACTAGAAGTGATCAAGAAGTGATCCTGAATCTACTTACGTTCAAACATAACTCCAAAACCGTGTTCACTTCCCGGACTCCGCTGAAAAGAAACCATCACGGCTACACGTGCGGTTGATTCATTTTAATTAAGTTAAGTGTCAAGTTCTTTACAACCGGATATTAACAAATTCCCATCTGCCACATAACCGCGAGCACGGCTCTCAAAAGTTTATACCCTGCAGGGGTGTCCCAACTTAGCCCATCACAAGCTCTCATGGTCAACGAAGTATATTCCTTCTCCCGGGAAGACCCGATCAGTCTCGGAATCCCGGTTACAAGACATTGCGACAATGGTAAAACAAGACCAGCAAGACCACCCGACTGTGCCGACAAATCCCGATAGGAGCTGCACATATCTCGTTCTCAGGGCACACCGGATAAGCTAAGTGTACAGGTACCAACATAACCCAAGTTGCCAAGGGACGGTCCCGCACGGTGCTCTAGTTTGGACCAACACTCAGAGGAGCACTGGCCCGGGGGTTAAAATAAAGATGACCCTTGAGTCTGCAGAACCCAAGGGAAAAGGCTTAGGTGGCAAATGTAAAACCAAGGTTGGGCCTTGCTGGAGGAGTTTTATTCAAAGCGAACTGTCAAGGGGTTCCCATAACACCCAACCGCATAAGGAACGCAAAAATCAAGGAACATAACACCGGTATGACGGAAACTAGGGCGGCAAGAGTGGAACAAAACACCAGGCATAAGGCCGAGCCTTCCACCCTTTACAAAGTATATAGATGCATTAATTAAATAAGAGATATTGTGATATCCCAACATATCCATGTTCCAACATGGAACAAACTTCAACTTCACTGCAACTAGCAACGCTATAAGAGGGGCTGAGCAAAAGCGATAACATAGCCAAACAATGGTTTGCTAGGAAGGTGGGTTAGAGGCTTGACATAGCAATATGGGAGGCATGATATAACAAGTGGTAGGTAGCGCGACATAGCGATAGGACGAACAACTAGCAAGTAAAGATAGAAGTGATTTCGTGGTATGGTCATCTTGCCTGAGATCTCGCAAGGAAGAAGAACGATTCCATGAAGAAGACAAATGGGCGTAGTCGAACGGATCCTCACAACTCCGGAACGAAACCGAAGCTAATGGGAGAAGCAACCCGGAAAGAAGCAAGCAACATAGTAAACAACCAATCATAACATGGCATGATGCACAACCAAGTATGATGCATGTCCAGTTTAAATATGCATGACATGGCAAAGTGCACAAACAATATTACAAATTAAGTGGAGCTCAATATGCAACGAGTTGCGTATTGATGAATCACCACATTCATTTATTTAGTTCTCTCCCGTTTATGTACCCAACAATATTAAATGTTGTTAAACATGGAAAGAGGTGAGCAAAAGTAAACTACACATTTTAGGCAATTTTAAGTGAGGCCGGAAACATCAAACAATAATTCCGGAAAATCCCCATAAGCATTAGCAATTTAATGCAACAACAATTTTAAACATTTTAAATGTTATTACCATGATGCGGATGACATGTGCAAGTTTTATGCAATTTTTTTTAAAGTTGACATGAGCATATTATGAAGCATTTGTCACCGTGGTGGGAAGAAAGGGTGCCACGGCGATGATAATGAAAACGGTGCCATGGCAACATTCCAGTTCCGGTAACTCGATTGATATGCCGGTGAAAAGGATAGGGCGTGAGCGAGTTGAGCAAGATGGTGGGGTGCTCCCGACTACCGGGTTCCCACGGGTTAGTGGCGAGGAAACTAGAGACAAATCGGACATGGTGCAAACATAGGCATCTCATACAACACATCACATGCATTCGTTCCACGGGTCATTGTCTCGACGGTTATACCTTCAAAGCGTGCAAATGGGACGGTTCGGGTTCGGTGCAATGTAGAGGAAGTAGACGTTCTCGTGGTGACGGTAGTGGAAGTAGTGGTACTATCGGTCCTCGGCGATGGTAGTGGTACTTAGCGATCTTGGTGGCGGTAGTCGTTCATGTTCTTAGTCGCACAAGTTTCCGTAGATGTTCAGGGTCATGGCGAGGAACTTGACATCCACGGAGTCTTCGAGGGTCGATGGTACTTGACGACCAAGTGGTCTCTGGGGTACTTGGCATTTGTGCTACCCGGGTGTTCGGCGCCAGAAGTTGTACATGGTCCACGAGTCGTCGATCGTTCGGGGTTCGACTTGCGGGTCTTGCCGACATGTAGTGGTACTTGGCGAGTCCATGTAGTTGTACACATGTTGTAGTCGAACTTGATGGAACCACTGTCCTCGAGGGTAGTTATGGTACTCATCGCATTCTGGAACCGAAGTGGTACTTGGCAATATTCGGGACGGTCTTGGCGTCTCGAAAACGGTCGTCGGTGGTGGAACTTGGCGAACCCGGGGGGTATGCCTTGGCACAGTTGCGCGAAGCAAAGAAGATGAACTTGGCGGCAAAGGATCTCGTGCTCACATAATAATGAAGACACATGGAGGCGTTGGACGCACACGCGTGGTGGAGGCCTCGGACAGGAAGTTCAGAGCAGGCAAAGGGTTGCAGGAGCCGACTGCAAAGGTAGAGCAGCAGTATGGAGAGCACACAGCGAGGCAAGGGAGCTCGGGCGGCTATGTGTCTTGAGGAGTGATGCAGGGGTGCAGGCGCGCGTGGAGAGGAACTCGGCAGCGGTGCAGCACGAGGATGGCGGCGTCTTCCTATGGGCATCCATGGCGGTGCATCGTTGGCAGGGCGCGGCGGACGAAGCAACAACGGGCAACGATGGGCATGGGAGGCGTCCTCGTGTGCGCCAGCAGCGTCGAGCACGGGGGGGAGACAAGGTCGCGATGTAGTAGCAGAGAGCTTGGCAGAGCCGGCCATCCATGGCGGGCCAAGGTCGCCGACGCGGCGTCGAGGGAAGCAGAGGCAGACGTGGTACGGGGTGACGGGGCAGCTTGTGCTCGCCGGCGTCGGAGGATGACGCTGCGGCGTAGCGACGACAGACCAGTGACAGAGCTAGAGGGCAGCAGCCATGGCACGGCGACGGCACGAGAGGAGGAGAGGGAGACGAGCACGAGGGTTGCGGGGTTTGAGGAAAGGAGAGGAGGAGATGGGATTGAATGTGGGGCTCTCTAGCGGCGGGGTGGAGATGAGGGAGAGGGAGAGATGGGATTGGGCAAGGGAGATGGTTAGGTTAGGATTAGGTGGGCCTAAAGGGGACACAAAAGCTCAAGTTTGGGGATGCCCAAGGCATCCCAAGATAATATTTCAAGAAGTCTCAAGCATCTAAGCTTGGGGATGCCCCGGTAGGCATCCCACCTTTCTTCTTCAACAATTATCGATTAGTATCGGTTGAGCCTAAGTTTTTGCTTCTTCAAATGATATGTGCTATTCTTGGAATGTCATTCTATTTTGTTTTGCTTGCTGTTTTAATAAAATGCTTAGATCTGAAAGTTTTTGAATAAGAGAGAGTCCTCAAATAGCTACCTATTTACTTAACTACTCGCTTGATCTTCACTTATATCTTTTTTGGAGTAGCTCGTCATTTACTCTTGTGCTTCACTTATATCCTATTAGTAAATCGTTGAATGAATTGAATATCATGAAGTTGAAGTTATATTATGCCTAGTGGTAGCTTCACATTGGGTTTACAAAGTGAATCTTTTGAGGCTTGACAATCACAATATTGGTCATACAAGCAATTCACGAATAATTAGTATAAGGAAGAGAACTTTCACATGCAAATACACTATCATGGAAATCTTTTGTGATTCTGAGCCCCCATCAAAATATTATATGCCAAAATTGTTGATGTTGGACAAGGAAGACAACACAATGGTTTATGTTTGTTCACATTCACATATAAGTTATATTCTCATAGATCCTTCACCATGTGGTGCTTGCCCCCCATCCTTGCTAGCCAAAAATTCCGCACCAAGTAGAGATACTACTTGTGCATCCAAAAACCCTTAAACCCAAATCTTATCTTCAAGGGTCCACCATACCTACCTAAGGATTGAGCAAGATCCTTCAAGTAAGTTGTCATCGGTGCAATAAGGCAATAAAAATTGCTTCTAAAAGTGTGAGATCATTTAGTGAAAGAGAAAATTGAGCATTGTACGAACTTGTGATGGTGAAGAATAAAAGCGATAGACTGCATAATAAAGGTTGCCATCACAAGGGGCAATACAAAGTGACATTCTTTTGCACTAAGGGGTTGAGCATACAAACAAATAAGCGCATGGCAACCTCTACTTCCCTCTGCAAAGGGCCTATCTTTTACTTTTATGTATTTACTTTTATGCAAAGAGTCAAAGTTCTTCTCTCTATTCATTTTTATTTTTCTCTTTTGGCAAGCATCATATGGTGAGGAAAGATCTAGGCACATATATCCAGTTGGATATGGGTAGCATGAGTTATTATTGTTGGTATCACCCTTGAGGTGAATACGTTGGGAGGCAAATTATAAGCCCCTATATTTCTATGTGTCGGTTGAAACGTTTTGCTCATGTATATGCGATGAGTGTTAGCAATCATAGAAGACTATGTGATGGTTGAGTATGTGGAGCTCTTACTTAAATTCAGTTGAATAAGTTGAATTACAATTGCTTGGTGACTGAGAACATAGGTTGTTGAGTTTCAAGAGAATTCATTGTTTGAACCTTAACATGTGAATTAGTTGCTACTTTAACATGAGAAATTTTATGAGAAATAATTGTTGTTTTGATGCTAGGAAAAGTGATTGAAATTATCATTGATCAAACTTATGCACTTTGCTAGCATTCGCACTTCATAAATTATTTCTTTTATCATTTACCTACTCGAGGACGAGTAGGAATTAAGCTTGGGCATGCTGATACGTCTCCGACGTATCTATAATTTATGAAGTATTCATGCCATGTTTACAACAATTTTATATGGTTTTGGTATGATTTGGATGGAACTAACCTGTACTGACGCTGCTTTCAGTAGAATTACCGTGGTGTTGTTTTTTGTGCAGAAATGGAAGTTCTCCAAATGAGCTGAAACTTTTTCATGATTTTTTTGGAACAAAGGAGACCCCCGAAGCTTCGTGGGAGGGCCAGAAGAGCCACGAGGAGGGCACAACCCACCAGGGCGCGCCTGGTGGGCCTGGCTTGCCTCGGTGGGTTGTGCTCACCTCAAGGCCCATCTTCGCGTGAAACCGACGCCAAAAAATCCTACAAGTAGAGAAACCATCAGAAATAACCCTAGATGAGAAGTCCGCCGCTGCAAGCCTGTGTGGCCATCGAAAACCAATCTAGACCCCGTTCTGGCACCCTGCCGGAGGGGGGAATCATCTCCGGTGGCCATCTTCATCAACTCGGCGGCCACCACGATGAGGAGGGAGTAGTCCACCCTCAGGGCTGAGGGTTTGTACCAGTAGCTATGTGTTTAATCTCTCTCTCTCTCTCGTGTTCTTGAGATGTCACGATCTTGATGTATCGTGGGCTTTGTTAATATAGTCGAATCATATGGTGTCTTCCCCTTTTTATCTTGTTGTGATGAATTGAGCTTTTCCGTTTGAGATTTTGTTGTTATCGGATTGAATACTTTTATGGATTTGAGAGCACTTTATGTATGTCTTGCATATGAATACTCGTGGTGACAATGGGGTATCATATTGATACACTTGATATATGTTTTGGCACTCAACTCGCGGATTCCCGAGGTGACATTGGGGTAATCTACGCATAGGGGTTGATGCATGTTCTTGTCTTTGTTTCTCCGGTAGAAATCTTGGGGCACTCTTTGAAGTTCTTTGTGTTGGATTGAGTATTATGAATCTGTAATTATTTGGTGTTATTTTAGTACGGACTCTTGGATAGATCAATCGGAAAGAATAGCTTCGAGGTGGTTTCGTACCCTACAAACGATTTCTTCTTACGTTCTCCGCTAGATAGGAACATTGGAGTGATTCTTCATTGCACGTTGAGAGATGGTTATATGATCCAATTATATTAGCATTGTTGAGAGATTGCACTGGCGAAAGTACGGACCATAGGCCTCATTTTTAAGCATTGCAATACTGTTTTTGTGCCCGTTTACTATTTGCTACCTTGTTGTTTTTATTTATTCAGATTATAAAAATATATTTCTACCAACAATATTACACTTTTATCACCATCTCTTAGCTGAACTAGTGCACCTATACTATTTTCCATTGTATTGGGTGTGTTGGGGACACAAGAGATTTCTTGTATTTGATTGCATGGTTGTTTGAGAGAGACCATCTTCATCCTACGCCTCCCACGGATTGATAAACCTTAGGTCATCCACTTGAGGGAAAATTGCTACTGTCCTACAAAACTCTGCGCTTGGAGGCCCAACACGTGTCTACAAGAATAAAGTTGCATAGTAGACATCAGGTGTCAATCTAGTAGGAGGCACAAGCAAGTCTCCAATCTATGCAGCTGCACAAACTAACAAACACTTGCACTCAACGTGAAAAAGGGGCTGTCAATCCCTTCACGATCTTGAACAAGAGTGAGATCTAATAGAGATAGGTATAAAGGATAAATAAAAAGGCAAACTAAAATAAATCTAAATAAATTGCATCAAGATATTTTTGGGTTTTTTGGTTCATAGATATGAAAATATATGATGGAAATAGACCCGGGGCCATAGGTTTCACTAGAGGCTTCTCTCTTGAAAGGAAACATATGATGGGTAAACAAATGATTGTCGAGCAATTGATAGAAAAGCACAAAGTTATGACTATATCCAAGGCAACGATCATGAATATAGGCATCACGTCCGTGTCAAGTACACCGACTCCTGCCTGCATCTACTACTATTACTCCACACATCAACTGCTATCCAGCATGCATCTAGAGTATTAACTTCATATGAATAGATTAACACTTTAAGTAATATGACATGATTTAGAGGGATAAACTCAAGCAATATGATGAAAACCCCATCTTTTTACACTTGATGGCAACAGTACAATACGTGCCTCGCTACCCCTACTTTGTCACTGGGTGAGGACACCACAAGATTGAACCCAAAACTAAGCAGCTCTCCCATTGCAAGAAATACCAATCTAGTTGGCCAAACCAAACCGATAATTCGAAGAGAAATACAAAGATATTTGATCATGCATAAAAGAGTTCAGAAAGGACTCTAATAATATTCATAGACAATCTGATCATATATCCACAATTCATCGGATCTCGACAAACACACTGCAAAAGAATATTACATCGGATAGAACTCCAAGAACATCGAGGAGAACATGGTATTGAAGATCATATAGAGAGAAGAATCCATACTAGCTATGGACCCTTAGGTTCGTGGTAAACTACTCACGCTTCATTGGAAGGGCGGCAAGGTTGATGTAGTTGCCCTCTGTGATCGAACCCCCCTCCAGCAGGGTGCTGGAAAAGGCCCCAAGATGGGATCTCATGGGAATAGAGGCTTGCGGCGGCGGAAAAGTATTTTGGTGGATGCTTCTGGTGGTTTCGGAATATTTGGGTATTTGTGGAGCAAGAATTAGGGTTGGAGGACACCCGAGGGGCCCACAAGCCCTCAAAGCCCCCCCCCCCCGGGCGCGCCTAGGAGGCTTGTGGCCTCCTCGATTATCTTATGACCCCCTCTCCAAGTTACGTGGATGTCTTCTAGTCCAAGAAAAATCATCGCGAAAGTTTTATTCCGTTTGGACTCCGTTTGATATTCCTTTTCTATAAAACTCAAAAATAAGGAATAACAGAAACTGTCACTGGGCTCTAGGTTAATAGGTTAGTCCCAAAATAATATAAAATAGCATATTAATGCATGTAAAACATCCAAAACAGATAATATAATAGCATGGAACAATCATAGATTATAGATACATTGGTGATGTATCGGAAGGGTGCAAACGCGACAGAGAGGAATTCATGCATGAAGAGTATATTAATTGGCTTCTTAAAAGGACCCCCCAGGTAGATTTGGGTACTCCCTCCGTCTGAAAAAACTTGTCCCTCAAATGGATGTATTTAGCACCAAGTTAGTGCTAGATACATCCATTTGAGGAACAAGCTTGGGACAAGCTTTTCCGGACGGAGGGAGTATTACATTTGAAGATGTATACTTATAGAACCTAGAGCAATTCGGTTTATCCGAACGTAGCCCTGGAGGTGGCAACTCAAAAGGTAATAAGAACCACTAACAAAGAAAAGGGGAGTGAAAGTGACGACACTGGACTAGCCGTAGAAGCGTTGAAGTCGAGCTGCGTTCCATGGGTTTGGTTCGAGGCGATTGTCCGTTGGATTGCGAAGATGATATGCTCCTCCTGCTAGTACTTCATCGATTATGAAAGGACCCTCCCATTTGGGTGAGAGCTTGTACTTATGTTTCTCAGGGGGGACAGAGGACGAGTTCGCCTACGTTGTATGCCTTCGCCCGAACTTCTCTGCTCAGGTAGCGTCGGGCTTGTTGTCGATAGAATGTAGAGCGAGCCCGAGCTATGTCGCGCTCCCCTTCCAGTGCGTCCAGGTTGTCCTGCCGATCCAACTCAGCTTCCTTTACTTCGTACATGCTCACTCTAGGCGTGAAATGGATGATATCGCAAGGGAGGACTGCTTCTGTGCCGTACACCATAAAGAAGGGTGTGTATCCTGTTGACCGGTTGAGGGTGGTGCGTACTCCCTATAATACGGAATCGAGCTCCTCAAGCCACTGGCAATCAGATTCCTTCAAGGAATAGACTAGATGGGGCTTTATGCCAATCATGATGAGTCCATTGGCTTGTTCGACCTGTCCATTGGTATGTGGGTGATACACTGAAGCATAGTCGAGCTTGATACCCATCTTAGCACACCAGTACTTAACCTCCCGGGCTGTAAAATTGGATCCATTGTCCATAATTATGCTGTGGGGAAGGCCATAACGGTGCACCACGTCAGATATAAAGTTGACAACTGGTCTGGATTCGGCTGAAGTTACTGGTTTTGCCTCGATCCATTTAGTGAATTTGTCGACCATAACCAGTAAGTATTTCTTTTTCTTGGATCCCCCTTTAAGTGGTCCAACCATGTCGAGTCCTTAGACCACAAAGGGCCGGGTGATTGGTATAGTCCGAAGAGTCGTCAGGGGCATGTGGCCTTGATTTGCAAAAGGCTGGCATCCAACGCAGTGTTGGACTAAAGTATGCGCGTCCGCGCGAGTGGTGGCCAGAAAACCCAGCTCGGAAAGCTTTGCTTACCAAAGCCCGAGTTACCGCGTGGTGGCCGCCCATGTCGGCATGTATCTGAGCCAAAAAAGTTTGCCCCTCCTCTTCAGATATGCATCTCTGGAGGGCTCCGGTGGTGCTTTTCTTATACAGCTCACTGATGCAGCTTGAAACTGTGTTGGTATTTCCCCAAAGAGGAAGGGATGATGCAATATAGCTACAATACGTATTTCGCTCAGTTGTGAAACCAAGGTATCAATCAAGTAGGAGAACCAAGAAACACTATGTAGATGGTACCTGCACACAAAGAACAAATACTTGCAACCCGACGCGTAAGAGGGGTTCTCAATCCCTCTACAGTAAAAAGATAAATTATTTTGTATTAGATTGGATAAATAGATCTTGATAAAACATGAAATAAAATAAGTAAAGAAAAAGTGCAGCAAGGTACGTTTAGGTTTTTGGAAATATAAATCTGGAAACAATTATGGCAAAAGATAGATCGGAAAGCAAATATGATAAAAGATAGACCCAGAGGCCATAGATTTCACTAGTGGTTTCTCTCGATAAAATAGCACATGATGGATAAACAAATTACTGTTTGGCAATTGATAGAAGATCAAATAATTATGACGATATCCAAGGCAATGATCATGAATATAGGCATCACGCCCGAGATTAGTAGACCGAAACGATTCTGCATCTACTAATATTACTCCACACATCGACCGCTATCCAGCATGCATCTAGTGTATTAAGTTCACGGAGAAATGAAGTAATGCAATAAGAATGATGACATGATGTAGACAAGATCTATTCATGTAGGAATAGACCCCCAACTTTTTATCCTCAATAGCAATGATACATGTGTGCCTCGCTACCCCTTCTGTCACTGGTTGAGGACACCGCAAGATCGAACCCATCACAGAGCACCTCCTCCATTGCAAGAAAAATCAATCTAGTTGGTCTAACTAAACCAAAGATTTGTAGAATAAATCTGAGGCTATAAATAATCATGCATATAAGAGATCAAAGAAGGCTCAAATAATATTCATGGAGATAGATCTGATCATAAACTCGAACTTCATCGGATCGCAACAAACACGCCGCAAAAAGTCATTACATCAAATAGATCTCCAAGAGACCATTGTATTGAGAATCAAAAAGAGAGAAGAAGCCATCTAGCTACTGCCAACGGACCCGTAGGTCTATGGTGAAATACTCACGCATCATTGGAGAGGCACGAATGAGGATGATGAACCCCTCTATGATCGTGTTCCCCTCCGGTGGAGTGCCAAAATAGGGCTCTAGATTGGATCTCGTGGTTCTGGAACTTGTGGTGGCTGGAATTGTGTTTCGTCAACTCCCCTAGGGTTTCTGGAATATTTAGGTATTTATAGAGCTGAGAGGCGGTGCAGGAGACCCCCGTGGATCCCACAACCCATCAGGGCGTGCCAGGGGACTCTAGAGCGTCCTGGTGTCTTGTGGGCCCCACGGGCCTCGTGACGCCCCCGATTCAATCGTACACTAATCATACACGCAAATGTGTATGATCAAGATCAGGGACTCACGGGAAGATATCACAACACAACTCTAGACACAAATTAAAATAATACAAGCTTTATATTACAAGCCACGGGCCTCGAGGGCTCGAATACACAAGAGTCGGCGGAAACAACAATATCTGAGTACAGACATAAGTTAGACAAGTCTACCTTAAGAAGGCTAGCACAAAAGCAACAACGATAAAAAAGGCAAGGCCTCTCGCCTGGGAGCCTCCTAACTACTCTAGGTCGTCAGCGGCCATCACGTAGTAGTAGTAGGCACCCTCGGGGTAGTAGTAGTCATCAGTGGTGTCGTCTGGCTCCTCGGATCCGTCATCTGGTCGCAACAATCGGGTATGGGGGAAAAGGAGGTAGCAAAGCAACCATGGGTACTCATCCAAAGTACTCGCCAGACTTACATCAGATCTAAACTAAATATGCATCTATATCAAAGGAATGGGTTGTATCTGTGGACTAAACTGCAGAATGCCAGAAGGGAAGGGGAAAGCCTAGCCTATCAAAGACTAGCATCTTCAAGCAGCTCCAAGCATCTTGCAGCATCAGAAGAGATAAGAGTGGCATATATATTAGTAAGTCTGTTCTAACATTGCCCAGAGATCACTTCCTCAACTCCCTGCGAGGAAACAATCCCGGAGCCATCATATCCATTACATGCCTCAGCATCCAGTATCCAGTTCTAGCTGTATCGATCGGGATACAACTCCGAGAGTCCGTTACCGTGCACCCGGCTATTCGAATAGATCAAATTCTTCCCTGTAGTGCACCAACTGACCCAACATGCTCGATCGACTCCGGTTGGACACACCATCAGGTCATGACCGGCCTCGGTCAGCCCTACTTAGGCTCGACAGAGAGGTCAGCATGCCGGTCTAAATCCTAAGCGCGCAGGGGTCTTGGGCCCATCTCCCTTTGCACTCCTGCACGTTGCGCACGCGGCCGGTGAGCATACCTAGCTACCTCCTTTATGAAGGCAGGTGCTTACGTAGTCCAACTCGGCGCGCGCCGCTCAGTCGCTGACGTCTGGAAAGCTTCAGCTGACGCATACGACGCAGATTACCCATACTTATTCCCGCGTGGTGGTTAGTGCGAAAAAGGCCAGAGGCCTACTCGGATCAAATATCCAAACCGTTAGTGGCTTGGGAGTGCGCGGTAACGAGCAGAGACTCACGATCATGTGACCCCCCACCCCGTCTCGTGGACTTACGACAAGGGCTAAGAATGCCCGGCCATGCCACCTAATTATCTCGCGGGTACCCTCCAGGTCAACCCAACTTCACATCACTCGCGGGTACCCCTCAGGGCCGACCCGATGTCATCATGATTCTGTGCTAATTCAAAGTAACCGTGTATCTGAAACGGCAAGGGGGGAACCTGAGGAATCACCCTCGACGGATTCCCACTTGATGTAACCATCAAGGTGGACTTGGAGGAATCACCCTCGTTGGTCCACACTTGAGGGGTTGCACGACAAAGTCATTATCGGGAGTGGTCAAGGAGGAATCACCCTCGACGACTCAGGGAGTCCTGGATTAGGGGGTCTCCGGACAGCCAGACTATATCCTTTGGCCGGACTGTTGGACTATGAAGATACGAGATTGAATACTTCGTCCCGTGTCCGGATGGGACTCTACTTGGCGTGGAAGGCAAGCTAGGCAATACAGATATGTATATCTCCTCCTTTGTAACCGACATTGTGTAACCCTAGCCCCTTCCGTTGTCTATATAAACCGGAGGGTTTTAGTCCGTAGGACAACATACAATCATACCATAGGCTAGCTTCTAGGGTTTAGCCTCTCCGATCTCGTGGTAGATCAACTCTTGTAATACCCATATTATCAAGTATAATCAAACAGGGCGTAGGGTTTTACCTCCATCAAGAGGGCCCGAACCTGGGTAAAACATCGTGTCCCCTGCCTCCTGTTACCATCCGCCTTTGACGCACAGTTCAGGACCCCCTACCGAGATCCGCCGGTTTTGACACCGACATTGGTGCTTTCATTGAGAGTTCCTCTGTGTCGTCATCATTAGGCTTGATGGCTCCCTCAATCGTCAATAGCGATGCAGTTCAGGGTGAGACTTTTCTCCACGGACAGATCTTTGTGTTCGGCAGCTTCGCACTGCGGGCCAACTCGCTTGGCCATCTGGAGCAGATCGAGAGTTACGCCCCTGGCCATCAGGTCAGGTTTGGAAGCTTAAACTACACGGCCGATATCGGCGAAGACTTGATCTTCGACGGATTCAAGCCCCTCCCCAATGCGCCACACGGTCACGATGAGCATGATTTAGCTCTGCCATCGGACAGTGTTCAGGAGATCGCGCCGGCAACTGCCCCGACCCTCAATTCGGACCCAGTTGCGCCATCCATGGATGGGTGGATAGACCCCGCCACGGAGGCCGCACTCTCATCGGCGATTGAGCCAAGTATCGACCTTACACTTCATGGGAGCCGGGACGCCGGACTACCGGATTATTCCCCGGCCACTGACTCTGAACCGCCTGCACCCTCACCTATCGAATCCGACTGGGCGTCGATCTTGGAGTTTACGTCTGCGGATATTTTTCAGCACTCGCCCTTCCGCGACATACTGAACTCATTAAGGTCTCTCTCCCTGCCAGGAGAGTCTGGGCCGAACTATGTTCGGCAGGATTGGGGTTCGGATGACGAAGAAATTCGCCGCCCACCCACCACCCACTTAGTAGCCACTGTCGATGATTTGACCGACATGCTCGACTTCGACTCCGAAGACATCGACAGTATGGACGACGATGCAGGAGACGAACAGTAACCACTACCCACAGGGCACTGCACGCCCACTTCATCATATGACGTATACATAGTGGACACACCCAAAGAAAACGAGGACGGGGAATGGAAGGACGCAGCGAAGGGTTGTTCCCTCGAGAAGCAGTCAAAGCGGCGGTGTAAGCGCCGCTCCAAATCCTGCCTCGGTAGAAACAGCGGTCATATAGACCCAGCGATAGAGCAGGGTGAACCATCGCCCGACCAGGGCAACACGGAGAATCAAACCGAACAACCCGACCCCGTCGAAGATAACAGTCCGGACGACATCACACAGACAAGCACCCGGGAGCAACAAAATGCCCATCAAAGGCCGGTTTCCACTGCGAGGAGTCTGAAAAAGCAGAAGCAAAGGCTCAGGGCTGCACAAGACACACTCAGAATCAGATGGAGTGAAGTACTCAACACTGCAGCAAAGTACGGTGGTAATCGCCACATCAAGAGCTACCCAAAGTGAAAGCTGCTACCTGAATTCGATGAGGTGGCCTTAGACCCCCGCAATCAAAAAACAAAATGACCATCCAGTCGGATAGACGACCTCGTGGCCAACATAGAACGGCAAACGACGCCGCACATAAGTCGGTACGCTATCCACGTGAGCACTCGCATCAAAAGTACGGCGCAACCAGATCCATCTACGGGCCACGCAAGCGCGCTCCAGCACGCAATGCAACACAACAAACATCCCAATACCACGGTACACCCAAATACAGGGGTGCCGCACACCCCCTATGTTTCACCGATGAGGTGCTGGACCATGAATTTCCAGAGGGATTCAAACCCGTAAACATAGAGCCGTACGATGGAACGACAAACCCTGGGGTCTGGATTGAGGACTACATCCTCCATATCCATATGGCTCGAGGAGACGATCTCCACGCCATCAAGTACTTACCCCTCAAGCTCAAAGGGCCAGCTCGACACTGTCTTGAAAGCCTCCTCGAAAACTCCATTGGAAGCTGGGAAGAGCTCGAAGACGCCTTTCGGGCAAATTTTCAAGGGACCTATGTCCGACCACCGGATGCAGACGATTTAAGTCATATAACTCAACAGCCCGGAGAGTCAGCCCGAAAGCTTTGGAACAGGTTCCTCACTAAAAAGAACCAAATAGTCGACTGTCCGGACGCCGAAGCCTTAGCAACTTTCAAGCACAGCGTTCGAGACGAATGGCTTGCCAGACACCTCGGCCAAGAAAAGCCGAGAACAATGGCAGCATTAACAAGCCTCAGGACCCGCTTTTGCACGGGCGAGGACAGCTGGTTAGCCCGATGCAGCACCAGCGACCCAAGTACATCCAAAGTCCGGGACGGAAACAAGAAACCACGACGCAACAAAAACAAGCGCCAGAATAAAGAAGACAGCCCGAAGAGCACAGCGGTAAATGCCAGATTCAAAAGCTCTCAGCCAGGTCAGCAAAAGCTGCCCCCAAGGGCAACAGAGACGAACTGTCCAGCCTAAACAAGATTCTGGACCAAATGTGTCAGATCCATAGCACCCCCGATAAACCTGCAAATCATACCATAATGAATGTTGGGTCTTCAAGCAGTCCAGCAAGCTCAACGCCGAACACAAGGGGCAGGATACACCAAGCGAAGACGAGGACGAGCCTCGCAAGAAAAGTACTGGGGAACAGAAGAAGTTCCCACCAGAAGTCAAAACAGTAAACGTATTACATGTGACAAATGGGAGAAACATAGGCACTCCTAGAGACACATGCCCCAGGGCCTATCACAATGGAGTTCTGCCACTGGTCGTCCCAACCGATCACCTTCGACCATCGGAATTACTCGGCAAGTATCCGGCGTGCAGGATGGGCTACCTTGGTATTAGACCCAATAATTGACGGATACCACTTCACACGAGTCCTGATGGACGGTGGCAGCAGTCTAAACTTGATATATCAGGGCACAGTCCGCAAAATGGGGATAGACCCAACAAAAATTAGCCGCAGCAATACTACCTTTAAAGGAGTAACGCCAGGCCCAGAGGCCCATTGCACGGGCACCCTGCTACTAGAGGTTATATTCGGCTTTCCCGACAACTTCCGTAGCGAACATTTAACGTTCCACATTGCTCCGTTCCAAAGTGGCTATCAAGCACTACTCGGACGCGAAGCTTTCGCTCGCTTTAACGCAATACCGCATTATGCTTCCCTCATGCTTAAGATGCCCGGTCCACGTGACATCATTACAATAAATGGAAATATTGAGCGCTCCTTGCGTGCGAAAGACCGTGCGGCTGCCTTGGCAGTCGCACACTAAACGGCCTCACCAACTAAAGCATCTGACAGGTCGTTAAGACCACGGACACGGTTGGACGAGTCTGGTACTGCTATATGTAATTGATACAGGTTTGATGCCTATACCCCTATTACAATACAAGGGGCTCAACGCGCGTGCACAAGTGACAGTCAGGCTCAACTTTACTCATATTGTTTATTTAGTATAACTTACCTTTTGCACGGCAACTTTTCAATTAAGTTCCTCTCTTTTTCAGATGAACATCGTGCTACACCCGTCCAGAATACGGCACAACAGAGACATGGGCGCAGACGTGCAGCAGGGACCCGTTCCAAGGATTCTTTTTTAGATTAAGACCCTGCGTAAACCTTTTTTACTGTATGTTGTTGATACACATCCCTCGGATTCTCAGTACAATTGAGAAGGATGCTGATGTATTGGCATGTGGCCACGTCAGAATATTGCACGTACCTGGACACCAGGGGCTTATTACAAAGGGCACTGTTTAGGCCCGGTTTACACCATAATGACCGAATACCTTAGGGAGTGTTCGGCGTCGCGAGTTTGGCCTTATATGCATCAGCTCCGAATCATGTCTTTGGTCAAATGTTGGGTTGCCCGGCTCCTGTGCTTTGCTGCCTTACATTCCGCTCTATCGGCTAAGGCGGCACCAGGAGAACTACTGCGATTGTGCCCTGGTTCATCCGGCCGAGCACCTCAGTAGAGAAAGCCGAAAATTGACTGTCATGATATAGCGTGAGACTGGTCAACCACTTGATGACCTATCGGAATCTTCGAGATTCCTCTGCCTTAACGAAGGGCCGTTTCCCGGCCAGGCATGTGCGCACCCCGAATTCGGATAAGTGCGGAGCCACCAGGGGCTATATAGTAGCCCCACTATCAAACTCCTCTGGCTAAGTGAAAGTGTTAAAGCATTATAGTCCGGTTGCCTAGTTTGCTGCGCTATCACCTCCTTAATGGACCAAGACATTGGGTCAAGTGTGAACATGCGTCTTCTGCGAACACCCCCGCATTATATGCGTGGGGGCTGAAGCCGACGACTACAATCTTTCAGGTTATATTCATATATACATAAACGGCCGCACATGAGGCATCATAATACTTTCGGGCAAAAGTATAAATACAGCCTTGATAAACTTAATAAAACATTGTTTTTACAATGGGACTACATGTCACTCAAACATAATATTCTTCGAGCAATGCGCCTCTATCGAACGAGCGCCTTCAAGAACTTCTTCAAAATAGTGCTCGGCAGCCACTTGGCCTATGGCCGAACCCTGTGCCGCAAGGTGGTGGCATCCATCTCCGCCCAATATGTTTTAACACGGGCAAGGGCCATCCATGAGCCTTCGATGCACGCCGACCTCTTCATCGCATTAATGCGCGACACCGCACCAAGGAACTGCTGCACCAAACTCAAATAGCTCTTCGGCTTTGGCCTTTCCGGCCACAGATGATCCACAACAGACCTCATGGCGAGTCCGGACAATCTATTCAGCTCGGCCCATTCGGCAAGCTGATCAGTAAATGGAAGCAGACGCCTTGGAACATTAAATTTTGACCATAATAGCTTGTCCACTTCACGATCTGTTTGATCTCGAAAGTATTCGGCCGTATCGACAGCACTCACCACCAAGTCCATATATGCATCCACCGAACTCCACAACCGGTCTAGAGGGGCATACTGAGGATCTCCAAACTTCCTCCACAACATAAAGGGTTTCCCAGCCGCGATATCCCCGGCTTGACGCAGCTCCTCCTTTTTCGCTCTCATCACAGAGCGGGTATCTTTGGTTGCCATCGTGGCCTTTTCCAGGTCCGTCGCCTTCGCCCGGTTTTCCTCTTCAAGAAGCTGGCAACGGTCGGTAGTATCTTTTAACTTTACAGCCATCTTGGCCATTTTTCTCTTTGCTCTTGCAATGTGCGGCCTATTCGGCCCTTAACTCTTCAGCCGCTTGCAAAGCAGCCGCATTGCTACTCCTTGCTTGCTCCTTGGCTGGGGCAAGCTCCGCCTGAAGGGTCTCCACGGTGGCTGCTCCATCTGTAGTCACAACATATTAAAGATACTGGCATCATGATGCTCTTATTATGTGATGATTACCAGAAGGGCCACTCACCCTGTGCCTCGTCAAGCCGCTCGTTGACAAGCACGATGTCGGCATCTGCCGCATCCAGCTGCCGCTTTAGTTCGGCATACCCATCAGTCCGACTAGCCACCGGAGCCTCCATCACCTACACATAAAGGCAGTCTGGTTATTACCTGGGACTATGATCCTCTGTTTGCCGCCATTATCGATGACAACTAGAGTCTCAGGGGCTACTATCTACACAGGGCACATCTAAAAATGTGCGGTACTTCCAAAAATATACATCATTTCACGTACCTCAAAACCCGTCAGTAGACTCATAAAGGCTTCATGCAGGCCACTTTCGGCGGACGAAATCCTTTCAATCACCGTACCCATCAATGTGCGGTGCTCTTCTGAGATAGCCGCCTTCTCCAACAGATCCCACCGTACATCCGACCGTGCACCAGACGATGCCGGACTCTTTTTGCTCTCTTCGAGAGCCAAATACTAAGGACTTAGGTTGGCCATAGGATTACCTTCTGGCCTTGCCGGATCAGGAGAAACCCTTCGCGACGACACCTCAGGGTCGCCCGCTTCGTAAGGTGGCGTGGCAGGGGGAGGCGTTTCGCTCTCCATCATCTCCGGAAGAAGATCCCCTGAAGACGAGCTCAGCTGAGAAGGGCTAAGATCCAAACTGCAAGATAAATACTTCGGTTATTTTCCTCAGAAGTAAGGTAGGATATCTTCACCATTAAATACCTTTTGATTACTTACAGCTCATTAGAGGGCTGATCCCCGCGCGGACATTGTGCGGCAAGAACACCCTCCGAGGCAGGACCCTCTGGAAGAGATTTCTTCTCCCGTTTGGAAACCTTGATTTCCGGATCTTCGGAGGTAACCCTCTTCCTTCCCCGGGAGAGAGAATGTCAGATTCTTCCCCTCGGTTATCCTCCCTCGCGGAGGCGCTTATTCCCTCGGTTGGAATAGGTAGCGATGGAGGCCCGCTTTCGCCCTCTTTATTCCCCCCTTCATCTTCCTTTGAGGGCACCGGACAAGGTGCTGGCTCGAGCATCTTTTCCAGCACCGGATTATCCAAGCCTTCAGAAAGGGGGGCCGAGCACCGGATCATCTTCGCCTTTGTTATCCAGTCCTGGTCAAAGAGCGATTCTTCAGAATGATGTCATGATAAATAAAAGGACGATGTGTCCGGCCATGGGATTACTTACTTGGGCGACAGTGCGGTTGCTGCTCAGGCCCACGTCCTCGGTAGTGTCCGGACACTCTATTTGGGGTCCAAAGAACGATTTGTACATCTCGTCGTGCGTCATGCTAAGGAAATTTTGAATAGTGCATGGTCCTTCTGGGTTGAACTCCCACATGCGGAGGGGCCGGCGTTTGCAAAGCTGGACTCGACGAACCAGCATGACTTGCATCACCATAACCAGACTGAAATCTCCCTCGAAGAGATCCTGGATACGGCTCTGCAGTATTGGCACGTCCTTGGCTGGACCCCAGCTCTGTCCCCTGCTGATCCATGACATCAGTTGTGGTGGAGGGCCCGAGCAAAAGGTGGGGGCAGCTACCCACTTGGAACTTCGGGGAGCTGTGACGTAAAACCACTCCCGTTGCCACAATCCGTACACCTCTGGAAAGGAACCCTTTGGCCATGGAGCATTAACAACTTTGCTTATTAAAGCACCTCCGCACGCTGCGTATTGTCCCTCGACCATCTTCGGCTTCACATCGAAGGTCTTGAGCCACAAGCCGAAGTGAGGGGTAATGCGGAGGAAGGCCTCACAGACGACAATAAATGACGAGATGTGAAGAAGGGAGTCCGGGGCCAGATCGTGAAAATCCAGCCCATAATAGAACGTAAGACCCCTGACAAAGGGATCCAGAGTGAGGCCTAGCCCTCGGAGGAAGTGGGAGACGAACACAATGCTCTCGTTGGGTTCGGGAGTAGGGACGACCTGCCCTCGGGCGGGCAGCCTATGCGAAATCTCAGCGGTCAGATATCTGGCCTCCCTAAACTTCTTGATGTCCTCCTCCGTGATGGAGGAAGACATCCACCGGCCTTGAAGGCTGAATCCGGACATGATTGAAGGTCCGAAGCACCTGACCTTGGCTTTGGGTGTTATAACTCGAGGCGGGGGAGGGATTCGATTGAGCACGGGAGGGAAAAAAGTAACAGCCTTGTCCCTTTGTAAAGAGGGTGAATATCAAGCGTCCTCCTTGTTGCCGTTTGGGACTTGCCTAAAATCTACGAGTCCTAGGCACGGTTGGGTTACCCTCGTCCGTATTGATGAGAATCACGTAATAAGGGGAACGTGATCTCTGCTTTGACGAGACGTGTCAAGAAACCGCCTCGCGCTATGTGCGGGGGCTGGTTAAAGAAAAATGGTTCAAATAATTACCAGGCCGTGGCGTGATGTCATGCTGCCAAAACGTGTCAGCAGATTAGATTTGTGGCAATATTATTCTCTCTATGGTGGTATGTGGAACTTATTTTGCAAGGTCGGACACTATCCTTGTATTCAAATTCTTTCGTGGTGTGTTCGGAGGAGGAACCCGCCTTGCAATGCCGAAGACAACACTGCGCGCCGGACTCATCATCATTGAAGCCTGGTTCAGGGGCTACTGAGGGAGTCCTGGATTAGGGGGTCTCCGGACAGCCGGACTATATCCTTTGGCCGGACTGTTGGACTATGAAGATACGAGATTGAAGACTTCGTCCCGTGTCCGGATGGGACTCTACTTAGCGTGGAAGGCAAGCTAGGCAATACGGATATGTATATCTCCTCCTTTGTAACCGACCTTGTGTAACCCTAGCCCCTTCCAGTGTCTATATAAACCGGAGGGTTTTAGTCTGTAGGACAACATACAATCATACCATAGGCTAGCTTCTAGGGTTTAGCCTCTCCGATCTCGTGGTAGATCAACTCTTGTAATACCCATATTATCAAGTATAATCAAACAGGACGTAGGGTTTTACCTCCATCAAGAGGGCCGAACCTGGGTAAAACATCGTGTCCCCTGCCCCCTATTACCATCCGCCTTAGACGCACAGTTCGGGACCCCCTACCCGACATCCGCCGGTTTTGACACCGACAACGACCACGACTGAATAGCTAACCTACAGGGTTAACATCAGAAGTGCTGATGAGGTATCACCTAGGCACTCTATAGTAACTCTGTAGAGACGTACAACTAAGGGGGTGATGTGCGGTGTCAGGGCCTGGACATCGATCACGTGGATCGAGTCATCGAACATAAAGCGGGGCAAGTGGGACATGGTGGGGTCACTAATGGATCTCTAACCAACCTATACTAAGCAATTTAGAATAAGGAGGTAAGGTATGAAAGCAGGTACCAAAAACAAGCTATGCATCAGAATAGGATCATATAAAAAGCAGTAGCAGTTCTAATGCAAGCATGAGAGGGAAAGAATGGGCAATATCGGAATGCTCAAGGGGGGTTTGCTTGCCTGGAAGCTCTGCTGAAAAGGAAGAAGTGTCGTCGACGTAGTCGATCACAGGGGTATTATTGATCTTGGGGTCTACCGGAGAGAAGAGGGGGAAGAAACAATAAATATAAAGCAAACAAAGCATCATAAAGCATAACATGGTAATACATGGTGTTATGGGTGAACTAACAAAGTGCTAGATGTTGCTGACAGAGAGGGAAAACATCTGGAGGGGTTTTTCCAGTGTCTGACGTTTTCCGGACAGATGAAAAGAGAGGGGACGGTTCCATGTTCAGCATGCTAGGGGCATGTGACAGATGAACGGACCGCGTATTTCGATTCGTTTGATTTTTCTGAGCAACTTTCATGTAGAAAACATTTTCATCCGGGTTATAGTTTATTATCTATGATTTTCTAAAGATTTAAACATTTTTTGGAATTAGTATTATTTAAATTAATTTAGAAAAAGGAAATATTGCGTCAGCATGATGTCAGAGTGACATTAGCAGTCAACCCAGCTAGTCCAGTTCAAACCTGACGGATTGGTCCCACATGCCATACACAGAGGGCTAACAGAGGGTTAAATTTAACTAATTAGGTTAATTAGCTAGTAGGGCCCACATGTCAGTGTTAGGTTAGTTAACATATTAAGTTTATTTTAAACACCAAATTAATTAAGCGCGTGGGGGCCACAAGTCAGCGACCCAAAGGCGCCCAGTTAGCAGGGTTGACTTGGTCAACCCGGTCAACGAACCCACCAGGCCTACTAGACAGTGGCCCAGAGCGTGCCACGTGGGGGCCACGTCGGCAGGCGGCGCCAGAATAGCTCCGGTGAGCCTCTACCGTGGCGGAGCGCACCGGCGAGTGTCGGAAAACACGTACAAGGGCTCAGTTTGCGCGCGGTCAGGTGCTTTCGAACGGGCACTCCGCGCATCAAAAGGTGGTGGTGGCATGGCCAGACTCGGCCGGAATCGTCGGCGACGACGAGTACGAACGGTGGTGGCTTTCGGGTGGTCGACGAGGTGGAGCTACAGGCGTCGGCTCCGGGCGTTGCTGGGCTCGCCCGAACGAGCGGAGCAAGCTGCGCGCTCCTGTGGTGGCGGTGAGGCCGGAGGAGGCCCGTAGCGACGGCGGCGAGCGGTGAGGGCGGCGGTCGGAATCAGGCAAGGTAGGGGGTGATGTTGCGGGGCAACAGGAGGTGCGTGCGTGCACGCATTCGAGTCCTAGGAGCGCCAGGAGGTCGCTGCGGGGCTCGGGCATACATGAAAATGGCCCTAGCCTCGACGGCGATGGGCGGGCGGCGGTGAGCTTTGGCCATGGCGGAGCTAACAGCAGCAGCAGATTGAGGAGGCAGAGGGGAAAGGAGGCGGAGCTCACCGGGAAGGCACACGGAGGCCCGGTGGTGGGAGAAGCAGGGCGGCGGTGTTCATCGGAGAAGCCTCAGCGGCCATGGATGAAGACGGACTCGATCCCGAGGTTGCGGTGCCGTAGAGCTCGAGCTCGGGGTCGGGGTCGGGGAGGTCGCAGCTGAGCTCGGCGAAGCTCGTGGACGAGCTGGTGAGGCACGGGGAGCCTTGTGGCTCGTGGGCAGCGAGGCGACGACGACGGCCGTGGCAACCATGGTGGGCGAGGAGAACGCAAAGCGAGAGGAGGAGAAGAAAAATATCTGGGAGCTATCTAGGGCATCGGCGCTAGCGTTCTTATCGTCTCTGCAACGACTGTAGCAACACGGGACAGCGAGTGGGTGCGGTTGTCGGCGTTCTGGGAACGGGGGTCCCCAGACTTGCCTGCCTGCGGCCTGTGGCGTGGCTCGAGGAGGGGCCCAGCACGGCCCATCTTCATCAACACAGACCCAAGACCCTCGCGAGGGGCCAAGCCTCACGGGGTGGACGACGCGGAGCTTCCTCAGGCACGGCCTCATCAGGCTGGCTCGCGAGGAGGTGGAGAGATCAAGGCGGGGTACCTCACGAGGTGCCCGTGACGCAAGCCATGACGACCAAAGTCGCCAGGCGGGCGTCAGCCGCGCAGTGTCCTCCCTTCCTCTTTGGTGCAAAGGGAGCAAGCGCAGGCGAGAGCATCAAGCAAAGGCACCCGTTTTGGTGCAACGAGACCAAGACCAGTCCAACGGCAGGGAGGAAGTCATTGTGGAGCCCAAGCCAGCGTCATCACCAGAGTCTTTGGCAGGCGAGGACCAACTTTAGTCAGGATAAGTGTACCAGATGTTCCCCTTCAAAATGGCCAATTGTTGGCGCCCTTCCCGCTCAATATTTGGGAAGAGGCCCAGGGCCTTTGCCTATAAATAGGACTAGCCACCCATAGGGTAGAGGGGAGATCAGAGATCGGAGATCGGAGATCGGATCAAAATCAGAGAGAGAATCGGGAAGAGAGAGAGAGAGAGAGAAGGGTGACTGAACTCCTCCTAGCAGTTTATCCCCCCAGCCAAGAACAGACCCTCGCGAGGCTGTTCTTTCTTGTATTGCTCATCATCATCAGCCCAAGAGGCAATCCACCACACCACACACTGGAGTAGGGTATTACACCACAACGGTGGCCCGAACCAGTATAAACCCTGTGTCTCTTGTGCTGTTCTTTCCATACCTTAGATCTTAGCGAGGCGGAGGGGTGCAGGTAGGTAGAAGGCGAAATCTCCGCGCGCACCCCAGTGTTCGAACCTCAAGGGTCTGCCGGAACCTGAAATCCGACATTTGGCGCGCCAGGTAGGGGTGCGCCGGAATTCGTCTTCCACCACCCCGTTCTCCTCCGACCATCGCGTCCATGTCTGACGCTCGTCGGGCCCGCGCCGAGCGCCGGGCCGCTCTCACTTCCTGCGTCGTCCAGACGGCTCCTGTCGGCGGGCGTCCTCGCCGTTCCCTGTCACCTGCCGTCAACGCCTCCACCGGCCCGGCGGGGGACGAGCAGCAAGCGTCGTCTCAGCATCCGTCCATGCGGCAAGACGGCCGCATCGCTACTCCCTCGCTCACCCCAGCTGGTTCTTCATCCCGCGTGCTCCGCGCACCCATGGAGGCTCGAGTTGCGCTCATCGCGGCAAACGAGCTCCTGCGCTACCGTCCCGTCGACGACGTCTACGAAGAATGGCTCGACCGCGTTGCCGAGCTCGTCCGCGCCGCAGGGGGCTCTCCTGCGCCGTCCGTTCCGCTGCACCGCACCCCGTCCCGCGTGGGCGACGAAGCTCCGGGGGCGCCCCAGCCGCCTCCTCCTCAAGAAGGCGCCATGGCTCCAAGGAGCATGGCTCCTGGGCGGAACCCGCTCCGTCAGGTGCCAGCGCGGCAAGAGCAGAGCTGCCAAGAAGTCCCTCGCCCGCAAGAAGCTGCCCGGGCGCTCCCTGCTCCAGCACGTCGCGACCATGTTACTGCTCCCGCACGTCAAGACCCCGTGCTGCTCCCAGCTGCAGTGCGTGGGGACATGCAAGACCAAGCTCTCCGTCACCCAAGGCCTCCCGTGGCCACAGCAGGCTGTCATGCCTTCACCACCGAGCTACGCAGCGTCGTGTGGCCCGGCAAGTTCAAGCCAGACCTGCCTCCTCGTTACGATGGCACGGCCGACCCTGTGGAGTTCCTCCAGCTCTATGAGCTGGGCATCGAAGCTACCAACGGAGACGAGAAGGTCATGGCGAACTGGTTTCCCATGGCGCTCAAGGACGGGGCCGCACCTGGCTCCAGGCACGATCTCCTCCTGGGACGAGATGCGCACCCGCTTCATCGCCAACTTCCAAGGTATTCGCGACCGGCCACCCGCCGTGAGCGACATGCACCGCATGAAGCAACAACCCGGAGAGACCCTGCAGAAGTACATCCAGCGCTTCAACAACGCACGCCTCAAGATTCCCAAGGTGACCGAGGAGGCCATCATCTCAGCCTTCTCCAACGGCGTGCACGACGTCAAGATGAAGGAGGAGCTGGCGATGCATGAAGACCTGTGAACTTCCTTGGAGTTGTTCAACTTGGCAACCAAGTGCGCCAGGGCTGAAGAAGGGCGTCTCTCCCTCCTCGAGCTGCCTGCCGCGGACCCAGAAGAGAAGAGGCCCAAGGCCAAGGATGTGAAGCGCAAGGGGGCTGCCGTGCTCACGGCAGAACCAGACACCAAGCGGGGCAGAGATCAGCCCGAATCTTCCAAGGGCAGTCGGTACTGTGTGTACCACAACCTCCACACCCACAACACCAACGAATGTCAAGAGCTCCGAGCCGTGCAAGAAGGAAGGATCGGCCGTCGCCCCAACCGCGGTGACCAGGGCTATGGTCGAGGAGGAGGAAGGAACGCAGGACGCTGGGAAGACCGCTGCCCACGCCAAGGGTGGCGCGATCGACCTCGCAAGGATCGATGGCAAGACCTGCCTCGCGAGGGAGACTGGAGGGATCAGCCTCGCGAGGATCGCCCGCCAGGCAACGCAGGCCTCCCTCCGCTGCCGCCGCAGCCAAGGAGAAACGAGGACCGCCATCAGGATGAGGGGGCTGGGGGCTTCCAGGAGCCGCGCGCGATCGCCTGCATCCTGGGCGGGGCTCAAGCCCCAGCCTCTCAACGCATCTTCAAGTAGTTTGCTCGCGAAGTGAATGCAGTCCTCCCCAAGCTCGAAGCCACGCGCCCTCTCAGGTGGTCGGTGTGCGCCATCACGTTCAGCTCAGCAGATCAGCTCAAGTGTGCGGCCACAGCCGGAGTCCTCCCGATGCTTTGTTCCCCAATCATCAGCAACGTGGTGGTCACCAAGACCCTCATCGATGGCGGGGCAGGGCTCAAAGTCCTATCCGTGGAAACATTCAACAATCTCCAAGTGCCCTACAACCAGCTTCAGCCAACCAAGCCTTTCTCCGGAGTCACCGACGGCTCCACGGTCCCGATTGGGCAGGTCCGCCTCCCTGTCACCTTCGGGGCACACGACAACTACCGCACCGAGCTCATCGACTTCGATGTCGCTCACATTCGCCTGCCGTACAACGCCATCCTTAGGTACCCAGCGCTGGCCAAGTTCATGGCCGTAACTCACCACGGCTACAACGTCCTCAAGATGCCAGGAAGTGGCAGAGTCATCATGGTGCCCTGTGAAGAGAAGGACGCGGTGTGTTCCCTGGAACGAGCCTTTCAGGCCGCATCGCTGGAAGACCCGGATCTCGGAAGCAGGAGGCTTCCCGAGACCGCCCCCAAGAAGAAGAAGACATCGTCCGGCCCGGCCCCTCAGGAGGCAGGCCCCTCAGGGCCCGCGCCTGCCCAGGGGGAACCTCCTTCCATCGCATAGGAAAGCGCGCCCGGCGCCCTCCTCAGGCAGGGCTCGGGGGCTCTCCCCTGGAGGGCCACCGACCTGGCTAAGGTCACGAGGGAGGCGCTTGGGCACCACATGGAGGCGAGTTTCGAAGCACGTTTCCCTTAAGGAGTAAGGCAAGGAGGGCCAGACCCTCAGGAGTTCGTCAGTAAGGCCATTCAGGAGCTACAGGAGTCAAGAGTCATGAGAGGCGGCCGCCGCCTACCAGCTGTGGCTCCCCATCCAGGCGAGGATGATGGGCTGCGTGTCTGCATCGATATACCAGGGCTCAATCGAGTCGCCTCTCTGGAGCGCCTCTGGCCCTCGCGAGTGGGGTGCTGCGAAGGTCCACCCCACACCTATGTTCGCATGCCTTACGGCTTGCCGAACGTGGCTGCCACGTACCAGCGCCTCATGAGGGGCATCATGAAGGTTCAAGAGGCCAGGCGTTCTGTAGCCCTGGCGGAGATGGAGATGGTTCGCGAGGAGCCACCAGCGCCTCCGGAGCCTCCCGAGGCCCCTGGGCCTGGGGGCTCGTGAGGATCGGCTTCCGCAGCCCACCGAGTCTGCTACGCCAACACTCCTTCGTCCTCAACATCATTAGGTGACATCTTTCAAGTTTCATTTCCAGCTGGGAGCGCCCCCCAGGGCTGCATTATTCCCAGGCCGTGTGAGTCCATCCCTGTGGCATGTATCCCTTTTATTTTATGTTGTTAGCTTACCTTGTTGGGGGCGCCCCTCGGGCTGCATCATCCCCAAGTCGCTTGGGCCTGACCCAGTGATGTCCGCCTTCCCAGCATCTATTTGAATGAATCCACTCCTTCGCGGCTAATGTGCTTGACCTAGTTGCCCGCTCAACTGACGCCAACTGACGGAGCTGCTCCCAAACAGCACGACGCTTGCGCATGGGTCCGTCCCTGCAACGCCGACAAACCTGAATGGCTAAGCTCTGGCCACGGCAGCCCCGCATGGCGCCACCTCGTCAAGCCTTCAGTGCCTCATCGCCCCTCGGAAGCAATCAACGGCTGACTGACAATTGTCATGGCAACCCCTCGTTCTTTCTATGATGGGTCTACAGGATCTCCTAAAGGAGCTGCGTCAGGCGAGGCCCTTGCGGTGTCTCCTTCACTCTCATCCGCGTGAACCGCTTGCATGTTAAAGGGGGGTGCCTGAGCATCGCGACTCAGGGCTCCTACTGGCTCTCCAGCCCTCACCCTCTGGCCTTGTCCACGGCATCGTGACCTGGCATACCAGCGACGGCTGAGACTCACTCGAGGGCCAGGACCCGAGGACGTAGAGCAGAAAGGGGAGCAAAGGCGAGAGGGGAGGGACACGCGAGGACCTTGCCGAGCAACCTCACGCCTGCCGATGCATGGACCCGGCGACACACCAGAGAGCGGCCCCTGATTCTCGAGATAAGTCACCACCCGGAAGCACCAGCTACCGTGGCACCATCCCCGCACCTAATGCAATCCCGCGTTAGCGACGCCGCTCTCCTTTCTCACCGAACGACGGCTGCTTGAGCGCCAAAGGGGACCTCCTGAGCATCGCGACTCAAGGGCTCTTACCGGACCCCGGGTCGCTCACCTCCTGGCCTTGACCACGGCATCGCGACCTGGCATACCAGCGACGGCTGAAGCCGCCTTAGGACTGGGACCTGTCGGCGCAGAGCACCAAGCCCTCGTGAGGTTCGAAAGGGAGAACTGAACTAAGACGGAATGAGCAACTCGCACAATTCTACGACAAGGGTTATATTAACAAAACAGGATCACAGGCACCTTACAAGCCCCCACGAGACGCGTCTTTGATTCCTCGCAGGGAACAGATCCTAAAAGGACGCTAACTACACGCGCCCCTGCAAAAGACGCCATCATCAACAGTGGGCCGTCAAGCACCGGTGCCAACCCCATCCAGATCAGAGTCGGCGATAGCCTGACGAGCCCGCCCTACTCCAGGAGCGGCGCTGGCTCGGGGGCTTGTAGCTGTCGTCGCTCGTCTCCGGAGTCGCGAAGAGCTCGCCGGAGTCACTGGAACCTCCGACGCCTCCGCCGCCTGAGGAGCCGCCAAGGGAGCGGTTGGCGGGCCCAGTCCTCGCCGTAGCAGGGTCCCGACCACCTCTCCCGGGGCAGCACTCCAGCCGGCGCCCGTTAGCATCGAAGACCTTGAAGAACATCACCGAAGCACCATCGTACTCCAAGTGGATCGCGAGGGCGCCTCTTGTCCTGCAAACCCGGGCGATTTCACTCCAGCCTTGAGTCATGAAGACCTCGCCCGGGGCAACGACCGTGACCTCTGCCTCAGTCGCGAGGGTGCTGCAGCCGGCGTGCTGTAGCCAAAGCTTCAAGAGTTCTCCCTGCGGGATGATGGAGGCGAAGAAGGGAGGAAGGCAAATCCAAGACTGAGGAGGCATGGCGGCATGGAGCACGAACTCTCGGGAGGAGCCCTCGGTGTGGACCCTAGGGGGGACGACCCACACCTTCGTGACCCGTCGGCGCCAACGGCGGCGCCGCCCGTGGCGATCGGCATCGACTCCTTCAGAGCCCTCGATGTGGGCGTACAAGGGAAGCGGGAACCCCGATGGTGGCCGCTCGCACCAGGGCCTCGACACCACCTGATGGGCCCCCTCGTCCCGGCTGTGGAAGGCGAGCCGTTTCTTCAGCGGGAGCGGGTCTGGTTCCTCTCGGGGAGCCTTTCCCTTCTCTGCCGAAGAGAACCGGCGGATCGGAGCCATCGCAGCAAGACGGAGCAAGGACCGGGAAGAAGGAGAAGCAAGAAGGGATGGACTGGAAGGGCGCGCGTCGTTCCGTACTTATGGCCGGCGAAGGCCAACCGCCGACCTCCACGATCGCAGGTAATCATGACCCGCTTTGCATGCAGGGACTTGTCCGGTCCGTGCAGTTGCCGAGGCGCCGTGGGAAGTGGAGACGCCCACGTCCAATCAACCACCATGTGGCGCCCAAGGCCGCAGGCTGTTAGGGCCTGCGGCGCTTCGCTCTTGCCCTTTCGCCTCCCTGCACGGCCAAGTCCGGGCGCGCCTTGGGCCCGGGGCTACTGTCGACGTTCTGGGAACGGGGGTCCCCAGACTTGCCTGCCTGTAGCCTGCGGCGTGGCTCGAGGAGGGGCCCAGCACGGCCCATCTTCATCAACATAGACCCAAGACCCTCGCGAGGGGCCACCTCGCGGGGCGGACGACACGGAGCTTCCTCAGGCACGGCCTCATCAGGCTGGCTCGCGAGGAGGCGGAGAGATCAAGGCGGGGTACCTCACGAGGTGCCCGTGACGCAAGCCATGACGACCAAAGGCGCCAGGCGGGCGCCAGCCGCACAGTGTCCTCCTTTCCTCTTTGGTGCAAAGGGAGCAAGCGCAGGCGAGAGCATCAAGCAAAGGCACCCGTTTCGGTGCAACGAGACCAAGACCAGTCCAACGGCAGGGAGGAAGTCATTGTGGAGCCCAAGCCAGCGTCACCACCAGAGCCTTTGGTAGGCAAGGACCAACTTTAGTCAGGATAAGTGTACCAGATGTTCCCCTTCAAAATGGCCAATTGTTGGCACCCTTCCTGCTCAATATTTGGGAAGAGGCCCAGGGCCTTTGCCTATAAATAGGACTAGCCACCCACAGGGTAGAGGGGAGATCTGAGATCGGAGATCGGATCGAAATCAGAGAGAGAATCGAGAAGAGAGAGAGAGAGAGAAGGGTGACTGAACTCCTCCTAGCAGTTCATCCCCCCAGCCAAGAACAGACCCTCGCGAGGCTGTTCTTCCTTGTATTGCTCATCATCATCAGCCCAAGAGGCAATCCACCACACCACACACTGGAGTAGGGTATTACACCACAACGGTGGCCCGAACCAGTATAAACCCTGTGTCTCTTGTGCTGTTCTTTCCATAGCTTAGATCTTAGCGAGGCGGAGGGGTGCAGGTAGGTAGAAGGCGAAATCTCCGCGCGCACCCCAGTGTTCGAACCTCAAGGGTCTGCCAGAACCCGAAATCCGACAGCGGTGGCGACGGCGAACCGGCTCGACCGGGCTCGACGGGTGGGGGTGAGAGGAGGGAGACGACGTGGGAGGCAGGTGGGCCGAACCAGCTGGGCATGTCCCTGTGGCCTTAGGCCCAGGGGCAGGGGAGCCTTTTCCCTTTCTTTTTTATTTCTTCTGCTCTTTCTTTTTATAGAAAATGTTTTGCAATATTTGAGTTGCCAAAAGGATTCTGTAAAATGCTTTGTAAAAATGTTGGTTCACCACCATAATTAGATATGGAATATTTGCAACACTTCGAACATTTTAGTTCCCATGTTTGAGAATTTCTTTAATTCGCTTATAATTTGAATTAGAATTCAGATGGAATTTCAAATGAGATATTTTACAAAGGTGATTAAGCATTGTTTAGAAAAATGATTAGCTTAATCACAAAGTGTTATTGTAGCATGACACTCGGGTGTTACAAATCTCCTCCACTACAAGAAATCTCGTCCCGAGATTTAATAGGTGGAGTAAGGGGAAAAGAATTGGTTAAGAAATTATAACGAATATTCTTTTCTTGCTGCTCTCATCCAAGAGGTTGATCCATAATGTTGATGTCTTCAATTCACTACATCAGGGCATCATGATGAAGTCGTCAACTTTTCTTCAGAAACTCCACCGTACTTACGAATAGGGTATAAGGGAAAAAACATAAGGACAGATGTTGGAAAGGATTGGCATCCGGTAATTATCTCACGGAAGGAGATTTTAGAAGCAACATGAAACAAATCGAGAGTGGTATAAGGAGGTTCAACAAGTTTCAACCAGGTAGGCATCAAGCTGGTGCCTATAACAGGTGATGAAAGGGGCTCAGAGCAATGAGGAATAATGTTGCCTCTGATACCGGAATGAATCGTGGTGAGGAAGTTAGCTCGTGAATTACATACGAAGCCAAGTGCAAAGAATATTTCAGAATCAAGGTTGTACAGGAGAGTCAGGTTTCGATCTTGTGGAACTGTGGGTTATGGGCCCACCTTGTGTGTTCAGAGTAGGAAGAGCGGCGACATCTTGCACGGATATGATAACAAGGCATGTCATAGGATAGCCTGTCAGTTATGTTGGCATCAACATTGGTACCAAGGGCGAGGGACAAAGATAACCATTTTCCTGATCGTTGGAACGAGGGGGACCATTAGGCAAAGTTCTCGTCCATCGGTGGTTACCGGAAGGTCATCAACCATAGTAACATGGTCTTACTGGTAGAGTTGTACGCCGAAGTGTTTGCATAAGCAGGAAAATATTACTGCTTAGATCATATAGATCACAAGGAAGGTTAAACAAAATAATGGAAAGGAAAATGTGAGTATCAGATTAAGCAGAACAATGGAAATGAAAATGTGTTTATACCCAAGTATCAAGAGTATATCTTTCACAAGGAAATGAAGAGCATGATATACATGATAGGGCTCCAAGTATGAAACCATTTAGGCAAAGGGGCAAGCAATTTATGAGGTTAACCATACAACTGTGTTTGGATAATTGATCAAGAAACAGTTAGCATTGCGCTTCCAATGTTCTTGTTGATGATCAGAGTACCACAAACATGCTTTGGGATAGCATTGACATGCTCATCGGATAAAGGTCAGACTTTAGATACACAAAGAATCCATCAGAAAACAACTTATAAAGTAAGTCATACAATTTCAGCAAGAAAAAGATGATCTTGTGGCCAGTGGGCTCAACAACAACTCACCGAGGGGGCAAGGATGGTATTCCTCATCATGAATTCGATTGATAACCTGGAAGAGCTCAGAATGTTGATGATGATCACGACACATTTGTTGAGAGACTTCTTGAAGATGTAATCGACCATCGACGACATCAAGCAAAAGGAAGGGTGAAGCGAAAAGTTATCGGAACCACAAATAGGATTGTAAGCTCAGAATCGAAATTGCTTTTCAAAGAAAACAATATGATGTTGAAAGTTCGATGTATTTTAGCACACTGTCAGATTTGTGTTCTTTAGACGGAGGACATAGGTAGCACGGTCAAGCTTTAGCATGACGATGATGATGTAGCCAATCAGTTGGGAATGATATGATCGAGTATAAACTCGTAAGCAATGAAGATTACTAGAAGTTGTTGAATCATAGTGCGGACTCGATTCGGTTATCGAAGTCCTGGAGTGTCTAAAAACTCAGAACCCGTGGAAAATTGGAATCAGCGAGAAAAATAGTTGAGGAAGAACTCATAATAAGTTATGTAGTTCTGTGATATTCTCGAGATAAAAAAGGGTAATACTCGAAGGTAGAGCAGAATCGAGGTTGGGCAGGCATATTGATCTATAGAAGACAAGTGCTTTAACTTGTCTAAGAAATGGAATCAAGGAGAAAATATGGTCAGAACCACGATTGCAAAGGATCAATTCACAGATACCGGATGATATTATATCAAGGAAGTTATTATTACAAGAAGCTTACATGATAGGATCTACATCATGTCCATGGGCATGAACAAAAAGTACAAGGTTGACTCCCACTTCTTCAATGCATAACCTCTCATTTACTTCTCGCTTTTGACGAGGTTGTAGTGTAAAAAAATTTGTCCGGCATAACACCAGTAGAGTATGACCCATAGAAATTTCCGGGTTCACACAAATTAGGGAAAGCATTAGTTCAACCCGTCGAGGCATCTTAGGAACATTTGCAAAAACTTCAGAGGTAATTAACTCAAGCTCGGAAGCAGAGCATGGTAGACAAAAGTAGGGGATACAATTTACCAAAGGCATTATGTATCAGGGAAGAATTCACAAGGTGATTAAATATGAAGGACACTGTCGGATGGTAGTCCAACAAAGGATCTGATGACCCATAACAGAGCTGATGTGGGTATCGGTACCCAATCAGACGAAGAAAGAATGCAAGGAGATGGGATTATAGAAACAACTGACTAATTCAAAGTTTAATTAACAAAGGAATTATGATTTCCAAAATGAAGGATCAAAAGCAGACGCTCTGGTCAAATGATGGATAAGTTGAATAGAATTAGAACGGCAATCAAGCAAGGTTTGATTTGCCGAGAACCATCTCCTATTTAAAATATGATCTAAGCCAAAAGTAAAATTTCTAAGGATCATTGAAGACTGCGAGTAATTGCACACATGTTGAATCAAAGGCTCAGAATGACAACCAGAAAGGATTTTAACGAATATTGCTATACTTATGGAATTAACCATAATGCAAGTAGGTAAAACTTTCCAGAGTAATAGGTTGCTGATGATTTTCGGAAGATTGAATAGCATTTCAAAGACATATATGAAATGCATGAACAACTGGGGATGAACGAATCCCCATAAGTGTGAGGAATTATTCATACATGTATTCATGCGGAAAAGGAGCTGCAAGGCAGCAGGCACAAAGGATTCTCGTAATATCCAAAGTATTTCATGGTATCTTGTAATAACAAGAACAATTGGAAAAGAAGGTATGGACGACAAGTGTATGCAGCTATCCATAGGGATTTATCGGTGATATGGAATTGCAACGGCGAAGGGCACAAGGGTTTCAGGGAAACATCAGAGAGTATCTTAGAAATCTTCTGGTGCAGCAAGCGATCATCTAGACTGAAGGGGCTCTCTGGGAGAAAGTATTTTCGAGAACCTAAAGTTAGATTTTAGCAAAACCATTTAACCCGAATAGAAGAGTGATCAGAATCCCAGAGTATAGACGAGGAATAAAAGATCCTAATACCACCCAATTGTGATGTGGGCCCGTAAGCCACACAACAATGTTAGTAAAACTTTTTCAAAGACTAGACTCAACTTCGGCCAAGGAGTTGGAAGGGGGCTAACTACATGCAGTTGATGGTAGCTGGAACTACGTCGGTATTTCCCTGGAGAGGGAGGGATGATGTAGCATAGCGACGGTAGGTATTTCCCTCCGTTATGAAGCCAAGGTATCGAACTAGTAGGAGAACCAAGCAACACAACGTAAGCAGCACATGCACACAAATAACAACACCTCGCAACCCGACGTGTTAAAGGGGTTGTCAAACACACTACAAAAGAATATTACATCAGATAGATCTCCAAGAACATCAAGGTGAGCATTGTATTGAAGATCAAAGAGAGAAAACAAGCCATCTAGCTACTTGCTATGGACCCATAGGTTTGTGGTAAACTACTCACGCTTCATTGGAAGGGCAGAAAGGTTGATGTAGAGGCCCTCCGTGATCGAATCCCCCTCCAGCAGAGTGCCGGAAAAGGCCCCAAGATGGGATCTCACGGGAACATAGGCTTGCGGCGGTGGAAAAGTATTTTCGTGGATGCCTCTGATGATGGGGGAATATTTGGGAATTTATAGTGCAAAGATTAGGGTTGGAGGACTCCCGAGGGGCCCACAAGCCCTCAGGGCGCGCCCTTGAGGCTTGTGGCCTCCTTGGGGATCTTCTAGCCCTCTCTCCAAGTTATGTGGGTGTCTTCTGGTCCAAGAAAAATCATCAGCAAAGTTTTATTCCATTTGGAATCCATTTGATATTCCTTTTCTGTAAAACTCAAAAACAAGGAAAAAACAGAAACTAGCACTGGGCTCTAGGTTAATAGGTTAGTCACAAAAATAATATAAAAATAGGATATTATGCATATAAAACATCCAAAACAGATAATATAATAGCATGGAACAATCAAAATTATAGATACGTTGGAGACGTATCACCAATCTCTGTCTCAAAACCTCATATTGGTACCTGTGGGTTACTAGTAGTGTTGATTACATCTTGTAGTTGATGCAAGTTAGTTTATTTGGTGGAAGATTATATGTTCAGATCCCTGATGGTATTCAATACCCCTCTATATTGAACATGAATATGATTTGTGAGTAGTTAATTTTTTCTTGAGGACATGGGAGAAGTCTTGTCATAAGTAATCATGTGAATTTGTATTCATTCGACATTTTGATGATATGTATGTTGTTGCTTCCTTTAGTGGTGTCATGTGAACGTCGACTACATTACACTTCACCATAGTTGGGCCTAAGGGAAGGAATTGTGGAGTGATAAGTAGATGATGGGTTGCTATAGTGACAAAATCTTAAATCCTAGTTTATGTGTTATTCCGTAATGGGCTGATTTGGATCCATATGTTTCATGCTATGGTTAGATTTATCTTCATTCTTTTTTCGTAGTTGTGGATTCTTGCGAGAGGGGGTAATCATAAGTGGGAGGCTTGTTCAAGTAAGAATTACACCTAGGCACCGGTCCACCCACATATCAAATTATCAAAGTAGCGAACGCGAATCAAACAAACATGAAGGAAGTGACTAGATGAAATTCCCATGTGTCCACGGGAACGCCTTGCTTATTATGAGATAACATTTTTGCCTGTCCTTTGCTATAAAAACGATTGGGCTACCTTTCCGCACCTTGGTTACAATTTCTACTTATTGCTCGTTACAAATTACCTTGCTATCAAACTATCTGTTACCGACAATTTCAGTGCTTGCAGAAAATACCTTGCTGAAAACCGCTTGCCATTTCCTTCTGCTCCCCGTTGGGTTTGACACTCTTACTTATTTAAAGGACTATGATTGCTCCCCCTATACTTTTTGGTCATCAATACACTTTTCTGGCGCCATTGTCGGGGAGTGAAGCGTCTTTGGTGAGTGGAATTTGGTAAGGAAACATTTATATTACGTGCTAAAATTTACTATCACTTGTCACTATGGAAAGTAATCCTTTGAGGGGTTTGTTCAGGGTGTCTTCACCTCGACCAAAAGCAATAAGAGTTGCCCCTCAACCTACTGAACCTACTTAAAATAATTATTATGAGATTCCTTCAGATATGTTAGAGAAACTGCTAGCTAATCCTTATGTGAGAGATGGAACAGTACATCCTGATATGCACTTAATCTATGCGGATGAAATTTGTGGATTGTTTAAGGTTGCGGGTTTATCCAAGGATTGAGTTAATAAGAAGTTTTTCCCTTTATATTTGGAGGGAAATGCATTGGCATGGTATAGGCTATGTGATGATATTGGAACGTGGGATTGGAACCAATTGAAATTGGAAGTCCATTGTGATCGGTATTATATATATAATTTTTTTCATCGTGAAGGAGAAAGTATCTCTCAATCTTGGTGGAGGCTTAAGTACATGATGTACACATGCCCCAATCATGAGCTCTCAAGCGAAATTATTATACAAAAGTTTTATGCTCCGCTTCTCATAATGATCAATCCATGCTCGATTCTTCTTCTATTGGTTCCTTTATGAAGAAAACTATTGAATTCAAATGGGGTATTCTGGAAAGAATTAAATGCAACTCCGAAGATTGGGAACTCGACAAAGGTAAAGAGTCAGGTATAAAACTTAAGTTTGATTGTGTTAAATCTTTTATGGAAACCGATGCTTTTCATAAGTTTAGTGCTAAATATGGACTTGACTCTGAGATAGTAGCTTCCTTTTGTGAATCATTTGCTACTGTTGATATCACTAAGGAGAATGGTTTAGATATCATCCCCCTATTGAAGAAAAGATTGAGGAACCCATTATAGTTAAAGATGAAACTATCATTTACAATGTTGATCCAGTTGTGCCTCTATAAATTCTCTAAAATTGGGAAACCAACAAAGAGCCACCCAAAACGCTTTTACCGCCCCCGCAAGTTTCTATTCTCATGAGATCCCATCTGGAGGCCTTTTACGGCACTCTCCTGAAGGGGAATCGATCATGGAGGGCTTCTACATCAACCTTGTTGCCCCTCTGATGATGTGTGAGTAGTTTACCACAGACCTACAGGTCCATAGCTAGTAGCTAGATGGCTTCTTATCTCTCTTTGATCTTGGTTCTTAACTGAGGGAAATATGTATCTCTACTATACTACATCTTCCTCTCCTCTTCGGGGAAATCCCAACGCAGCTCACAAGTAGCAGGAAGAATCTCCGACACCGTTGTTGGGGAGAATTTCTGGCGTCGTTGCCGGTGAGACATCATCAACATCTATCAAGTACCATCGCATAAACTTTCATCTCCTTGCATTTACATTATTTGCCATTTGCCTCTCATTTTCATCTTCCCCACTTCTATAACATTTTCACAAAAACACAAAAATATTTTCGGTTTGCCTTTTTGCTTGTTTGCTTGCTTTGTCGTGATGTCTCAAGAAAATACAAAAATGTGTAACTTTTCTAATACTAACAATAATGATTTTATTAGTACTCCCATTGCTCCTCCCGCCACTAGAAGTCTTGTGACATTAATGCCACTTTGCTAAATCTTGTTATGGAAGAACAATTTTCTGATAGTCCTAATGAAGATGTCGCATCCCATCTTAACACTTTCGTTGAATTGTGTGATATGCAAAAGAAATAAGATGTGGATAATGATATTGTCAAATTATAATTATTTCCGTTCTCACTATGAGATCGTGCTAAAACTTGGTTTTCATCCTTACCACGAAATAGTATTGATTCTTGGGATAAATGTAAGGATGCTTTTATTGCCAAGTATTTTCCTCCCGTGAAAATTATTTATATTAGAAATCAAATTATGAATTTCAAGCAACTTGAGCATGAACATGTTGCCCAATCTTGGGAGAGGATGAAATTAATGATAGAAATTGCCCTACTCATGGTTTAGGTTTGTGGATGATCATACAAAGAATTTATGTGGGGTTGAACTTTGTTTCTAGAAATCTTTTAGATTCCACAGTGGGTGATACTTTATGAAAATAACATTAGGAGAAGCTACAAAATTTCTTGGTAATATTATGGCAAATTATTCACAACGGCATACTGAAAGAACTCCTACTAGTAAAAAAGTTAATTCTGTTAAAGAAATTAGTACTTTGAGTGATAAAGTAGATGCGCTTATGAAAATGGTTGATAGTAAAAGTTCTCATATTGATCCTAATGATGTGCCATTGTCTACTTTTATTAAGAAAAATAATGATCCCATAGATGTGAATTTTGTCTCACGAAACAATTTCAATAGTAATGCTTATAGAGGTAATTTTAATCCTAGGTCGTTCCCTGGAAATTCCTCAAATAATTGTGGCAATTCCTCTGGTAATTATTATTATAATAATTATTATAGGATGCCCTCTGATCTTGAGAGTAATATTAAAGAATTTATTAATGCTCAAAAGGTTTCTAATACTATGATAGAAGAAAAATTGAGTAAACTTGATGATATGTCTAGGAGCATGGATAGAATTATTCATGATGTGGGAAATCTTAAATATAAATTTTTGCCACCCAAGATTGATATTGATGAATCCATTGGATCTCTTTATGTCACTATGGATGTAAGTAAATAAAGAATCGCTAGGTTGAGGGCTAAGCAAGAATTCTTAGAAAAGCAATCCCGCCCAGTTTTTATTGCAATCATGATGAAGATATTAAAATTATTGGTGTTACACACACTGAATCATTGTTTAGTGATATTAAACTTTATGAAAAGGGCACTGAAGAAGATTCATCTTTAGTTAGAAGATGTCCTCATTGTTCGGAGGGTGAAAATCTTTATGAAAAATTAATAAAGGTGGGTTTGAAGAGGTCAAAACTTTAAATAGCAATGTGCCCACTATTTTGGATTTCAAGGACTTTAATTATGATAGTTTTTCTTTAATTGAGTGTATTTCCTTGTTACAATCCATGCTGAATTCACCCAATGCTTATAAACAAAATAAGGCTTTTACTAAACATATTGTAGAAGCGATGATGAAAGCCTTAGAATAAAAGCTAGAATTGGAGGTTTCAATACCTAGGGAATTATTTGATGAGTTGGAACCTACCATTAAGGTTAAAATTAAAAATTGTGAGTGCGATGCCATCGTATTGATATTATTGATATGAAACAAGGGAATATTATTGATATGAAACAAGGGAATATAAAATTTCAATTTCCGTTAAAGAAGAGTATGGAAACTTGCCTATAAAGAGAAATAAGCCATCGTATGAATATATCATTAGGGCCACCTATGGAATTAATTTTAAGGATGACAACACTTGAAACTATGCATTACACCTAGCTATGGGCGTAAAACAATAGCGCTTGTTAGGAGGCAACCCAATAGTTATCTCATTTTTCCTAGTTCTTTTTATGTTTTTTGGTGTGCACACACTTATGCTACTGTTATGGTTGTGTTTTTGTGTTTTTAATTAGTGTTTGAGCCAAGTAAAGCCTTTGGGATGATTTGGATGATAGTTGCTTTGATTCAGTGAAAAAACAGAAACTTTTGCGTCCAGTGGAAGAATTGTTAAATTTTGTTGGTGCATGATAACATTCTTAATTTTTTACATGTGATTGATATACAAATTTCCCATGTTTTCCTAATTCTTCAGAATTTTGAAGTTACATAAGTGTGGTAATTATTCTAATCATTACAGACTGTTCTGTTATTGACATATTCTATTTTCGTTGCGTAGTTTGCTTGTTTTGATGAATCTATGGATTGTATCGGGGGGTATAAGCCATGGTGAAGTTAGAATAAAGTAGGTATAATGCAATAATAAAATATGAATGGGTTTACCACAGTACCTAAAGTGGTGATTTGCTTTGTTATACTAACGGATCTCACGAGTTTTCTACTGAGTTTGTTTTCTGAAGTTTTCAAGTTTTGAGTGAGATCACGATGGATGAAGGAATAAGGAGTGGCAAGAGCCTAAGCTTGGGGATGCCCAAGGCACCCCAAGGTAATATTCATTTGGATATGAGTGATCATGACTTGCTGAACAAAAGCTCTTACATGAGACCCTTCCTGAGAATATGATGAATTGTAATTGCTTTGTTGGCTAAGAACATGGTTTGTTAGTTTTCTAGAAAGTTTATGCTTTATACTTCGTTATTGTGATGAACTGTTACTTGATCATAAGAAGTTTTATGCTAATATATTGTAGCTATGATAATGATCATGATGCTACTATGTCCGTATTTAGTTTTTATCAACATGTGGTCATTATTATCCTAAACATGTGGTCATTATTATCCAATTCGGTTTTCGCTTGAGGACAAGCGATGTCTAAGCTTGGGGGAGTTGATACGTCCATTTTGCATCATGTTTTCCTACTGCTATTTATAATGTTTTTGATCAATATAGTACTTTGTGATGCAATTCTAATGCCTTTTCTCTCTTAATTTGCAAGATTTACAAGAAGAGGGAGATTGCCGACAGCTGGAATTCTAGACCTGAAAAACCTATATCATATATACCTATTATGCACAACTCCAAATGAGCTGAAATTTCATGGAGAATTTTTATGGAATATATAAAAAATACTACAGCAAAGAAGTACCAGAGGGGACCCACCAGCTGCCCACAAGGCAGTCGGGCGCGCCCCCCTGGGCGTGCCTTAGTACCTTGTGGGGCCCATGGACGGCCTTCGAAGCCCATCTTCTCCTGTATGATGCCATTTACCCTAGAAAAAATCAAGAGAAGACTTTCAGGACGAAGCGCCGCCGTCTCGAGGCAGAACCTGGGCAGGATCACCTCAGCTCTCCGGTAGAGCAATTCCGTCGGGGACACTTCCCTTTGGGAGGGTGAAATCGAAGCCATCGACATCACCAACAACCCTCTCGTTGTGGGAGGACCAATCTTTATCAACATCTTCACCAGCACCATCTCATCTCAAACCCTAGTTCATCTCTTGTATCCAATCTCTGTCTCAAAACCTCAGGTTGGTACATGTGGGTTACAAGTAGTGTTGATTGCATCTTATAGTTGGTGCTAATTGGTTTATTTGGTGAAATATTATATGTCTAGATCCTTGATGATATTAAATACCCCTCTGATCTTAAACATGAATATGATTTGTGAGTAGTTACTTTTATTCTTGAGGACATGGGAGAAGTCTTGTCATAAGTAATCATGTGAATTTGGTATTCGTTTGATATTTTGATGATATGTATGTTGTTGCTTCCTTTAATGGTGTCATGTGAACGTAGACTACATGACACTTCACCATACATGGGCATAAGGGAAGGCATTGTGTAGTAATAAGTAGATGATGGGCTGCTAGAGTGACAGAAGGATAAACCCTAGTTTATGTGTTATTCCGTAACGAGCTGATTTGGATCCATATGTTTCATGCTATGGTTAGATTTATCTTATTTCTTCTTTCGTAGTTGCGGATGCTTGAGGGAGGGGATAATCATAAGTGGGAGGTTTGTTCAAGTAAGAACAACACCTAAGCGCCGGCCCACCCACATATCAAATTATCAAAGTAGCGAAAGCGGTCAAACAAACATGATGAAAGTGACGAGATGAAATTCCCATATGTCCTCGATAACGCTTTGCTTATTATAAGAGAATGTCCCGGCTTGTTTTTTGCTATAAAAATTATTGCGCTACCTTACTGCACCTTGGCTACAATTGGTACTTGTTGCTCGTTAGAAATTACCTTGCTATCAAACTATCTGTTACCGATAATTTCAGTGCTTGTAGAAAATACCTTGCTGAAAACCGCTTGTCATTTCCTTGTGCTCCTCGTTGGGTTCGACATGCTTACTTATCGAAAGGACTACGATTGATCCCCTATACTTGTGGGTCATCATTCCTCCCCTGCAACTAAACTCAGAGTTCCTTTTCGGTAGCAGGTATGATGATTCTCGACACCATCTTCTAATAATTGTTTCTCCCTGTAGCTAGAATTCTCTAATCTCGCTGAAGTTGCCCATCGACTTGATCAACTGCAGAGGTTCCAGGCACCATGGCGCATGCATGCGCGCCCGCTCCTCCGACGTGGATTCGGTGAAGATGATTTCTTCCATGAGCCCAAACTCGAACTCGAGCCTGCGCTACCAAATCTATACATCTCGTAGCCACTCCACGCGGAGATCGAGCTAGACTTCTGCTTTCTGCCTCGCCAGACCCAATTCCTCGGAGCTCCTCTTCATTTGCTAGATCGTCTTCCGGATCCAATTAGACCGCGCATCCCACCACCATCGGTGCAAATTCGGCAAATCCTCCGGCGCCACTGCCCTGTGAGACCAAAGCAGCGGATCTCCTCTGAGGGAGAGGTGAGTCTCGCTCAACAGCAGCGACGGCGGGGCGATATGCACGGCAATGGACGCTCGTGGGATGTCGGGATCCAGGTGATCCATGGGATTGTCTAAAAAAAAGGTGATCCATGGGATCCGGAGGGAAACGGTGACGATGGGGCGTATGGTGGCTACTGGAGCAGGCTGGAAGGCAGGTGGCGCTCGCGAGGCGAGCAGCGCGGCGGATCTAGGGTGGAGGAGGGTCGCTGTCGCGGGGGGCGAGAGCATTTTTCAAACTCTTCGACCAACCATAGAACATACCATTGTGTTCTCACGTAAATGAAATTAATCGCAGTACATTCAATTTTACAGCAAATGGAAAGGTGTCACTCACTCACCTTAAAACTGGCAGAAAAATGAGGATGTTTTGACGCATGCACGCCTCTGTGGACAGCACGGTCATGCAGATTAAGAATGATAATGGTACGTATAGTATACCAATTAATTAAGCAGCAACGGCTAGAAAAACCAACGGCGGGGGTGCTAGTACTCCTACCTTATTTTCTTATTTGGATATATTCGGAAGGAGTAGTTGGTTTTCAGGTCTCGATATCAGATGGGATTTTGCTACGACTACGACCTGCGAGCATTGATTGATGAATTTACCATGGTAGCGAGCTGTCCTTTCACATGCATACACTACACCACAGTGTCCTGCAAACTTTCACCGGACTGGAGCAGGCAGGTATTATGTGCAGTGTCATTTTCCGGAAGGTTATTTTATTTTGCCTTTAATGGCGCGTCCGTGCAGGCAAAGGACCTGTCCCTTCTTGTTTCCGAACTGTGGCAGTGTGGCTCCTGCTACAGTGGATCTTGGGACTTGGCGCGTGTTTGGAAATTAAAGCAATTTGCATCTACTACTTCTTTTTCTTTTTCTTTTTGCGGGAATACTACTTCTTTTTCTTTATCTATACAAAATACGAGACATCAAAGACACCGTTTGCTTGGGCATATGTTGTGAGATCTTTGTTTATAGCCACCATGTTGTACAGTATAATGCTTGAGCTACCTTCATAGCTGTTTTTTTTTTTGGTAGCTGGAGAGTCAACTCTACCTTCGTACAACATTCCTTATATTGTGAGTGTCATGTTTGCAGGAACTATATATATAAACTATAGAGTATAGACTGAAGTAAATGGCCTACAAAAAGGATGTTTCGTAAATAACATTTGCCTTTGAGTTTTTTTCTTGTTTGCTTGTAGCTTGTTTCCCACTAGAAACGGAAGCCAAGATGATGCGGCGATGTACATTCTGTCCCCGACCAAGCGAGCCAGACTCACTTCCTTTGCATTTTGGTGTTACAAGGAAAACTCGTTAAACCTAGTTTTATTTGCTTGCATACATAGCAGTCTCCATGTATTATTATTTTCTACGACACAACTTTCTAATCTATTCATGATCAACCATGGCAGTATAAAAAAAGACTAGAGGTAATGAAAATTACAACCAGGTTCATGGACTACCTAGCGACGACTACAAGCACTGGAGCGAGTCGAAGGCGCGCCACCGTCATCACCCCTTCTTCACCAGAATCTGGCAAACCTTGTTGTAGTCGACGGTCGGGAAGTTATCGTGCTAAGGCCTGAAAGAACCAGCCCACCAGAGCAGCAACCATCGGTAATGAAGAGAGTCGTAGATCAAAAAGGTCATACCTGTAACCACACGAACGAAGACGGACAAAAACTGGATCGAAATAGATTCATTGAAGACCAGCACCGACCGAATCTCGTGAGATCGAACGGAGACACGCCTCCACACACCCTCAGACGATACTAGACGCACCACCGGTACAGGGATCGAATGTGGGAGACATTATTCCTACTGAGGAACATCGTCACTGCCACACAACCCCAACTAAGACGGTGTACCTAACAAAAACGACATCAGAGTCCCTCTCGCCGGCGAGGGGCCGAGATCCTCCACATCTCCACGGCCCAAAGGCCATGAGAGGGCGGGTGGACCGACGGCAGTGCCGACGGGAGGAGGAAGAAGACTTTTTCTTGAGGAATAGGGAAAAAAAGGTCGGGAAAGAGAGCCTCCCTGACTCCCTATTCTTCATGTAAATTACTCCCTCCTTCCCTAAGTATAAGTTATTTTAGAAATTTCAATACAAATTACATACGGATATATATAGACATATTTTAGAGTATAGATTCATTCATTTTGCTTCGTATGTAGTTCCTTATTGGAATCTATAAAAAAACTTATATTTAGTAACGGAGGGAGTAATTGGCAAATATATTGATGGGCAAAGAAACGTGTATATAATTACGGTAAAGCTTTTGCGACTATCTACAGTAGAAGCAATATTCCGATTTTGGCGGAAGGAGGATAAAAACATAGGTTTCCTAATGATAAAAAAAGATGGTTGCACATATTTTGTGTCGTATTTTAACAAATACTCCTCCGTTTCATAATGCTTGCCGTGGTTTTAGTTCGTGCTACCTCCATCCTGATTTATTGGTTTTATTTGTAATTTGTGCCAAAGTTTGATCAAAGATTTAACTAATAAAATGTTCATGCATGTCAACAAAAATTATATCATTGGATTCGTATTTGAACATAGTTTTCAATGATATAATTTTGATGACATGCGTGAACATTTTGTTAGCTCAATCTATGGTCAAAATTTGGCATAAAATACAATAAGGACCAATAAATCAGAATGGAGATAGTATTATGGAACGGAGGGAGTACTACGGCTTATATGATTAAAAAATTGCATTAAACTTGTTTGAATGATAAATGGGGGGTCTCTCGGTGTCTGAATCTGGAGATGCACCCACGGAGCCGCCGTTCAATGAATGTGTGCTTTATGCAAGGGACACAAACAAGAGCCAGTTGGGAGGACCAAGTGATTATCATTGTCCGGACAGTACTGACAGATAAATCAAGCTTGATTTGTACAGCTGGTCCTTGCCTTAAGCTCCATTAATGAGTGTACGAACACTGCATTTGCTATCTGTCTTCCTGTTCTTAAACATCAAGCCTCTTCTTTTTTTTTTTTTTTGAGTCCAAGCGTAGGATCGTCTTTTCGCAAAAAAATAAAGCGTAGGATCGTCCTTTTCCCCCTTTTTCCCCACCTTGAGGGGTGTCCTTTTTCTTGTGTATAAGTGCGCGTTCGTCCCAGGAACAACAGCCTGGTAGTGCTATGGCCCTCGGCCCGTTGGGAGGCCCAGGCGGCCCGAATCCAGTTTCTCGTCGTTGGATGCCAATTCAATTTTCCGTGGATAGCACGTGAGGGTTACAAGATTGAAATTTTATTTCTTTCAAAAAAGAAATGGATCTATCAGGCAATTCATGGATCTTCCATCTAAATAAGAAATGGAAAGAAAACGGCCAGTTCAGACATAACAATGACACAAGAAGCCTGCTTAACGCATGTCCGGTGATGAAAGCATGTGCCACACATATAATTGGCCTGGGAGATGGTGTGCTGCTTCACTGAACTGTCCCTGTGTACAGTTTCTTTCCAAGTATTTCAGAGAGCCAGACTGGAATCATATGCTAGGCACAGCAGTAGGGACGGACCGTCTCGTAGGACATACATGCATCAGTACTGGGTACACTTCATTATTGGCAAAGGGAGAACTGGATACAGTTTGTTTAACCTTAGCACCCAGAGAAACAGAAGGATGTAGACAAAAAAGCTTTGACGGGAAAAAATTATGCACTCAAAATGGACCTCAGACCTTTTCTAATGGGCGGTACCACACATGCGCAACGATTATTCACCAAATGGCTGAAGAGGTGTAATTTAGACCTGTTGTTTTTCTGCATGGTAGGAGATCAGAAGTTCTGATGGCTATGCAAAGAATCTACATGTTCAGAGCGGAGACTTGATGGGGTCTCGCTGCAGCGCCTTCTTCACGAGCTCGGTTTGCTCCTGGACATGGACAGTATAGAAACCTGTAGCTGTGGCTGCAGATGGGGCCCTTCCGACGTACTTGATATCATCTATGCTGCCACGACCGAGCGCCCTCATCGCGGTCAGCAGGCGAGGATTGATGTAGGTATACGCCCCCATGTTCATCGGTTCTTCTTGGCACCAAACAATCTCGGCATCTGCAAAACAGAAACACGCAGACAGTATATACTTTTAGTGCTGCTAGGCTTCATCATCTTTTTGGTGGTTATTACTAGAATTCACTAGAGCAAACAATATGAGGTATTCTCATACTCACAAGTGTACTGGATCAACAAAATTGTTTTTTTTTAACTAGAAACAGGTATCCTGGTTAATAAAATACATAGTCCTGCACTACTTGACCGATCAATTCCTATTGTTCTGTACCCCATTTCAAATAATATTGGCATGTAAGATAGAAGAGTTTCTCTCCCTACATGCAAGCCTTGTATGTTTTCACGAAGAGAAAAAGGACTACTCGATATAGCGACGCAATGGACATATCTGAGAAAGGTATTTTTTGCCACATACTTGGATATCTCTTCAGCTCACGCTGAATGAGGTCGTAGGGGAATGGACAGAGCTGCTCAACTCTACATATCGCGACATCATTGGAATCCGACTTCTTTCTTTCTTCATCCAATTCATAGTACACCTAGATCATAGCAAAGTAGTTATAAAATAAGTCGGTGAAGAAGCTGAGTTTGCAACTTTGTTGGGCGTATAGCTTCCAGCAAGTATAACATAACCTACCTTTCCAGAACAAAGAACTAGACGTCTGATTCCTTCCTCAAGGTCCTTATGGTCATTCCGGTCTTTTATTAGACGCTTGAAGCGTGTCCCTTGCTTATCAAATCCAGGGTGACCAGCAAGATCATCGAATTCAGATAGACTGGATTTGCAGTCCTTGTGACGAAGGAGATTCTTTGGAGACATCACAATTAAAGGCTTTCTGAAATCCCGGTGTATCTGCAAACATTGGAAGATACAGGTTAACGCACCGAAAGATGGTTGCGAAGGGCAGGAGGAAGGGATGGGGGGAGGGAGGTTGTATTATTATATTCACCTGGCGACGCAGCACATGGAAATAGTTCGCAGGAGTGGTGACATTCACGACCTGCCAGTTGCACTCCTGGATTTGCTTCCTCAGTGTTGGATCCATCTCAGGTATAACATAGGGGTTATCATCACTCATCTGCAATCATGGACAATCTTAAAAAGGAATATAGCTAAACCAAAAGGTAGCAGCATTTAAGATCTCCATGACCCAGGCCTAGGAAAGAAACTTCATAGTTGCAGAATTTGTTGGTTCTGCAGGTTTGTATTTATATTAACAAAATATGCAATTTAACATATTTGGCAAGTATTTCAATGAACTACCTTCAAAATGCTTCACCAATACTACATGGATTTTGGCTCTCACGTGTTGTGAAGTACAACCCATAAATTGCATGATACAGAAGACCAACTAAGAATCAAGTCTGGTGTAGTTGCAACTTTCTAGCCAGAACTCAGAAGTAGAGGAAGCACAATACAAATGTTGCGCAATTAACATGCACTCTCATGAAAAGAGGTTTGCCTATGAGGTATTTAGCTTTGTCCTTGTTAGGTCATGCGAACAGGAAAGCCATAATAAGCAAGAAAGTTGAGGGAAAAAAATACATTTTGCCAGTAAATGGGGAATATTTATATAAATAATGAGGTGTATGGTTATGGCAGTTCCAGCATTGTGTGTGTATATCATGTTAAAATTGTGTAAGAGCTAATTTACAGTAAGTGCTCTCCTCATATGTTCCTTTTATGTGCATATATAATACAGGTACTTTAAATGGAAGAGATACTTGTGTCCACATCCTTGCAACCTGGGCAAAATGATACCTGAAGGAAGCGCTCCATTCTCGCACTAGAATGTTCAGGCCCTTGACCGTCATATCCATGAGGAAGGCAGACAACAAGCCCAGTCTGGCGGAGCCATTTTGCCTCTCCGCTACTAATGAACTGATCAAATATCACTTGAGCCCCATTTGAAAAATCACCAAACTGTGCTTCCCATAAAACCAGTGAGTTTGGGTTCTCCATTGAATAACCCAACTCAAAGCCCAGAACAGCAAACTCTGACAGGGAACTGTTCAAATTATAGCACACATCAGGTGATGGTAAACCAGATCAATTAAAAAAGGGAAATACATCAAGGGACAACATCAGTATATATATTTAAATAATGTTCAAATAATTATTTAAATGACAAGCTTATATTCAGATGACAATGTTATGACTTTGTAAAGTGCACCCCAAGTAGTCTCTACCTAAAATTACTAATTTAGTCACTTAAGAGAATATAACAATTTGTTAAGAATTGCCTCTTCTTTTTCTCACTCCAGATTTTCTTAACAGTTCCAGACAATTATGAGCATGTAGAAATCAACCTTCTAAACCAACTTTGTTATGGGTCTACCAATTATTCCAAGATGGTGTTTAGTTAGTTATTTTCTATTTCTCTAGATCATCCCAGAACATATAATGCTCCGAAATTATACAACATGTATTTAGCCATGATTACATCCCTGAGCAACATGTCTGCTACACATGCCACGTGTGCTGCTCAGTTCAACGGGTACAAACCTTGTTGCATACCTCAGCTGCTAAAAAATCATGACAGTGTATCAGCAAAAAATGCCAATTATTTGGCCAAGGACAAATTTGTGGAGCCTTAGCATGCCAAATTGCATCTTCAGTAATACTGGCCCCAATTTGTTTATGTTCTAACCGTTCTCTTTAGAAATAAAAAGGGTAGTGTCAATTCTCCATTCCAGAGTTGACAATAACGAGCATAATTGGTCAGTTATGTGTCCACTGTCAAATACTGGTGGATCAAGCCAGCCTTAAGCTTTCTCTTATGTATATGGATATAAAAGCAATCACTATGTACAACATAAAACCAACATTATAACTAAACTAGCTGATACAGTTTTCGGTCTATCTGCTTATGGTGATTTCATGTTTCATTATATAAGAAATCTAACTTAAGTAACCCATGTGCACCCCTAACTGGAACAAGTTAGCAGAGTACAATTCTTACCTGTTGCTTACAGTAAATAGTTCCTCATTCTGGTTCATGACAAGATTATCAAGTGGGCAATACTGCTCCCCAGTTTCTTGGTCATGGATGACAGAATGGCGGTGGCTGAATGTACCTCTCTCAACATCCTGGCCACTTAACCTGACATGGTTCCCCTCAATTATAAGAGTTGCAAAAGCAAGTGCTTCACCCACTGCCCAGTCAATGCCTTCCCCAGTCTCAATCATTTGGCGACGCAGATCAAAAATCTTCTTGACAGCCCTGTGAGGTTTGAAAGTTTCTGGCAGTGTTGTCATGGCTTCACCAACACGTTTTAGAATCTCTGGCTTGACACTGCATTGTTGCAAATGCATTACATCAAATACACTCACACAAAATGTGGAGGGAAACACAGAAACAACCAGACTGGAAGGAAAGAATCATTTACCCGGTGTTTCGGATACGTGAAATCTGTTCTGGGGACTTAAACCCAGTCCAGTAAGCAGAAAGCCAGTCCCTCTTGTTGGGGATATCGTCTTTGCTCTTTTTGAATTCCTCATTCAGTATGGTGCTGACCTTCTTGTGTATCTTGTCAATATCTTCCTTGGAGATCTTCCCCGATTCTAACAGCTGGTTTTGATATATCTCAAGCGCACTTGGGTGGTTCCTAATCACCTGATCCAGATAGAAAGATATCTTAAGTTGCTTGTATAATAATATCGCTATTTTATTACGCAGAATCAGTTTTACTGCTGATTCATAGCAATCTTTCTAGTTCTGCTTACCAATAGATAAGTAAAATACTTCAGGCTCACAGGTATGTCTACTAAATGATAATTAGCCAGAGTTCCAAAGATGGTGTTTACTCAAAAAGTAAGGAATGATCAGGACTAAAATTAAGAATGAAAAGGCCAAATGCATATAGAATTATGGGCCAGATTCTTTCCTTTGGGAGCGGGGTGGGCGTGTTGACAGTACCTTGTACATTTTAGGCTGGGTGAAGGAGGGCTCGTCAATCTCATTATGCCCAAATCGACGGTAGCATACAATATCCACCACTACATCAGAATGAAATGTTTGCCTCCACTCCGCAGCAAGTTCACAAGTATGAACCACAGCCTCCAAGTCGTCACCGTTCACATGGAAAATTGGGGCATCCAATGCTTTGGCTACGTCTGTACAATACTGTGAAGATCTCCCTGACATCGGATCAGTAGTGAATGCAACCTGATTATTGACCACAAGATGAATTGTTCCGCCAGTGGTGTAGTTTGGAAGTGCACTCAGATGCAGGGTCTCATACACAACACCCTGCCCTGAGAAGCTTCCATCACCATGCAATAGCACCCCTAGATTCTTGGTCCTGTCAAGATCATTAGAATAATACTGCTTTGCTCTGGTCTTCCCAGCAACAACAGGATCGACTGCTTCCAAATGACTTGGATTTGCAACCAACGATAGATGGATATGTTTCCCACCCCTGGTAGGCCTATCATATGAAGTTCCTAGATGGTACTTGACATCACCTGTCCCTGTATACAAACCCTCCCCCTCATTGACAGGCTTGGTACCACCACTAAACTCGCTGAAGATCTGTCGCAAGGGCTTACGTACGACGTTTCCCAAGACATTGAGCCTGCCTCTGTGTGGCATCCCAATGACAATACTCTCTACACCAAGATCAGCTGCCCTGTCAAACATCTCCTTCATACCAGGAATCAGTGTCTCGGCACCTTCTAGGCCAAATCGCTTTGCAGTGGTCCACTTCTGTGCCAAGAAATTCTCAAACTGGGTACTCCAGATGAGCCTATCGAGCATGACCTGGCGACGATCATAGGTGTACTCCCTTGGGTTAACTGTCTCGATCCTCTCCCTCAGCCAGTTGCACTTTTCCCGGTCCGGTATGTGCATGTACTCGTAACCAATGGTGCCACAGTAGGCCTGCTCCAGACGTCCCAACACAGAACGAAGTGTCTGCACAGGCCGATTCTCCGACAAGAACCCAGCCATCCTCCACACCCCGAGGAAGAACTCCCGATCCAAATCAGACTCAGAGAAGCCGTAGAACGCTGGGTCCAGGACATCCGGAACCGCGCGCTGCTCCAGTCCAAGAGGATCGAGCTTGGCCTTCATGTGGCCGCTCACCTGGTAGGCGCGCACGAGCAGCAGCAGCCTCATACTCTCCTGGATCGTCTGGCCGGATATGCCGGGGGACGTGGCGGCCTGCCCGACGAAGTTCCGGAAGAAGTTGTCCCAGGACTCGTCGACGGAGGTCGGGTCCGCCTCCCACGCCCGCTGCAGCTCCTCGAGGTACACGCTGCTGGTGCCATCGAGGAAGCTGTCGGTGAGGCGCGAGAGCGGCACGGCGCGGGGCTCAGGCGCCGCGTACCGCCGGGGGAGCGTCGAGTGGAAGTACCGCGGCGCGGGGCCGGCGAACGGGCTCGCCGGAGCGCGCGACAGGCTCCTCCGCAGCGCCACCCGGGCTAAGCCCGACGCGGCCCGGAACAACCCCATTTTCAGATCGAATTTCCTCTCCCGACGCCAAATCTAGCCGCGGAAAACTGGACGGATTGGGGTACCGATCAAAGAGAAACAGAGAATTAGATCATCAGGAGAAAAGATCGGAGCAATCCAAACAAGTTAGGGTTCGTCACCTACGTCCGGATTCTTCGGCGGAAGAATGCCTGGAGCGGGTTCCACCCACGACGCCGCCGCGAGGGGAAGAGGAAAAAGATGGACGTGGATAAAAGGGAGGATGGGGATATATTCGATATTTTTCTTGGATGTTTTCGCGAACAAGGCGTTGATGTATAGAGAATACTATTTTGGGTACTTCCCGTGCTAATTGTTCATACTTTTCGTTATGTGGATACTTTTTAGACCATCTCTAGCAGATTCGGGATATAACTGTCCTGTAAATTTCGTTTATAGTATCTTGTAAACAAAATTTACGGGACGGAGGCCTTCTTGTATAATAAATCTTGTTAAATGTTGTCGGATTTGCACTTGATTTCAACATAGATAGTTTCACAAGCCTTCGCGCTATATCCATCACCGTAGTTCCACAAGCATAGTTCATACATACAAGCAAATTAAACTACTAGATAGATAGTTTCGCACATAGCACACTGATAGATAGGTCAAACTGAAATAACTAGACTAGATAGTTCATGCTAGCATCTACTCGTCGTTGGAGTCGTCGAAGTCGTCCTCACGGGGTGGGGGCTCATTGTCGTGGAGGGTGTGGTAGATCAGCATGCCAGAGAGGAGCGAGGCGAGTTGGTACTCCTCCCGGAGCGGCGGCACGCGCGCGGCCGCAGCTGCATCTCAGACGGCGGCGGCCTCCTTCACCGCCCACCACGCGCGCTCGGCCACCCAGGGGCGCTGGATGGGTGGATCGGACATCTGCCTAAGGCGACGGAAAGCATCCCACCCGGGCTACGGGACTGTGCGTCGCGGCGGCGCGCCTGCTCCCTGTGCCTTTTCGACACCGGAGGGCGTAGGAGGAGTTTCCGGCCTCGTCGTCGTTGCGCTGCTTGCGGGAATCGAACCCACTGCGGCCGCCAAACCCCCCGTGGCACCCGAACCCCCTGCTGCCATCAAACCCGGATCCAACGGACACCATCTTCGATGGTCAAATGCGTCGTAAAACGTCGCCGGAGGTGTAGGGATTTATCGCCGGAGAATGGATTTCGCAGCGGAGGTGGATGTGGGGATTGCGGGACGGGAACACTAAAATGCACCGACGCCCACATTATGGAGGAATGGAGGGAGGTTTACGGGCTGGGCCCTTTTTAGCGAACCTTGTCGGGCCTTTTTTTGGCCCATCCCGTAAAACAGCCGGAAAACTCACTTCACCGGACTTATATGGGATCTACTATAGATGCTCTTAACCCTTTTTCCTATGCAATCACTATACATCTCACTGTGTCAAGTTTTGGGGCTTTTGGGGCGAACGTCTCTTTCACCGTTGGATTTGAGCACGAATCTTAGAGCACAAGACATCAACCACGGTAGCGAATGAAAGCATTCAAAAAAAGGCAGACGTCGCGAACACATCCACTCGTCTTCACACCACTCATCTCCATCTCTCTCGTCGCTAACCCCCCCCCCC
>NC_041382.1:481415190-481451629 GCF_002162155.2 Triticum dicoccoides | reverse complement strand
TGCCCGGTTCCCAGCGGTGGCGTAGTGGTGTGGTGCAAAGGTGGAGGCTCGCGGTCCATCGGATGTCGTGTCACAAGGAGGAGGAGTCCATGGAGGTGCTGCTGTTGGGGAATGCAGTAATTTCAAAAAAAAATCCTACGCACACGCAAGATCTATCATGGTGATGCATAGCAACGAGAGGGGAAGAGTATTGTCCACGTACCCTCGTAGACCATAAGCGGAAGCGTTATGAAAATGCGGTTGATGTAGTCGTACGTCTTCACGATCCGACCGATCCTAGTACCGAAAGTACGGCACCTCCGCGATCTGCACACGTTCGGCTCGGTGACGTCCCGCGAACTCTTGATCTAGCTGAGTGTCGAGGGAGAGCTTCGTTAGCACGACGGCGTGATGATGAATCTACCGTCGCAGGGCTTCGCCTAAGCACTACGATGATATGACCGAGGTGGATTATGGTGGAGGAGGGCACCGCACACGGCGAAGGGATCAATGATCAACTTGTGTGTCTATGGGGTGCCCCCCTCCCCCGTATATAAAGGAGGGAGGGAGGAAGAGGCCGGCCTAGGAGGAGGCGCGCGCCAAGGTGGGGCCATCCTACTCCAAGTAGGTTTGCCTCCCCCCTTCCTATTCCTACTAGGAGAAGGAGGAAAGAGGAGGATGGGAGAAGGAAAGAGGGGGCCGGCCCCCCAAACCCTAAACCAATTCGGTTTGGGCCTTGGGGAGCATGCCCCACACCTTGCTTGTTGCCCTCTTTCTCCACTAGGGCCCAATAAGGCCCATAGAATCCTCGGAGGTTCCGGTAACCTCCCGGTACTCCGAAAAATACCCGATACACTTCGGAACCCTTCCGGTGTCCGAATATAACCTTCCAATATATCAATCTTTATGTCTCGACCATTTAGAGACTCCTTGTCATGTCCGTGATCACATCCGGGACTTCGAACTACCTTTGGTACATCAAAACACATAAACTCATAATACCGATCGTCACCGAACGTTAAACGTGCGGACCCTACGGGTTTGAGAACTATGTAGACATGACCGAGACTCATCTTCGGTCAATAACCAATAGCAGAACATGGATGCTCATATTGGTTACTACATATTCTACGAAGATCTTTATCGGTCAAACCGCATAACAACATACGTTGTTCCCTTTGTCATCAGTATGTTACTTGCCCGAGATTCGATCATCGATATCTCAATACCTAGTTCAATCTCGTTACCGTCAAGTCTGTTTACTTGTTCCGTAATGCAACATCCTGTAACTAACCCATTAGTCACATTGCTTGCAAGGCTTATAGTGATGTGCATTACCGAGAGGGCCCAGAGATACCTCTCCGATACACGGAGTGACAAATCCTAATCTCGATCTATGCCAACTCAACAAACACCATCAGAGACACCTGTAGAGCATCTTTATAGTCACCCAGTTATGTTATGACATTTGATGGCTGATGTCTACTACACAACCTTCTTCTTGTAGACGTTGTTGGGCCTCCAAGTGTAGAGGTTTGTAGGACAGTAGCAAATTTCCCTCAAGTGGATGACCTAAGGTTTATCAATCCGTGGGAGGCGTAGGATGAAGATGGTCTCTCTCAAGCAACCCTGCAACCAAATAACAAAGAGTCTACTGTGTCCCCAACACACCCAATACAATGGTAAATTGTATAGGTGCACTAGTTCGACGAAGAGATGGTAGATACAGGTTTTTGTAATCTGAAAATATAAAAACAACAAGGTAAATAATGATAAAAGTGAGTGTAAACAGTATTTCAATGCGTTGAAATAAGGCCTAGGGTTCATACTTTCACCAGTGCAAGTTCTCTCAACAATAATAACATAATTGGATCATATAACTATCCCTCAATATGCAACAAAGAGTCACTCCAAAGTCACTAATAGCGGAGAACAATGAAGAGATTATTGTAGGGTACGAAACCACCTCAAAGTTATCCTTTCTGATCGATCTATTCAAGAGTTTGTAGTAAAATAACACAAAGCTATTCTTTCCGTTCAATCTATCATAGAGTTCGTACTAGAATAACACCATAAGACACAAATCAACCAAAACCCTAATGTCACCTAGATACTCCAATGTCACCTCAAGTATCTATGGGTATGATTATACGATATGCATCACACAATCTTAGATTCATCTATTAAACCAACACAAAGAACCTCAAAGAGTGCCCCAAAGTTTCTACCAGAGAGTCAAGACGAAAACGTGTGCCAACCCCTATGCATAAGTTCACAAGGTCACGGAACTCGCAAGTTGATCACCAAAACATACATCAAGTGGATCACGTGATATCCCATTGTCACCACAGATAAGCACATGCAAGACATACATTAAGTGTTCTCAAATCCTTAAAGACTCAATCCGATAAGATAACTTCAAAGGGAAAACTCAATCCATTACAAGAGAGTAGAGGGGGGAGAAACATCATAAGATCCAAATATAATAGTAAAGCTCGCGATATATCAAGATCGTGCTGAATCAAGAACATGAGAGAGAGAGAGAGAGAGATCAAACACATAGCTACTGGTACATACCCTCAGCCTCGAGGGAGAACTACTCCCTCCTCATCATGGAGAGCACCGGGATGATGAAGATGGCCACCGGGAAGGGATTCCCCCTCCGGCAGGGTGCCGGAATAGGTCTAGATTGGTTTTCGGTGGCTATAGAGGCTTGCGGCGGCGGAACTCCTGATCTAGGTTTCTTTCTGGAAGTTTGGGGTTATATAAGAGATGTTGGAGTCGGGAACAAGTTAGGGGGGTCCCTGTTGGAAATATGCCCTAGAGGCAATAATAAAAGTATTATTATATTTCATTGTTCATGATAATTGTCTTTTATTCATGCTATAACTGTATTATCCGGAAATCGTAATACATGTGTGAATACTTAGACCACACTATGTCCCTGGTAAGCCTCTAGTTGACCAGCTCGTTGTGATCAACAGATAGTCATGGTTTCCTTATGGACATTGGATGTCGTTGATAATGGGATCACATCATTAGGAGAATGATGTGATGGACAAGACCCAATCCTAAGCATAGCATAAAAGATCGTGTAGTTCGTTTTGCTAGAGCTTTGCAAGTGTCAAGTATCTCTTCCTTCGACCATGAGATCGTGTAACTCCCGGATACCGTAAGAGTGCCTTGGGTGTATCAAACGTCACAACGTAACTGGGTGACTATAAAGGTGCATTACAGGTATCTCCGAAAGTAGCTGTTGGGTTGACACGGATCGAGACTGGGATTTGTCACTCCGTATGACGGAGAGGTATCTCTGGGCCCACTCGGTAATGCATCATCATATTGAGCTCAATGTGACCAAGGTGTTGGACACGGGATCATGCATTACGGTACAAGTAAAGTGACTTGCCGGTAACGAGACTGAACAAGGTATTGGGATACCGACGATCGAGTCTCGGGCAAGTAACGTACCGATTGACAAAGGGAATTGCATACAGGGTTTGACCGAATCCTCGACATAGTGGTTCATCCGATGACAACATCGAGGAGCATGTGGGAGCCATCATGGGTATCCAGATCCCGCTGATGGTTATTGACTGAGAGCGTCTCGGTCATGTCTGCATGTCTCCCGAACCCGTAGGGTCTACACACTTAAGGTTCGGTGACGCTAGGGTTATGAAGATATGTATATGCAGAAACCCGAATGTTGTTCGGAGTCCCGGATGAGATCCCGGACGTCACGAGGAGTTCCGGAATGGTCCGGAGGTAAAGAATTATATATAGGAAGTGCTATTTCGGGCATCGGGACAAGTTTCGGGGTTATCGGTATTGTACCGGGACCACCGGAAGGGTCCCGGGGGTCCACCGGGTGGGGCCACCTATCCCGGGGGGCCACATGGGCTGTAGGGGGTGCGCCTTGGCCATCATGGGCCAAGGGCACCAGCCCCTATAGGCCCATGCGCCTAGGGTTTCCCCCTAGGAGGAGTCCTAGTGGTGGAAGGCACCCCTAGGTGCCTTGGGGGGGAGGGAAACCTCCCCTAGGCCGCCGCCCCCCCTAGTAGATCTCATCTACTAGGGCCGGCGCCCCCCTGGCACCCCTATATATAGTGGGGTAGAGGAGGGACTTCATACACCAGCCCCTGGCGCCTCCACCTCCCCCCGTTACGTCTCTCCCTCGTAGTCTTGGCGAAGCCCTGCTGCTGTGACGCCCTGCATCCACCACCACGCCGTCGTGCTGCTGGATCTTCATCAACCTCTCCTTCCCCCTTGCTGGATCAAGAAGGAGGAGACGTCTCCCGTCCCGTACATGTGTTGAACGCGGAGGTGCCGTCCGTTCGGCGCTGGTCATCGGTGATTTGGATCACGTCGAGTACGACTACATCATCACCTTGCAAGCTTCCGCACGCGATCTACAAGTGGTATGTAGATGCAAACTCTCTCCCTAGACTCGTTGCTTAGATGAACTCATAGATGGATCTTGGTGAAACCGTAGGAAAAATTTTAATTTTCTGCAACGTTCCCCAACAGTGGCATCATGAGCTAGGTCTATGCGTAGTTCTCTTTGCACGAGTAGAACACAACTTTGTTGTGGGCGTGGATTTTGTCATCTTACTTGCCTCTACTAGTCTTTTCTTGCTCAACGGTATTGTGGGATGAAGCGGCCCGGACCAACCTTACACGTACACTTACGTGAGACCGGTTCCACCGACTGACATGCACAAGTTGCATAAGGTGGCTGGCGGGTGTCTGTCTCTCCCACCTTAGTTGGAGCGGAATCGATGAACAGGGCCCTTATGAAGGGTAAATAGAAGTTGACAAAATCACGTTGTGGTGATTCGTAGGTAAGAAAACATTCTTGCTAGAACCCAATTGCAGCCACGTAAAAGATGCAACAACAATTAGAGGACGTCTAACTTGTTTTTGTAGCGATTGATCATGTGATGTGATATGGCCAGAAGTTGTGATGAATGATGAATTGTGATGTATGAGATCATGTTCTTTGTAATAGGATTCACGACTTGCATGTCGATGAGTATGACAACCGGCAGGAGCCATAGGAGTTGTCATTATTTTTTGTATGACCTGCGTGTCATTGAATAACGTCATGTAAACTACTTTACTTTATTGCTAAACGTTAGTCATAGAAGTAGAAGTAGTCGTTGGCGTGACAACTTCATGAAGACACGATGATGGAGATCATGATGATGGAGATCATGGTGTCAAGCCGGTGATAAGATGATCATGGAGCCCCGAAGATGAAGATCAATGGAGCTATATGATATTGGCCATATCATGTCACAACTATATAATTGCATGTGATGTTTATTATGTATTATGCATCTTGTTTACTTAGGACGACGGTAGTAAATAAGATGATCCCTTATAAAATTTCAAGAAGTGTTCTCCCCTAACTGTGCACCGTTGCTACAGTTCGTCGCTTCTAAGCACCACGTGATGATCGGGTGTGATGGATTCTTATGTTCACATACAACGGGTGTAAGACAATTTTACATAGCGAAAACACTTAGGGTTAACTTGACGAGCCTAGCATGTGCAGACATGGCCTCGGAACACGGAGACCGAAAGGTCGAACACGAGTCTTATGGAAGATACGATCAACATGAAAATGTTCACCGACGATGACTAGTCCGTCTCACGTGATGATCGGACACGGGCTAGTCGACTCGGATCGTGTAACACTTAGATGACTAAAGGGATGTCTAATCTAAGTGGGAGTTCATAATTTGATTAGAACTTTATTATCATGAACTTAGTCTAAAACCTTTGCAAATATGTCTTGTAGATCAATGGCCAACGCTAATGTCAACATGAACTTCAACGCGTTCCTAGAGAAAACCAAGCTGAAAGATGATGGCAGCAACTATACGGACTAGGTCCGGAACCTAAGGATCATCCTCATAGCTGCCAGGAAACAATATGTCCTAGAAGGACCGCTAGGTGACGCTCCCGTCCCAGAGAACCAAGACATTATGAATGCTTGGCAGTCTCGCGCTGATGATTACTCCCTCGTTCAGTGCGGCATGCTTTACAGCTTAGAACCGGGGCTCCAAAAGCGTTTTGAGCATCACGGAGCATATGAGATGTTCGAAGAGCTGAAACTAGTTTTTCAAGCTCATGCCCGGGTCGAGAGATATGATGTCTCTGACAAGTTCTACAGTTGTAAGATGGAGGAAAACAGTTCTGTCAGTGAGCACATCCTGAAGATGTCTGGGTTGCACAACCGTATGACCCAGCTGAACATTAACCTCCCAGATGAGGCGGTCATTGACAGAATCCTCTAGTCTCTCCCACCAAGCTACAAGAGCTTTGTGATGAACTACAACATGCAGGGGATGGAAAAGACCATTCCTGAAGTGTTCTCGATGCTGAAGTCAGCAGAGGCTGAAATCAAGAAAGAACATCAAGTGTTGATGGTCAATAAGACCACTAAGTTCAAGAAGGGCAAGGGTAAGAAGAACTTCAAGAAGGACGGCAAAGATGTTGCCGCGCCTGGTAAGCCAGTTACCGGGAAGAAGTCAAAGAACGGACCCAAGCCTGAGACTGAGTGCTTTTATTGCAAGGGGAAGGGTCACTGGAAGCGGAACTGCCCCAAATACTTAGCGGATAAGAAGGCCGGCAATACCAAAGGTATATTTGATATACATGTGATTGATGTGTACCTTACCAGTAATCGTAGTAACTCCTGGGTATTTGATACCGGTGCCGTTGCTCATATTTGTAACTCACAGCAGGAGCTGCGGAATAAACGGAGATTGGCAAAGGACGAGGTGACGATGCGCGTCGGGAATGGTTCCAGAGTCGATGTGATCGCCGTCGGCACGCTGCCTCTACATTTACCTACGGGATTAGTTTTGAACCTTAATAATTGTTATTTAGTGCCAAGTTTGAGCATGAACATTGTATCAGGATCTCGTTTAATACGAGATGGCTACTCATTTAAGTCTGAGAATAATGGTTGTTCGATTTATATGAGAGATATGTTTTATGGTCATGCTCCGATGGTCAATGGTTTATTCTTAATGAATCTCGAGCGTAATATTACACATGTTCATAGTGTAGATGCCAAAAGATTTAAAGTTGATAACGATAGTCCCACATACTTGTGGCACTGCCGCCTTGGTCACATTGGTGTCAAGCGCATGAAGAAGCTCCATGCCGATGGACTTTTAGAGTCTCTTGATTATGAATCATTTGACACGTGCGAACCATGCCTCTTGGGCAAAATGACCAAGACTCCGTTCTCCGGAACAATGGAGCGAGCAACCAACTTGTTGGAAATCATACATACCGATGTGTGCGGTCCAATGAGCGTTGAGGCTCGCGGAGGATATCGTTATGTTCTCACTCTCACAGATGACATGAGTAGATATGGGTATGTCTACTTAATGAAACACAAGTCTGAGACCTTTGAAAAGTTCAAGGAATTTCAGAATGAGGTGGAGAATCAACGTGACCGAAAGATAAAATTCTTACGATCAGATCGTGGAGGAGAATACTTAAGTCACGAATTTGGTACACACTTAAAGAAATGTGGAATCGTTTCACAGCTCACGCCGCCTAGAACACCTCAGCGAAACGGTGTGTCTGAACGTCGTAATCGCACTCTATTGGATATGGTGCGGTCTATGATGTCTCTTACCGATTTACCGCTATCATTTTGGGGATACGCTCTAGAGACAGCTACATTCACTTTAAATAGGGCACCGTCTAAATCCGTTGAGACGACACCGTATGAATTATGGTTTGGAAAGAAACCTAAGCTGTCGTTTCTAAAAGTTTGGGGATGCGAAGCTTATGTCAAGAAACTTCAACCTGAAAAGCTCGAACCCAAGTCGGAAAAATGCGTATTCATAGGATACCCTAAGGAAACTGTAGGGTATACCTTCTACTTAAGATCCGAAGGCAAGATCTTTGTTGCCAAGAACGGATGCTTTCTGGAAAAAGAGTTTCTCTCGAAAGAAGTAAGTGGGAGGAAAGTAGAACTCGATGAAGTACTACCTCTTGAGCGGGATAGTGACGCAGCACAGGAAACCGTTCCTGTGATGCCCACACCAACTGAAGAGGAAAACCATGATAATGATCAAGGTACTTTGGATCAAGTTACTGCTGAACTTCGTAGGTCCACAAGGACACGTTCCGCACCAGAGTGGTACGGCAACCCTGTCCTGGAAATCATGTTGTTAGACAACAATGAACCTTCGAACTATGAAGAAGCAATGGCGGGCCCGGATTCCAACAAATGGCTTGAAGCCATGAAATCCGAGATAGAATCCATGTATGAAAACAAAGTATGGACTTTGACAGACTTGCCCGATGATCGGCGAGCGATAGAAAACAAATGGATCTTTAAGAAGAAGACGGACGCGGATGGTAATGTTACCATCTATAAAGCTCGACTTGTCGCTAAGGGTTATCGACAGGTTCGAGGGATTGACTATGACGAGACATTCTCTCCCGTAGCGAAGCTAAAGTCCGTCCGAATCATGTTAGCAATTGCCGCATACTATGATTATGAGATATGGCAGATGGACGTCAAAATAGCATTCCTTAACGGGCATCTTAAGGAAGAACTGTATATGATGCAGCCGGAAGGTTTTGTCGATCCTCGGAACGCTAACAAAGTATGCAAGCTCCAGCGATCCATTTATGGACTGGTGCAAGCATCTCGGAGTTGGAACATTCGCTTTGATGAGATGATCAAAGCGTTTGGGTTTATGCAGACTTATGGAGAAGCCTGCGTTTACAAGAAAGTGAGTGGGAGCTCTGTAGCATTTCTCATATTATATGTAGATGACATACTCCTGATGGGAAATAATATAGAATTTCTGGACAGCATTAAGGCCTACTTGAATAAGTGTTTTTCAATGAAGGACCTTGGAGAAGCTGCTTATATATTAGGCATCAAGATCTATAGAGATAGATCGAGACGCCTCATAGGTCTTTCACAAAGCACACACCTTGATAAGATTTTGAAGAGATTCAGAATGGATCAGTCCAAGAAGGGGTTCTTGCCTATGTTACAAGGTATGAGACTGAGCTCAGCTCAGTCACCGACCACGGCAAAAGATAAAGAAGAGATGAGTGTCATCCCCTATGCTTCAGCCATAGGATCTATTATGTATGCCATGCTGTGTACCAGACCCGATGTAAACCTTGCCGTAAGTTTGGTAGCAAGATACCAAAGTAATCCCGGCAAGGAACACTGGACAGCGGTCAAGAATATCCTGAAGTACCTGAAAAGGACAAAGGACATGTTTCTCGTTTATGGAGGAGACGAAGAGCTCGTCGTAAAGGGTTACGTCGACGCTAGCTTCGACTCAGATCTGGATTACTCTAAGTCACAAACTGGATACGTGTATATGTTGAATGGTGGAGCAGTAAGCTGGTGCAGCTGCAAGCAGAGCGTCGTGGCGGGATCTACGTGTGAAGCGGAGTACATGGCAGCCTCGGAGGCAGCACATGAAGCGATTTGGGTGAAGGAGTTCATCACCGACCTAGGAGTCATACCCAATGCGTCAGGGCCAATCAAACTCTTCTGTGACAACACTGGAGCTATTGCCCTCGCAAAGGAGCCCAGGTTTCACAAGAAGACCAGGCACATCAAGCGTCGTTTCAACTCCATCCGTGAAAATGTTCAAGATGGAGACATAGAGATTTGCAAAGTGCACACGGATCTGAATGTCGCAGATCCGCTGACTAAACCTCTCTCGCGTGCAAAACATGATCAACACCAGAACTCTATGGGTGTTCGATTCATCACAATGTAACTAGATTAGTGACTCTAGTGCAAGTGGGAGACTATTGGAAATATGCCCTAGAGGCAATAATAAAAGTATTATTATATTTCATTGTTCATGGTAATTGTCTTTTATTCATGCTATAACTGTATTATCCGGAAATCGTAATACATGTGTGAATACTTAGACCACACTATGTCCCTGGTAAGCCTCTAGTTGACCAGCTCGTTGTGATCAACAGATAGTCATGGTTTCCTGACTATGGACATTGGATGTCGTTGATAACGGGATCACATCATTAGGAGAATGATGTGATGGACAAGACCCAATCCTAAGCATAGCATAAAAGATCGTGTAGTTCGTTTTGCTAGAGCTTTGCAAGTGTCAAGTATCTCTTCCTTCGACCATGAGATCGTGTAACTCCCGGATACCGTAAGAGTGCCTTGGGTGTATCAAATGTCACAACGTAACTGGGTGACTATAAAGGTGCATTACAGGTATCTCCGAAAGTAGCTATTGGGTTGACACGGATCGAGACTGGGATTTGTCACTCCGTATGACGGAGAGGTATCTCTGGGCCCACTCGGTAATGCATCATCATATTGAGCTCAATGTGACCAAGGTGTTGGACACGGGATCATGCATTACGGTACGAGTAAAGTGACTTGCCAGTAACGAGACTGAACAAGGTATTGGGATACCGACAATCGAGTCTCGGGCAAGTAACGTACCGATTGACAAAGGGAATTGCATACAGGGTTTGATCGAATCCTCGACATAGTGGTTCATCCGATGACAACATCGAGGAGCATGTGGGAGCCATCATGGGTATCCAGATCCCGCTGATGGTTATTGACTGAGAGCGTCTCGGTCATGTCTGCATGTCTCCCGAACCCGTAGGGTCTACACACTTAAGGTTCGGTGACGCTAGGGTTGTGAAGATATGTATATGCAGAAACCCGAATGTTGTTCGGAGTCCCGGATGAGATCCCGGATGTCACGAGGAGTTCCGGAATGGTCCGGAGGTAAAGAATTATATATAGGAAGTGCTATTTCGGGCATCGGGACAAGTTTCGGGGTTATCGGTATTGTACCGGGACCACCGGAAGGGTCCCGGGGGTCCACCGGGTGGGGCCACCTGTCCCGGGGGGGGCACATGGGCTGTAGGGGGTGCGCCTTGGCCATCATGGGCCAAGGGCACCAGCCCCTATAGGCCCATGCGCCTAGGGTTTCCCCCTAGGAGGAGTCCTAGTGGTGGAAGGCACCCCTAGGTGCCTTGGGGGGGAGGGAAACCTCCCCTAGGCCGCCGCCCCCCTAGTAGATCTCATCTACTAGGGCCGGTGCCCCCCCTGGCACCCCTATATATAGTGGGGTAGAGGAGGGACTTCATACACCAGCCCCTGGCGCCTCCACCTCCCCCCGTTACGTCTCTCCCTCGTAGTCTCGGCGAAGCCCTGCTGCTGTGACGCCCTGCATCCACCACCACGCCGTCGTGCTGCTGGATCTTCATCAACCTCTCCTTCCCCCTTGCTGGATCAAGAAGGAGGAGACGTCTCCCGTCCCGTACGTGTGTTGAACGCGGAGGTGCCGTCCGTTCGGCGCTGGTCATCGGTGATTTGGATCACGTCGAGTATGACTACATCATCACCTTGCAAGCTTCCGCACGCGATCTACAAGTGGTATGTAGATGCAAACTCTCTCCCTAGACTCGTTGCTTAGATGAACTCATAGATGGATCTTGGTGAAACCGTAGGAAAAATTTTAATTTTCTGCAACGTTCCCCAACAGTCCCCGAGGCGGCCACGAGGTAGGGGGCGCGCCCCCCACCCTCGTGGTGGCCTCGGGACTCTTCTGGCCCATCTCCGGTACTCCGTGGGCTTCTTCTGGTCCAAAAATGATATCCGTGAAATTTCAGGTCAATTGGACTCCATTTGATTTTCTTTTTCTGTGATACTCAAAAATAAGGAAAAAAACAGAAACTGGCACTGGGCTCTAGGTTAATAGGTTAGTAACAAAAATCATATAAAATAGCATATAAATGCATATAAAACATCCAAGGTTGATAATATAATAGCATGGAACAATCAAAAATTATAGATATGTTGGAGACGTATCAAGCATCCCCAAGCTTAATTCATGCTCGTCCTCGAGTAGGTAAATGATAAAAACAGAATTTTTGATGTGGAATGCTACCTAACATAATTATCAATGTAATTTTCATTATTGTGGCATGAATGTTCAGATCCGAAAGATTCAAGACAAAAGTTTAATATTGACATAAAAATAATAATACTTCAAGCATACTAACTAAGCAATTATGTCTTCTCAAAATAACATGGCCAAAGAAAGCTCATCCCTCCAAAATCATATAGTTTGGCTATGCTTCATTTTCGTCACACAAAATGCTCCCATCATGCACAACCCCGATGACAAGCCAAGCAATTGTTTCATACTTTAGTATTCTCAAACTTTTTCAACTTTCACGCAATACATGAGCGTGAGCCATGGACATAGCACTACGGATGGAATAGAATATGATGATGGGGGTTGTGTGGAGAAGACAAAAAGGGAGAAAGTCTCACATCGATGCGGCTAATCAACAGGCTATGGAGATGCCCACCAATTGATGTAAATGCAAGGAGTAGGGATTGCCATGCAACGGATGCACTAGAGCTATAAATGTATGAAAGCTCAACAAAAGAAACTAAGTGGGTGTGCATCCAACTTGCTTGCTCACGAAGACCTAGGGCATTTGAGGAAGCCCATTGTTGGAATATACAAGCCAAGTTCTATAATGAAAAATCCCCACTAGTATATGAAAGTGACAAAACAAGAGACTCTCTATCACAAAGATCATGGTGATACTTTGAAGCACAAGTGTGGAAAAAAGGATAGTAGCATTGTCCCTTTTTATTTCTCTTTTTTTTTCTTTTCATTTTGGGCCTTTCTTTTTTTATTTGGCCTTCCCCCCTTTTGGGGGACAATGCTCTATTAATGATGATCATCACACTTCTATTATTTACAACTCAATGATTACAACTCGATACTAGAACAAAATATGACTCTATATGAATGCCTCCGGCGGTGTACCGGGATGGGAAATGAATCAAGAGTGACATGTATGAAATATTATGCATGGTGGCTTTGCCACAAATACGATGTCAACTACATGATCATGCAAGGAAATATGAAAATGATGAAACGTGTCATAATAAACAGAACGTAGAAAGTTACATGGCAATATATCCCGGAATGGCTATGGAAATGCCATAATAGGTAGGTATGGTGGCTGTTTTGAGGAAGATATAAGGAGGTTTATGTGTGGCAGAGTGTATCATATCACGGGGTTTGGATGCACCGACGAAGTTTGCACCAACTCTCGAGGTGAGAAAGGGCAATGCACGGTACTGAAGAGGCTAGCAATGATGGAAGGGTGAGAGTGCGTATAATCCATGGACTCAAACATTAGTCATAAAGAACTCACATACTTATTGCAAAAATCTACAAGTCATCAAAAACCAAGCATTACGCGCATGCTCCTAGGGGGATAGATTGGTAGGAAAAGACCATCTCTCATCCCCGACCGACACTCATAAGGAAGACAATCAAAGAAACACCTCATGCTTCCAATTTGTTACACAACGGTTACCATGCGTGCATGCTACAGGACTTGCAAACCTGAACACAAGTATTTCTCAAATTCACAATTACACAACTAGCACGACTCTAATATTACCATCTTCATATCTCAAAACAATCATAAGGAATCAAATTTCTCATAGTATTCAATGCACTTTGTATGAAAGTTTTTATTATATCCCTTTTGGATGCCCATCATATTAGGACTAAATTCATAACCAAAGCAAATTACCATGCTGTTCTAAAAGACTCTCAAAATAATATAAGTGAAGCATAAGAGTTCAACAATTTCTTCAAAATAAAACTACCGCCATGCTCTAAAAAGATATAAGTGAAGCACTAGAGCAAACGACAAAGTACTCCAAAAGATATAGCTGAAGATCAATGAGTAGTCGAATAATTATGCAACTATGTGAAGACTCTCTGACATTTAAGAATTTCAGATCTTGGTATTTTATTCAAACAGCAAGCAAAGCAAAAGAAAATAAAATGACGCTCCAAGCAAAACACATATCATGTGGTGAATAAAAATATAGCTCCAAGTAAAGTTACCGGTGAATGAAGACGAAAGTGGGGATGCCATCCGGGGCATCCCCAAGCTTAGGCTCTTGGTTGTCATTGAATATTACCTTGGGGTTCCTTGGGCATCCCCAAGCTTAGGCTCTTGCGACTCCTTATTCCATGGTCCATCGAATCTTTACCCAAAACTTGAAAACTTCACAACACAAAACTCAACAGAAAACTCGTAAGCTCCGTTAGTATAAGAAAATAAATCACCACTTGGGTACTATTGTGAACTCGTTATAAATTCATATTGGTGTAATATACTGTATTCCAACTTCTCTATGGTTCATACCCTCCGATACTACTCATAGATTCATCAAAATAAGCAAACAACACATGGAAAACAGAATCTGTCAAAAACAGAACAGTCTGTAGTAATCTGTATCAAACGTATACTTCTGGAACTCCAAAAATTCTGAAATAAATTTTTGGACGTGAGGAATTTGTCTATTAATCATCTGCAAAAATAATCAACTTAATAGCACTCTCCACTAAAAATGGCACCTAATCTCGTGAGCACAAAAGTTTCTGTTTTTTACAGAAAGATCGCAAAGACTTCACCCAAGTCGTTCCAAAGGTTCTACTTGGCAAAAACACTAATTAAAACATAAAACCACATCTAAACAGAGGCTAGATGAATTATTTATTACTAAACAGGAGCAAAAAGCAAAGAACAAAAATAAAATTGGGTTGCCTCCCAACAAGCGCTATCGTTTAACGCCCCTAGCTAGGCATGATGATTTCAATGATGCCCACATAAAGGATAAGAATTGAAACATAAAGAGAGCATCATGAAGAATATGACTAGAACATTTATCTAACCCACTTCCTATGCATAGGGATTTTGTGAGCAAACAATTTATGGGAACAAGAATCAACTTGCATAGGGAGGTAAAGCAAGCATAACTTCAAGATTTTCAACACATAGAGAGGAAACTTGATATTATTGCAATTCCTACAAGCATATATTCCTCCCTCATAATAATTTTCAGTGGAATCATGAATGAATTAAAAAATATAACTATCACATAAAGCACTTTTTTCATGATCCACAAGCATAGGAATTTTATTACTCTCCACATAAGCAAAATTCTTCTTATTCGGAATAGTGGGAGTATCATAAGAAACCCGAATACTATAAATTGTTTCCACATTAAAAGAGTAATGTTTAGAAAAAGGGTAATCATAATCATGACAGGTTTTATAAATATAATCATCACTACTTTTTATAGCATAAGTGTCATCACAATAATCATCATAAGTAGCAACTTTGTTTTCATCATAATCAATTGCAACCTCTTTCAAAATAGTGGAATCATTAATAAATAAAGTCATGACCTCTCCAAATCCACTTTCATAATTGTCACAATAAGATTCAACACCCTCTAAAATAGTGGGATCATTACTTCCTAAAGTTGACACTCTTCCAAACCCACTTTCATCAATATAACCATCATAAATAGGAGGCATGCTATCATCATAATAAATTTTCTCATCAAGACTTGGGAGACTAAAAATATCATATTCATTAAACATAGCTTCCCCAAGCTTGGGATAAACATTAATTGCAGCAAATACATTCTCGAACATGTCATTCTCATCAAACACAGCATCCCCAAGCTTGGGCCTTTTCGTATCATAAGCATAATCACTCTCATCATTAATAGTATGGATAGCACCAATAGTATAGCAATTATCATCATCACAATGAGTAATAGGAGAAACATCATTTGGGAGGGATACCTTTTTACCTTTGCTTCTACATCTTTTCTTTTGCTTTTTCGCATCATGTGTGGGTTTAACCCTCTTTCTGGAGCTCCTTATTAATGAGATTGGTTGGATAGAAGGCTCTTCCCCGTTACCTGATTAATCATAAGAAAAAATAGGAGGATATTGGGAAATATCTTCCCTTTCATTAGTATTCTCTTCATCTTCTAATTTTTTTCTTGACTTTATGTAATTGGAAATATAAGGATTTTCAATGCAATTCACCGCACAATACATATAAATTTCCTCTAGATCAAAATCAAGAACTGTATCAAGGGAAAATTCTGGAATATCCTTAATTGTACATTTCATTTCTTCATAACCCAGAAGCAAACTAAGTTCATTATGATGCACAAGGGAAATCAGGTCATCACAATTGTTGGACACGATTCGATCATGGAACAATTTGCATTGGATATTTAAATGACCACGTTCATTGCAAAGTTCACAAGGATGGCTAGGAAAATTTAAATTTTCAGCACAAACATCTAGCCTTTCAAAATCTATCTTCCCTATTTGGTGTGTACTTGCAAACTCTATGCACTCCACAAAAATTGACATGCTTATAAGAGAAATTTTCATCATGACTAGTACAATCATCATTAGTACTATGGATACTCAAAGAGTTTGTACTAACAACATTGCAATCATGCTCATCATTCAAAGATTTAGTGCCAAACATTTTAATGCATTCTTCTTCTAGCATTTTGGTGCAATTATCGGAATCCTTATTTTCATGAAAGATAGTAAAAAGATGAAGCATATGAGGTACCCTCAAATCCATTTTTTGTAATTTTCTTTTATAGACTAAACTAGTGATAAAACAAGAAACAAAAAGATTCGATTTAAAGATCTAAAGATATACCTTGAAGCACTAACCTCCCCGACAATGGCGCCAAAAAAGAGCTTGATGTCTAATACACAACCTTCTTCTTGTAGACGTTGTTGGGCCTCCAAGTGCAGAGGTTTCTAGGATAGTAGCAAATTTCCCTCAAGTGGATGACCTAAGGTTTATCAATCCGTGGGAGGCGTAGGATGAAGATGGCCTCTCTCAAGCAACCCTGCAACCAAAAAACAAAGAGTCACTTGTGTCCCCAACACACCCAATACAATGGTAAATTGTATAGGTGCACTAATTCGGCGAAGAGATGGTGATACAAGTGCAATATGGATGGTAGATATAGGTTTTTGTAATCTGAAAATATAAAAACAGCAAGGTAACAAATGATAAAAGTGAGTGTAAACGGTATTGCAATGCGTTGAAACAAGGCCTATGGTTCATACTTTCACTAGTGCAAGTTCTCTCAATAATAATAAAATAACTGGATCATATAACTATCCCTCAACATGCAATAAAGAGTCACTCCAAAGTCACTAATAGCGGAGAACAACGAAGAGATTATTGTAGGGTACGAAACCACCTCAAAGTTATCCTTTCTGATCGATTTATTCAAGAGTCCGTAGTAACATAACACGAAGCTATTCTTTCCGTTCAATCTATCATAGAGTTCGTACTCGAATAACACCTTAAGACACAAATCAGTCAAAACCCTAATGTCACCTAGATACTCCAATGCCACCTCAAGTATCTGTGGGTATGATTATACGATATGCATCACACAATCTCAGATTCATCTATTCAACCAACACAAAGAACTTCAAAGAGTGCCCCAAAGTTTCTACCGGAAAGTCAAGACAAAAATGTGTGCCAACCCCTATGCATAAGTTCACGAGGTCACGGAACTCACAAGTTAATCACCAAAACATACATCAAGTGGATCACGTGATATCCCATTGTCACCACAGATAAGCACATGCAAGACATACATCAAGTGTTCTCAAATCCTTAAAGACTCAATCCAATAAGATAACTTCAAAGGGAAAGCTCAATCCATTACAAGAGAGTAGAGGGGGAGAAACATCATAAGATCCAACTATAATAGCAAAGCTCGCGATACATCAAGATCGTGCCGAATCAAGAACACGAGGGAGAGAGAGAGAGATCAAACACATAGCTACTGGTACATACCCTCAGCCCCGAGGGAGAACTACTCCCTCCTCGTCATGGAGAGCATCGAGATGATGAAGATGGCCACCGGAGAGGGATTCCCCCCTTCAGCAAGGTGCCGAAATGGGTCTAGATTGGTTTTCGGTGGCTACAGAGGCTTGCGGCGGCGGAACTCCCGATCTAGGTTTCTTTCTGGAAGTTTGGGGTTATATAAGAGATGTTGGAGTCGGGAAGAAGTCAGGGGGTCCTCGAGGCGTCCACGAGGTAGGGGGCGCGCCTCCCACCCTCGTGGTGGCCTCGGGACTCTTCTGGCCCATCTCCGGTACTCCGTGGGCTTGTTCTTGTCCAAAAATGATCTCCATGAAGTTTCAGGTCAATTGGACTCCGTTTGATTTTCCTTTTTTGTGATACTCAAAAACAAGGGATAAAACAGAAACTGGCACTGGGCTCTAGGTTAATAGGTTAGTCCCAAAAATCATAGAAAATAGCATATAAATGCATATAAAACATCCAAGGTTGATAATATAATAGCATGGAACAATCAAAAATTACAGATACGTTGGAGACGTATCAATAGCACACTAAGTGTTCCTCCGGTATCCGGGGGTTGCATAATCTCATAGTCATAGGAACATGTATAAGTTATGGAGAAAGCAATAGCAGCAAACTAAACAATCATCGTGCTAGGATAACAGATGGGTCAAGTCTATCACATCATTCTCTAATTATGATGTGATCCCGTTCATCAAATGACAACTCTTGTCCATGGCTAGGAAACTTAACCATCTTTGATTAACGAGCTAGTCAAGTAGAGGCATACTAGTGATACTTAGTTTGTCTATGTAATCACACATGTACTAAGTTTCCGGTTAATACAATTCTAGCATGAATAATAGACATTTATCATGATATAAGGAAATAAATAATAACTTTATTATTGCCTCTAGGGCATATTTCCTTCAGTCTCCCACTTGCACTAGAGTCAATAATCTAGTTCACATCATCATGTGATTTAACATCAATAGGTCGCATCTTTATGTGATTAGTTCACATCTCCATGTGACTAATACCCAAAGGGTTTACTAGAGTCAATAATCTAGTTCACATCGCTATGTGATTAACACCCAAAGAGTGATCATGTTTTGCTTGTGAGAGAAGTTTAGTCTACGAGTCTACAACATTCAGATTTGTATGTATTTCACAAAATTCTATGTCTACATTGCTCTGCACGGAGCTACTCTAGCTAATTGCTCCCACTTTCAATATGTATCCAGATGAGACTTAAAGTCATCTAGATCGTTGTAAAAAGCTTGCATCGACGTAACTCTTTACAATGAACTCTTTTATCACATCCATAACCGAGAAATATTTCCTTAGTCCTCTAAGGATAATTTTGACCGCTGTCCAGTGATCTACTCCTAGATCACTATTGTACTCCCTTGCCAGAATCATGCTAAGGTATACAATAGGACTGGTACACAGCATAGCATACTTTATTGAACCTATGACTGAGGCATAGGGAATGACTTTTCATTCTCTTTGTATTTTCTGTTGTGGTCGGGTTTTGAGTCTTTACTCAACTTCACACCTTGCAACACAGGCAAGAACTCCTTCTTTGACTGTTCCTTTTTGAACTACTTCAAAATCTTGTCAAGGTATGTACTCATTGAAAAAACTTATCAAGCGTCTTGATCTATCTCTATAGGTCTTGATGCTCAATGTGTAAGCAGCTTCACCGAGGTCTTTCTTTGAAAAATTCTTATTCAAGTATCCTTTTATGCTATCCAGAAATTCAGTACCATTTCCGATCAACAACATGTCATCCACATATAATACCCACTACAAAAAAAGACACATCCGTGACATTTTGGGCCGAACGAAATTTTTTTCTGTCATACATATGACACTTCTATGACGATAATTGTGACAAAACCCGGTATCATCATAGATGTGGTGGGCTCCTACTTCTATGACAAAAAATCATGACACAAAATGGGCTTTTCGTCCTAGGCGGGCCGGAGACACAGCTGCATGACATTCTTTGGGCCGTCCATGACGAAAAAAACCATGGTAGAAGCGAGGGCGAGGAAAATTTTGGGGAGTTCCCGGTTACGGTGGGAGGTCGGGGGCCGAGCTATGCGCGTTTCTCTCGTACACGTACGTGCGTGTGTACGAGGCGTTGGCTCTAACTAAACCCGAGCGAGGCGTTGGGATCTAACCGAACCCGAGCGATTGCACTGCAGGCTACGCGTTACTGAACCCGAGCGATCGATCGATGTCTGTTAACTGAACCCGATCGAGCGATTCCTTCGCTACTGCTGCTAACTGAAGTCGATCGATGCTGCCTCTGGGATGAACAGTGAGCGTTGTGGGGGGGGGGGTTGGATGAACAGTGAGCAGTGGCGTTGCCTCTGGATGAACAGGACCCCGTGGTGTGGAGGGCTGGATGAATAGTAGACGGTGGAGGGGTGCCCGTGGAGGGGTGGTTGAACAGGACCCATGGTGTGGAGGGCTGGATGAACAGTAGACGGTGGAGGGGTGGTTGAACAGTAGCCGGTGGAGTAGTGCGCGGTGGAGGCTGGATGAACAGGAGCCCGTGGAGGCTGGAGGAGGTCGACGGTAGCCCGTGGAGGCTGGAGGAGGTCGACGGTGGAGATGAACAATATCGCGTGGAGTCCCGTTTTTGCGGTACGCCACACCCCTCCCGATGAACAGGACCCCCGTTTCGATCGTAGGAGGTCCGTTTCATCCGTTTTGCGGTACACCACACCCCTCCCAATCAACATGACCCCCCGTTTCGACCGTAGGAGGTCCGTTTCGTCCATTTTGCGGTACGCCACACCCATCCCAATCAACAGGACCCCCGTTTTGACCGTAGGAGGTATGTTTCCTCTGTTTTGCGGTACGCCACACCCCTCCCGATCAACAGGACCCCCGTTTCAACCGTAGGAGGTCCGTTTCCTCCATTCTACGGTATGCCAGGCCTCGTTTCCATCGCCCGTTCCGTCCAAGCCCTCCCGATGAACATGACCACGCATTCCGTTCCGATCCAGCCGGTTGGCTCCCACGCGTTCCGTTGCCTCCCAATGAACACGACGCATTCCGTTGCCTCCCCATGAACATGACGCATTCTCTTGCCTCCCCATGAACACGACGACGACGTTGTTTCTCCGTTCTGACCCAGCCATGTACACGAGCCCTGGCCGTACGTATGCGTGAGTAGGTGTTCGAGACCCTGCCCGTATGTACACATACGTGGTCGTATTTTCTTTCTTGCACCCTGGCCGATGTCCGTACGTGTACATCCTACATGCGCGCCTCTACTACGACATGTGCGCGCCTCTACTACGACACGTGCGCGCCTCTACATCGACCAGTATGTACGTACACGTTCACGACCAGAATGACAATGCTACATACTCTTCGACCAGGTGGGTCCCGACTGTCAGGCACTTCCTTACCTGCGAAGATATAGCTGGCGGGTCCCAGCAGTCAGGGGGGCGAATCGTTTTGTTTTTTTACCCGGACGCACTTCCTTGCATGCGGAAGTGTAGCTGCTGGGTCCCAGCAGTTAGGGGGCGAATCATTTTTTTGCCCGGACGCACTTCCTTGCGTGCGAAGGTGTAGCTGGTGGGTCCCAGCAGTCGGGGGGCGAATCATTTTTTTCGGACGCACTTCCTTGCGTGCGAAGATGTAGCTGGTGGGTCCCAACAGTCAGGGGGGCGAATTGTTTTTTTTTCCGGACGCACTTCCTTGCGTGCGAAGATGTAGCTCGTGGGTCCCAACAGTCAGGGGACGAATCATTTTTTTCGCGAAATACAGTGGCCCGTCCGGTGGGTCCCCGCTGTCAGGTGGAGGAATAATTATTTTGCGCGTAATAAGGAGGCACTTCCTTGCGGCTGCCGTGGACCCAGCTGTCAGCCTCTCCACGTATAGTCCACGTCCGATGGAAGTCGTTCCTTGACCACTATCGGTGTCAAAACAGGCGGATCTCGGGTAGGGGGTCCCGAACTGTGCGTCTAAGGCGGATGGTAACAGGAGGCAGGGAACACGATGTTTTACCCAGGTTCGGGCCCTCTTGATGGAGGTAAAACCCTACGTCCTGCTTGATTTATTCTTGATGATATGAGTATTACAAAAGTTGATCTACCACGAGATCGAAGAGGCTAAACCCTAGAAGCTAGCCTATGGTATGATTGTATGTTGTATATTGTCTATCGACTAGCCTGGCCTCGGTTTATATAATGCACCAGAGGCCTAGGATAACAAGAGTCCTAGCCGAATACGCCGGTTGGGAGGAGTCCTTGTCTTGATCGCCAAGTCTTGTGGAATCTTCCATGTATGCGGCAGCTGTCCGAACTGGCCCATGAGTATACGGCCATGGGGGTCCTCGGCCTAATCTAACAGATCGGGAGATGACGTGGTGAGTACCCCCTAGTCCGGGACACCGTCAGTAGCCCCCTGAACCGGTCTTCAAGTTAGGGACGCTCCTCGATTCTTCTGAACTATTCTTCATCTTCGGTTGTCGGTCTTGAAAACTGGTTCAACAAATCTTCTCATCTTTGATCTTGAGGATCGCCGAAATGCATTCGACAAGTTTATACGTCGGGTATCCGAGGAGCCCCTTTAAGTTTCTAGCCTTTATCATTGCCTTGTTATTTTTATGCGATACCTCGGGTTTGAAGTTGTTCCCGGGCAGCAGCGTCCTCTTGCGTCCGAGCTCTAACGCCGGACTGCATTCGAGGTATCTTTTGCAACCGAGCACCAATGCCGGACTGCTTCCGAGCTCTAATGCCGAAATATATCCGAGCTCCAATGCCGGACTGTGTCCAAGCTCCAACGCCAAAATGTATCCGAGCTCCAACGCCGGACTGTGTCCAAGCTCCAACGCCGGACTATATCCAAGATGGCATAGATCATCTTGGTACAAAAAAGTTGAAGGAGTTTAGCCGAGCTTAATGCCAGAAATGCCCTCTATGGAGCCAGCCACTAGCGCCCGAGCTTTATGCCGGACTGCTTCCGAGGTGGTGCACCACCTCGAATGTGGGCCGATTTTTGTCAATATTTTTGATTGGTGCAATTTTATTCTCTGCCGAGATATATAGTCAGTAGCCCTCAAGGTGTGTATCGGTCTAAAACCCGAGATGCACCTGAAGGATGACATAAGACCGCTGATCCCAGTAGCCACCGAGACTCAGGTTAATTTGCAAAATCGGTCTGAGGATCAAGTCCTAGCTCGGTAGAATACTTCGGGACACTAAAAGCGGCGTGCTCAGTCCTCGAGACTCAGGTTGGGTGCGGCCGACCAACCTGAGGATCAAAATCTCCTCGGAAACTATAATGCACATAAAATTTTCTGCATCGGACATGCAATGCAGTAGCCCCTGAGACACTGGTCGGGTGGCAACACCAGATCAAGGGATCGATGTACCCCTTTAATATTTGTAAATAATAAGCCCGAAGCCCAGTAGCCCCCGAGCCTTAATCTGGGCTCGGGTGGACGAATTAAGGATCGATATCCGTAGTAAAATCACAAATTATGTGTAATGACTCTATGTATCCAAGTACTTTACATCATTAATGCTCAGATCCGCATTGTACAAAACTTTGTTGACCGACCATCGGCTTCCACCTCCTCGGCTAGTAGCCGAGGAGTGTTTGTCATGCTTTATAAAGCCTTTATGAGGGCAAAGATTTACGACAAACAACGCAATCTGGCCATACGGTTTTATAAACAAAGGTACACAGATAGATATGTTATATTACTGTTTAACATAAAAAATGTCTTCCAGAGAAAATAGTCCCGCTATCGGTTCCTTTCTTTGGGTTGTCATGCTAAGCATGATCATGAAACCTCAGCTCTAATGTAAGAGCAAAATATCGAGGATTTAGTTTGGGAGGCCCGTTAATAGCCCCCGGTAGTGTTCGGCAACAGTCGAGGTCAAGCCGTAAACACTTCGGCCATTGTTATGAGTGGCCCGTCATTTAACACAGTCATCGGATCGCTGACCAGTTTACGCTTATTGTGACAGTCAGTTTTCGGCTTTCTCCATTGAGGTGCTTAACCGTGTGAGCTGAAAGCACAATCGCAGTGGTTCTCCCTTTGCACGCCTAGCCGAACAAAGCGGAACGTAGGAAGCAAGTGCAGGAGCCGGGCAACCCAACTATTGATCGAAGACACAATTCGAAACCGATGCATATATAGCAATATCTGAGAATATTTTTGCCGAATCTATAAAGGTGTCCGGCATTGCACTGCGAGACTTGTGCTGAAAACACACAAATAGTTTAAAAGTGCCATAAGCTTGGAAAACCAAAAAATGTCAGTAAAAACTTGACGTCCGAACAAGATCAAGTGTTCGGTGCCAATCCGAAAATTGGTCTTAGAAAAAAAGAGTGCTTCTGTCGTGCTTTAACATTGCACATCCGATCTCAAGACTTCAAGCGGGTCAGCCTACAGCTGCAGCCTCCTATCCCGAAGGCGGAGTGCTTCTCGTTAGACTAGTTTAGCGAACTAAACTCGAGAGGTCACTAGAGAGAAAATGGGTTATCTGGCTATTGACCACACACTCACATCGAAAAAGGAGCGATAGAAAAAGACTTTGCAACGACCAAGAAGAAAACACATTTACTATAAAATAGCTCATATAAATATTAAGAGCCCCCAAGTGACTTGGGTAAAAGATTTTATGTATAATGATTGTATGTACCGAAGTACTTATATCATATCTTTGTTCAACCGAACTTTAAACGCGTCTTAACCGACCGTCGGCTTCTCCCTCTTCGGTCAAGGACCGAAAAGTGTTATGCACTCCACCTGTCGAGAATATCGACAGTGTTTACGATAACCAGGCAACCGGGCCATAAGGCTGTAACAGACAAAGCGCGCTCAGGGAACTTATGCTATATTACAGACGAAGTGTAAGAAGCATCTTCGAAGAAAATAGTACCCCCACCGATACCTTTCTTCGGTGCTCATTATTACTATGAGACTTGTGCAATAGATTTTTTGTACTCATGAGTTCCTTTGTGTGCCAACCATGATTGAAAACAATAAGAGTGCTAGCTTTCGGCTTCACCCAGTCTGAGGTCAGAGCTCGGAGGACTCGGTCGTGACAATCGCAGAGGTGCTCCCTTTACGCGAACAATCGGGAACGTAGGGGTAAGCACAGGAGCCAGGCAACCCAGCTTGAGAATCGCTTAGGTCAATATGGTGCATATTGTGGCGTAATACACGAACAAGGAACGAAGCCGTACAAGTATAATCATATGCAAGAGGAAAAGCTCCATCAAGGGAGCCCCCAAGTAAACAGGGTATTTAAATTTGTCCGTCACAATCAAAGTTTGGACAAGGAAATTTTTTTACAAGCCACTTTTTTCCAAAAAAGTATAATGCTAGGTCGAACCGAACACAAGTTAAAAATTAAAACTTTGAGCATGAAAGCGACTTAGCTGGTTAATGTGTTCGGCATTGATGACGTGGTTCGAGCTTGATGCGGGACAAGGTTCCATCCCCCAAGCCGGTCCCGAGGTGGCGGAGCGGAGAGCTCGACACGCCGAAGTGGTGACATAGCACGGTCAATGCAGACCGACAGAGTGACGACGAAGTGCCCGGATCATTTTCCTGTGCACGAAAATAAGTGCAAACCGGAGATAATAGTAATAATAATAATTAAAAAATCATTGCATAATAAATAATTTATGCAAAGTGAGTAATAAAAGAAATATGGCCTGGCGCCGAAGTCAATGTCGATGCAGGGCGTCGGCGTGACGCAGTGAAGGCGTGACAAAGCCTGAATTTGCAGGGCGGTCCGGGCTCCGGATGCGGCGTTCGCCGAACAATGTACGGAAACTGACCGAACCACCACACGACCGGTTTTAATGTGGCCGCCATTTGATAGACCTGTGTACAGATGATGGAACATACCGGAGTAATAATTCCTTAAGAAAAATAAACCCAACAAGCAAAAATTGTTAGGATTAATAGCACCTGGTTTATTTGTTGTAGCAATCCGAAGAAAGGTGATTCCGAAAATTGGGACTCGATCCGCACACCCATTTCCTGATGGGCGATAAAGCAACGGTATGGTGATGCTGTCCAAGGTTGGCTCACCGAGGCAGAGCCCTCGGTCCAGCTATCATGACGGAGCTGGTCGACTAGTGATGCCGAAGTCTCCCGAGTAGGTTGATGAAGAGATGGCGAAGCCCCCGGTCCAGCTGAGATGTCGAAGCCTCGATGTCAGCCAATGAGTTGAAGTAGGTCAGCGTGATGGACACCAGCTTGAAGAAGCAATAGTGCAGCCCTGCCGATGCAGGTCGTGACATGGTCGATGCCGGCTTGATGAAGTGACCGTGCGGCGATGCCGGTATGCCCGCTTCGTGTAATCAGTGGGGCGGCGATGTTGGTGATGATTTATCCTTCGCGATGCCGAACTCTTGTTCGGCTTGCCGAGATGATGATCCGAAGAAGTTGAGCTCGGCTCAATAAAGTGACAACATGTCTAGCGCAGGTCGGCAGCCTTGGAGCAATATCGCCGGACTGGTTTGACACCAGCATGATGATGAAGGCGACCTCAGGGGGGGCTTAAAAATTTACGGGCGCGTGTTTAAAAACAACGCACAATACCCTAGAAGAGAATTCCTCTAAAAAGGTTGTCCAATGTCACGTTTATAAAGAAACATGAATTCGGGTCGGATCCGTATTCGCGCAGAAAACGGATCCGAAAATTGATCCACTCATCGGAAGGTTCCCGGAGTTTGAATCGTTGGATTGAGCTGAAATTTGAAGGGGTGGTAGATATGGGAATTCCACAGTAGATGAACGGTTGTATCTTCCAAAGGACCTCCAAGCTAGGCTCTGGAGACCACACCCTAAACTCGTCCAGATTCCCGTCCAGATTTGACAGGGCCCCGGTATATCGTAGATTGTCGGAGATTCCTCCATCGGAACTCGATGAAATTTTGCATGGCTGTTGTAGACTCAATTCCGCACAATTCCACCAAAGGGATCATCGAAGCGATGCTCTAAGAGGTGGTGACAACGGATATAAGTTTGCTGTTCGGAAAAACAGCACGGCCGCCCGAGGGCAATGTTGACGTTGAGCTCCCGAGCTCCATGGATAATTCCTCCATGATCTTGATAGAGATCGGAGTTGATGTTGATGAAGGCCCTCGTCCGAACATGACGATCAGAGATGGAGCACGGTCCTCGGTCGAGCCAAGGTGACCAGTCGAGCCGGCGACGAAGATGCCGGCATCGCAGTTGACCTACAGACGAGCCATCGATCCTTTTGCCAATCACACAGCGGAACTCTCAATGAAAGCACCAATGTCGGTGTCAAAACTGGAGGATCTCGGGTAGGGGGGCCCGAACTGTGCGTCTAAGGCGGACGGTAACAGGAGGCAGGGAACACGATGTTTTACCCAGGTTCGGGCCCTCTTGATGGAGGTAAATCCCTACGCCCTGCTTGATTTATTCTTGATGATATGAGTATTACAAAAGTTGATCTACCACGAGATCGAAGAGGCTAAACCCTAGAAGCTAGCCTATGGTATGATTGTATGTTGTATATTGTCTATCGACTAGCCTGGCCTCGGTTTATATAATGCACCAGAGGCCTAGGATAACAAGAGTCCTAGCCGAATACGCCGGTGGGGAGGAGTCCTTGTCTTGATCGCCAAGTCTTGTGGAATCTTCCATGTATGCGGCAGCTGTCCGAACTGGCCCATGAGTATACGGCCATGGGGGTCCTCGGCCCAATCTAACAGATCAGGAGATGACGTGGTGAGTACCCCCTAGTCCAGGACACCGTCAACCACGTTGACCACGCCGCACCGAGAGCACCAGGGTGGTGGATGGCGGTGAGGCCTAGGAAGGGGACGACGCGGAGCCGGGAAAGACGCGACAGTGGATGCACACGCGGAGAGGAGTACGAGGGTTCACTGGTTCGGCTGCGCTGTCGTCGCCGTAGAATAACAGGGTGTGTGGGTGAGTGGAGGGATGGCCTGGCCAGTGGTGGGAGTAGTAGGGGGCGGTGAGGCCTCCGCGGCAGCACAGCCGGCCATGGGAGGTAGGAGCAGGCGGCACGACCGGAGCTGCTTTGGGCGGCTAGAGCAAGAAGACCCGAGGTTGAAGAAGCACGACGGCCGTTGGATGGACATCGTACGGTCACTGCAGCTAGAATCGTTTATATTGACTAAGTTGACAAAGCCCTTGGTACGTCAACTTAGTAGGCCCACAGGTCAGCTTCCAAAACGGTGCGCCCCAGATGTCAGGGGGAGGAATCATTTTTTGGGCGGGTGAAGCTAGAATATCCGAGATTGAAGAAGAAGCACGACATCCGTTGGATGGACATCCAACGGCCACTGCTGCTAGAACCGTGTGTTGACTATAAGTTGACAAAGCCTTGCATATGCGTCAACTCTGTTTTTTTAGGGGACGCGTCAACTTAGTAAGGCCAGAAGTGTGTGGCAGAGAACTTATAGCCCATTTGAGATTTGTAAGAATGTGTAGCCCATTTTTGAATTCTAATGGAATTTACTATAGCCCATTTACAGTTTGTTAAAAGTACAGCCCATTTCAACCAACCATTCAAAACAGAATTCAATAAAATTTCCCACACTTTGGTGGGATCCGAAATATTTTTATCCCGAAATTTCTAGTCAGATTAAATACAATTTCAATATAAGTTTATATTACGTAAAAATCCAACGAAACATTACGCTCGCAACAATGAATGAAATTAAAATTTCCAATATCCAAAAATAGTATTTTATAAAGTAATCACGTGTTTGGTGCATTTTTTTATAGTCACTACCTAGTTTTTATAATTACATCCCATTTATTATTTCTTAAAGCTCATTTTCTTGTTAAGCATAATGCATCCCTCCTAGAAAAGATTTGCAGCCCAGCGGGGCGGAGAATAACAACTTGACCTTGCCTGGGTATTCCTAAAAAAAGTATAGCTGGGCTCGCCATTTTCAGCTTGAAAAAAATTAATATCTGGGCTGGATATCTGGCCTGGGCTAGACGGGCCACTGCCCGCCCAGTTAATACCTGCAGCGATGTTTTCGTTGTTGTTCAGAGGAGAAAAAAATAATATCTAGGCTAAACATCGAAAAACTCTGCAGTGCTCACACCTCAAAAACACAAATACTGCTCGAGCTGCTTGGTCCCAGCTGTCGGCCACTTCTTGTGCAATTCTCTCGTTTATTGACTACTACATAGGTTGACAATGGTGTGGGACCGTGATGTCAGAAAACCAGGAAGAAGCAAAATAAATTATATATATAATGAGGCACTTGCGTACGTGAGGCTATGGACCTGGTGGGTCCCCATTGTCATCCTCTCCAAGTAAAGTAATCTCCTCGCCCGCGCGTGCTTTCCGCCCGAAACAGTCAACGCCGCCCGCCCCGCTTCCCGGTGCAGGCGATTGCTCCGCCTTCAAACGACACAAGTGCCGTCCGTCCATCCATCTACCGCCCACATTAATGATACACGGTTGCCGAGGCGGCTACTTCGGCGCCACACGTCCGTCCCTCTGCCTGCCCACCATTGCTATATAAACTGCTGCGCCGGCCATAGCCGCAGTCATCCGCATTTGTTCCCTTTCTCCTGTCCACACCACTACTGCCCACCATGGCTTCCTCGCGCTCCAGTGCTCTTTGGGACGGGCGGACGACGGACCACAAGGAGATGGCAGCCATTGTTGCCGACCGGCTGGCCGGCAGGCAGTCGGAGGACGACGACATCCCAATGGAGAACATGGTAGTCGATGATCCGGCACCAACCCCCTCCTCCGCGCCATCCTCGCTGGTGCATTGCACCATGACCATCGGCGAGGCTCGTGCCCAATATATGGATAGGGTGAGGCAGATGCGTGAGGAGCAGTTCTGGGAGACGCAGGCCGACGCCGCCTACAACCACCATCTCCTCCAGGAGCACCTGCAGGCGGAGGAGCAGATCGCCGCGGAGCGGGCGGAGCAGGAGGCGCTGCTCGACTCGTACCGCTCCACCCACAAGGGCCGCCTCGAGCGCTGGCGGTACCGCATGCAGGTGGCGGAGGCTGCGGCCGCCTACAAAGAGGCTAGCAAAGAGGGTGATGAAGTGGGCGAGGCGCTGTTTGGCGAGACCGAGGATGAGGCAGAGGACAATGCCGGCTCCGACAAGTCCCCGCTCCGCTGGCGTCGACGAGGCCCTGCTCCGCCGAGGCCCCGCGACACCAACAACGAGGCAGAGGACACCGCCGGCTTCGCCGAGGCCCCGCCCCGCCAACAACGAGGCCGAGAACATCGCCGGCTCAGCCGAGGCCCCACCCTGCTGGCAACGTGGGGGAGGATTTCCACCGCTCCGCTGAGGCGCCGCCCACCGGCAACGAGACAGAGGACATCGCCAGCTCCGCCGAGGCCCCGCCCCGCTGACAATGAGGCCGCGCCACACAGGAAACGAGGAAGAGTAGAACACGGTAGGTCACCGCTGCTCGGGTCCAAGTAAGGCCACCACTGCTACCCTCCGGTTGAAGCCAAGCTAGGTGGGTTGACCATTGACGGCCGGTTAGCTTCTTGGCGGTGACATGGAGTTGGAGAGCTGCGCTAGAGAAGAACGCTGCTTCTACTTAATTGCTGATGCAGTTGGCTGACTGACACATGGGCCCAACAGGCCGCATGTCAGTTACGCAACTGCACCTGCAGTTAAGTCACTGAAGCTTCTGTTTGGCTCAGCGGGACACCGGTGGGTAGCTTCAGTTAATTAATTATACCTCCAGCGCACCCCTTTTTAGTTGAAGAATGTATGAAATGTAATGAAATCCGGCATATTTATATGAAATCCGATCGTGTATGAATGAATTTATTTTGATTAGTTCGAATTCCTGTATCACTGGCATTGGATGAACATGCAAAACAATACGTACTAGCATTATTCCCAGGGTGATCACCTCGTTTGCAGCAGTTTCACATGTACTCCCTCTGATCCTTTCTAGTCTGCATACAAGTTTTGTCTGCAGTCAAAGTATCTCTACTTTGACCAATCTTATACAAAAAGTATGCACTTTCACAATGTGCGAAGTAAAAAGGAACAGAAGGAGTACAAAGAGTTTGAGCAGCTTTTTAGCGTTTCTGTACATTGCAATCAAACACACAGGCCTGGCAGTAGAGAACATTCAAAACAATCGATGATTATGCATCTCAGCGACTCACATGTTGGAGGCAATATTTACTTCACAACTAAAGAATAAAGAAAAAATTGATCGATGCTGCTGACAACAAAGGGCGTCCCATTCGAAAATATCAAACGCATGTCTTGCTAAAATCAGTGAGGAAAATTTGACAAGCTTGTCCCATTCCAAAATATCAAATGCCTACGATTGTGGAATGAGCAGGGTTTGCCATCAGTTCGGACATTGACATGGCACCTCGTGCTAAATAAACCAGCTGTTCTTTTTGTGCAGTTCCACCAAAATCAACCAAATTCGCGCGTAGCTTGTATGATTTCGCCCTTATATGTTGCAACGCCTTGAACTTATCGGCACCTCCTTTCTTGTGGTGGAAATGAATGATTCGATGTATTCTTGAACATTTTGTGCAGTTCCCATTGAAATCAAGCTGAGCACCCCTGTTTGCACAAATACAAAAAAGTGATTAGTATAAAGCAAACTATACTATGAATTGACAGTTTTAACAGGCACATACATGGTCCATGTAGAGCACACTTTTAGAAAAATGGAACTCACCAGAAAGAATCCTAGAACAACATTGTACTCGCGCATCACAACAAAAAAATGGAGATTTGTCAGTCCTTCTAAGCTGAAGTTAGTTTGGTCTTGTGGGGAGTAATGTAACCATCCTTCAACTGCTCCTTCTGATGAGAAGATAGACATGGCTTCTTCATCCTGCCATAATCGGAACTAGTCACTTCACGTACTCCATATTCTTCTTCAGAGGAAGATGATCCTATTGTGCAAAGACAAGAGGACTACTAAATGCTAGCATCCCTGTTTGCTCGAAAAAAAGGAAAGGAAATATTTAGAACAACACAGATGAAGCACTTCTCAAGGACAATACCACTTTTTTATGACAGTATCTAAACAGTAGCACAACACCAATAGAGATGACAAAGCTCAATCATATGGATGAAATCAGTGGGCGAGTACCAACCTTTGTCAGGAGGCTTATTGTGTAGAGCATATAGATGAAGCACTTCTCCGGAACCATCTGTTGCTATCTACGGCGGTGGCCATGCTTACTATATACTCCTCGATTAGTTTAATGTTTCCAACATCTTCTTGTGCAGTTCCACTAAAATATATGGTATCTTCAAAGAAGATCCCTGTTTGCACAAGTAGAGATAATTACATATTACATTAAGAGTGGCATCAAATCAGTGGCAAAACAATTGCTCGTTCCAGCCATAGTAATAAATTAAGATGCAAAACTATATCATTACTTGTGTCATCATAGTTCCAGTGCTTCATTACAGCACCGGGAGTTGATTTTTGTTTTTCTTCCGCTTGTTCTTCCCCTTCATCACTTGGTTCAATAACAGACAAGCTTCGCCTTCAATGTAAGATTTGGCATGTCAATTAGGGATCACAAGTATAGTACTAAACTTAATTTTCTGATGAAAGTGGCAAAATACAGGCCAGCAGTTGTGAAATATCCTTATCTTACCTCAATGGGATATTACGGTGCACATACAGATTGGAAGTCTTGCCTCCATTTGTGCAGTTTACTAAAATCAAGCAACATTATCGTACAAGTAGCACAACATATGAAAGGACACTGCAGAATCATGTGAAAGAAGGCTAGTACTGACCTCTCATGATGCGGAATTCAAACAACTCACAAGAAGAAGATCTGAACCAAATTCGCCTTAACGGATAGGAAGTAAGATCTCCTCTTGTGCAGTTCCACTAAGACCAAGCAATCAAGCAACATTGTCGGTGTGACATTTTGGTTGAACTACACAAAACACTCTTAAAACAAAAGTGTTTTGTGCAGTGCAACAAAAGGTCACAATGGCAACGAGGTGAAGTAGATAACCCTGTTTACACAGAGGTGCAAAGGAAACAATTAGTGGTCAATAACGGTGGATGACACAGAAGCCAACAAAAAGAAGCATCTACCTTATCTAAATGGGAAAGAAAGCAAGACAGTAGCATTTCTCAAACGGTGGCATTGATTAATATTAACATAGAGATTATATTAACAATAAAATTCGTTAAACATGTAATTTGCTTTTAACTGTGGCATTGCATCAATTTTCCAGCGGCATTATTAGAGGGTGTTTGTTTACAGGGACATTTTGGTGTAGGGACTAAAAAACTCCGTGTCAGTCCCATCTAAACCAAACAGGAGGGACTTTTAGGGACTAAAAGTGGGCTTTTGGGACTAAAGAAAGAAGACCCCAAGGGAGTCTTTTTGGAACTTTTTCCAACAGTTGCCCCTGCCACGCATCGCATCTTGTCTCTATTAGTTCATTACTAGGGGTAACATGGTCTTTTAGCATGTCATTTAATAACCTCTAGTCCATGTTTAGTCCCTGGAACCAAGCAGGTAGGGACTAGGGAGTTTTTAACCAAACAGGGCCTTAGATTAACAACAGCTAATGAGTTGCACGGGACAGTGGACGCACCAGCACCATGTGCATCTACCGATGTACTGTGGTCATGCACAGTCTGCTGCAACAAAGAACAAACAACCAAGGAGCATATTTGTGTTGGTCCCAGTTTTGTTATCTTTAGACACCTTTCCCTATGTGAGCGCAGCAAATCTAGTCCCGCTCAAACTCTACAGCCTTGTCCATTCCTTTCCTTTTTGAACTAGTACTTTCGCCCCTTCCTTTCCTCTTTGAACCACGTCCTAGATTTATGCGATACAACTTTCCCCACTACTTCCCCCACTACTTTCCCCATTCCTTTCTTCTTTGAACCACGTCCTAGATTCATGCTATACAACTTCCCCCTTCATTTCCTCTTTGAATCACGTCCTAGATTCATTCTATATACAACTTTTCCCACTACTTTCCCTCACTCCTTTCCTCTTTGAACCACGTCCTAGATTCATGGTATACATGCAGCAAGAGCAATGCATGCGGAGTAAGTAAATTATACCTTAAGGTTCTTGGGGCGTGGTTCGGTGGGCGACGGGACGACGGCGAAGAAGAAGGGGTCGGAGGCCCTCTCGCGCCGCCGCTAGGTGGAAAGTGAACAGCTGCGCCGGTAGTCCCTCGCCGATGACGACAGCGTTAAGCCTCCTTCCCTTCCCGGCGGACGGATCCTGCCGGCTCTTTGAGCAGCAGTGAGGGGAGAGAGAGGCCAACAAAGTCTTGTTTAGATCTGGAGAGGGCGAGAGAGTGTGAAGAGAGCAACTACAAGCGCCGAGGCTCCAGTGGGAGAGGGCGAGAGAGTGTGAAGAGAGCAACGCTAACCAGCTACACAACCCTCCCGTTATGTTCAACGAGAGGGAAATAACCTTTTATACATTCCTGCATTCGTGTGACAAGCATGCCGTGTTTTTGTGTGTGTGTGGGATTCATTGGGATTTCAATCATAATCGTGTCATGTGGCTTTGGTGGTAAGACTATCCATAATGGTGCAGAAATAATGCAGCCTTAGTCACCTTACCTCTCTCCACGTAGTACGTTGGGTCCCACCAGTCAGAGGGTGAAACAAACAAATTAATAAGAAAAATTAAAAGAGCCAGCGGTGTTTCTTACCTCACACATCTCGCTATTACTCGGGAACACTGTCCAATTGATCCCTCTGTTCGCTCACATACTATTTTAAGTGAATCCTTATTATAACATGCACACAAATTTTGGGCACTTGTATTCGACTTAAGTCAGTGTGCCACCGTATCTCGTATACTTACTACTCCCTCCGTCTAGGTGTAATAAGTCACGTTAGAAGGTGCAACGGGACCAAGGTGCGTGCATGTGTGCATGCGCGCGTGTGTGTGTTTAACAGCATGTGTGTGTTAGAGAGAGCGACAGATCGACCTACTCCTATAAAGAGATGTTGTGTAGTGTACGATTTTAGCCGCGAGAGTCGGTGCATCCTCTCGTTTCCGGGCGTGTCCGATAGGGACATGCGGATAGCTGCCACGCCCGCTCCTGACCAGCCTGGCCCACCCAAAGCCCCTCCATCGCCCGCGCGCGCTTCTCGCCCAAAACGGTCAGTGCTGCTCCAAAGAATCGGTGCCGCATTCATGCCCGGGCAGAGCGGACGCGACCTCTCACTGGCGCAAGAGTGATGGTTGCTTCGTCCGTCCAACTTACTGCTGGGTCTATGTGATTTGATGGCTCATTGGTCTTTATTACTGAGGTGGTAGGACTGCTGGATGTCCCACGCTTTCGGCAAAAGGAGGTACTACTACTAGATTACAATTTTCTCCATTCTTACAGCGGAGGCGTGCAAGAGCAGTGAAAACACGCAGGCTCAGTGATTACATGGCCCACCTCACACTATCACCGTGCGACACCTAACTCTTTACATAGTACTCCCTCCGTTCCTAAATATTACTAGATGAGTCCCCGTGCGTTGCCGCGGAATAGTGGTATATCTCTCTGCGCAAAATTATTGATTTCATAGAACTAAAACAAAACTCTATTACTGCATGACAAATGTGATAGCCAAACTAAATAAACTCCCATCATCATTTAGGTCATCCCACGTAAGGAAAAAAGATCATCCAACTCCTACTGCATAATGGGATTATATTTTTCTTTTTGACATGTTAATGGGACTTAAAAGCTCACTTACATGCATGCTACCAGTGCATGCTTGCATGCAGACATGTTGATGTGATTTAAAACCCACTCACATGCATGTGCCATGGTATTTATGCATGCTTGCATGTGGCTTAGTGCGGAGCCTCTCAACGTCTAGATCAGACGGCTATTATGGACTGATTTACTTCATCTAACGGCTACATCAATTTTGATGATGTAGCTCAAGGAGAGGATAGAGAATTCCTAGTAGTGGGGGCTAGCTATTACTAGTAGATAAGTCTTTGTAGAGATTCCACTACATACGGAACAAAATGAATGAATCTACACTTAAAATGCATCTACATACATCCGTATGTGGTTCATGGTGAAATCTCTACAAAGACTTATATTTAGGAATGGGGGAGATGGCGTACTAAGCAAGCTTCTCCTTGTTCTGCGAGTTGACGGGACACATCAAAAGTACTCCAGTGTATACAGCCTTGCCTCTAAGGTAGGCCCCACATGGTTTGCCTCTTTTTTTTTAACATAACACGTCAAGTCGCAATTTGTTTGTTCACCCGTGGTAGACGATCCTCCCTCCACCAAGTGGACAACCAGTACACGTGCCAAATTACCACATGGGCTGACTTTTCGTACAGAAATGAGCTCCACCGTGTACCCGCGCGGGTGTGGTTGGGAAAGAGACGGGAGTACATGCCCCGTGCATGCACCTCTTCTCTTCGTGCACGTCCCCCACCTACGTGGGTGTGTGTGAGAGATACAAACCACATTCGTGAGTGTTTTTTGTTTTTGGGTGGGGGTGGGGGGTTGATTTCGTGAATTATTTGTGGGAATATGTGTCGATGACATCTCAATCAAAATTTTGCATGCAATGTGTGTGAAATGGAGGCCTATCCATATCATACATAGAGGGTCGGGCAATCCACGAGAAGAGAGGGAGGGGTTATAGCTATCGATAGAGTCGAAGAGAGGATCAAGTGGGTGGGTGCGAGATCG
>NC_041382.1:481412053-481414729 GCF_002162155.2 Triticum dicoccoides | reverse complement strand
CATCCATACATAACTGAAGGACGGGAAATATGATGGGACAGAGAGAGAGAGAGAGAGGAGAGAGAGGGAGGGAGAGGGGTAGAGTGCTGGATGGGTGATGGAGTTGCTTCTCGAAGATGGTGGGAGATGCCTACTAGACAAACTGAGGGTGGAACTGCAATGTTATCAATAAGAGTGGGGATGTGTTTCTGTGTGTGCCTGTGCGTGATAGATCTGTCAGGACGCATCCATGGATGATGAAGGGGAACCATGTGTTTGGTAAGAAAACCTAACTAGATCGGTAGATCAATTGTTGTTTGTCGGAGGAAGGGAGAGACACAACTAATGAGGTAGATCGATTGACATGTGGGTAAAAACGATTTATAAGGACCTAGCTAGCTATATGTATAGCGAGAGATCGGTCGGTGTACGTCCATTTGTTAGAGGCAAATAGGGCCCGGCGAGACGGATAGACAGAGAGAATGGAGCTAGGAGGTGGTGCGAGAGGCCCAACTACTAGCTAGATAGGGGGAGGAGTGTGCGGTTGTGAGATCGATGAAAAGAGGGGCGAGAGTTTACATGTGTGTCTGACCGTATGAGAGACACGAGGCAAGAACACATAAAGGAGGAGATTGAAGGTGTGTGTGTATGTTGTAGGCAGGCATCGCTGGAGAGGTTTATCGATCGGTGTGTGTCGGAAAGGAGTTGTGGAGACTCTGGGAGAACGACCTAAAGAAAAAAATTAATGTGCCCGGTGGATAGAATGCTGAGGGAGGGGGAGCGCGAGGAGGGCGTGTGCATGCACGAGAGAAAGTTAGTGGTAGCTACAAAGGTTAGAAGATTGTGTGGGTGTAAGAGACTAACAAAGATCATAACTTGATATGAAAGCGGATTCATATATTTGAATAGGAGATCATAGTGTTTTAAACATTGCATGCATGAATATAGCAGTGATACACGTGCTGTGCACATGTTATACCATAATGTGATAATGCATGGCGTTTGCAACTCACGGTTAAATGCCGAACAATCTAAACCATACTATACATCAAACAATCTCACATTTTATTTGAATTTGTGATAATGTGTGGCGTTTGCAGCTTACAACTAAATATCGAACAATCTAAACAATACTATATATCAAACATCCTCACATTTTATTTGAATTTGTGGTAATGTGTGGTGTTTGCAACTCACATCGAAATACTTGTAGGCGTAGGGGGCGGGGCACCATACATAATGTGATAAACACATTATACATATGAGACATGGTTTAGATTATGAAGATCTAGCTAGAGCTAGAAATGTAATGTCATTTGAAATCAAAATAAAGTGGATTCAAAAAATCTAGTTCGAGTTCATATAGTACACATAGTTCATATGTAACTCGAGACTAATCATGTGGTGTGCTGTGAAGATAATACACAAATGATGGTTTAACTTGACAATAATGATGATTGTAGATCTTATTAAAACAGAGAAACAAACTTAAATGCTTTGACTTCACAACAATCATTACTGTAGATCTTATTCAAATAGAGAAACAAATTCAAATTTAGTTCATATTGAAGCGGTAGTATATACGTTTGGAATGCACTAAAACATTCATTTGAGTAGTAGGTTGCATGCATTATACACGTAGCAAAATATTTTAATTGAACATAACATGAATTCAAATTTTGAATGACATTTGTAGTGCACATTGATTTGGTACAGTACACGTTAGGATTGTTTGGAAATTTCAACCCGCGCCTTGTTAGCCCAAAATATTTAAGATATATCTTTGTCTCGTTGTGCTCCGACAACTCCCTCCATCTCAACCCGTGCCTTGCTATTCCGAAATTACAACGCGCGCGAAAACTCCCACCTCCTGTGAAATCCCGACACGTGAAATGCCCGTGGTACCCCCGAACCAAAAGAACCGCCTCAAATCGGTGGGGGTACTTTCGTAACTTACCCCACATTTCGGGCAAGCGCGTCTCTAAGCCATGGTTCCCCACTGCCATCCCATCCGCCCACCCATTCATACACCAAGGCCGCGAAAACTCGCGACGAAACCCCACACCCTGCTCCGTTCGCCACCCAGCCGGAGCCTCTTCCCTGACGACGTCGTCCACAACAACACCTCGACGTCCCTCATCCACCAAACCGGATGAGGATCCGTCATCGATCTCATCGTACCGCCGGTTTAGCCACCCCGTCCTCCACCTCCAAGGAGCTGCCCCGACGTTCCCCTCGTCTTTTGCACCACCTCCATTCCCACACCGCCGTCTTCACCTGCACCATCGAAAGAGCATCATCATCACTGTTTCCTCGGATGAAGCTGCGGCCTAATCGGCACCACCAAAGAGGTTGTACACTAATCACCGCATTTTCCTCTTGATTCGATCTCATGGTGCTGCCGGCGCTCGGTCCCGAGCCGACACGGCACGGCTCCATCCACGACGGCGTCGCCGGCCACTTCCTCCATGGCGTCGCTCCCTCGGCGGCGATGTCCACACCGGTAGGAAATGTTGCTGCTTTAGCTCTCGCTCGTGCTACTGCTCTGCTCTTGCTCTCGGTCCCCTGCCTGGTCTGCTCTTGCTATTTCTCTTGCTCGCGCTGCTGCTCTCGCTCTTGCTCAAGCTTGCGATGCTGCTCCGATTTAGCTACACTTCAGTCGACTGAATCGACTTTTGGGTCAGTCGATTTTCAGGG
>NC_041382.1:481339102-481411747 GCF_002162155.2 Triticum dicoccoides | reverse complement strand
CACAGCGGGGAGGGGGGCTCGCCGGAGAGGTACCCCACTATCTATCTTAGGGTTCAGGATGGGGGTGGTGGTCGCCGACGGTGGCGGGGCGTTGGCGGGGTGGTGGCGTGGGGATCGCCGGAGAAAAAGCTCGGCACGGGGGAGCCTAGAGGGATGGCCGGGGTGGCGGCGGACCGACGATGGGGAGTGTTCTCGGGACGGGCGGGGCGGTGCACTGCTGGCCGCGGGCGGCGGGGGGCTGCTGTTTGGCCGGTGGTGGCTGGCGGCTCAGGGGGTGGAGGTTGAAGATGAACTACAGGCCCTTGATTTCGTATCCAATGGCTGCAAAATCGACTAACCAGAGATGAAAAAGTCAGTCGACCGATGTGTAGCCTCACCTTGCTAGTGCGTTCAGTTTCGACAGCAAAATTCAGTTTCGACAACAAAATTCAGTTTCGACAGTTAAGTTCAGTTTCGACAGTTAAGTTTAGAGATGAGCGGTTGATGTATTTTACATCTAGCACTTTGTGGTTATGTATTTGACGTCATGTATTGGAGATGCTATTAGAATTCCACTCAGGTTAACGTTGTTCGTCGTCTCTCTTGTCCTGCTTCAGCCTCGGCATCGTACAACTCACCAGAGATGCTCCAACGACGAAACCCTCCATCACAGCGGAGCAGTACCTCGGGCTCCATCTCCAGACGCCTAAGATCTTCTTCCCCTCCTCCAATAGCAAAGTCAGCCGGAGCATCCTCACCGGCCAAGCCAATCACGCTGAGATCGACATGGCTTCACCAAAGAGGTTGTACACTTGTTGCATCTCTTTTTTACTCTACATGTTATATATATTGTCCACTGAGCACACAGATTTGTTCCTTTAGTGTCTCCTTGAAAGAAAAAAATGTAGGAATTCTAATTTTCACTTGTCCTCCTTTTCAAATTCCTATTCATGAAGCACAAGACTAAGAGATAGTAGCATAATAGCATTATAACCGTACATTTTCTTGTGGTTTGACTTAATCTCACCATGCTTCTTTGCATCCTGTGATCTTCCAATTGTTGTGAATCAAACACCCAGATTGGCAGAAATTCTGTGTTTTTAAATTCTCTGTTTTGCACGTGCATTCCTATCCTATTCCTGTCTATTTCCTATCCCTGCATTGTTGGAATCCTCCAATTCAAACGAGCCCTTACAGAATTACTTCTCTTACAGATAGTTGTCAAAGAAAACCTTGCGTGGTTTGTCCCGCTCCTGCTGCACCGTCGTCCACCCCAGCTCAGCTGCTTCAACGATAGAAGGGTCCAGCACAGCAGGGATCCGGCCTCCAGACTGTCTTTCGCCGCCTTAGATCTTCTTCCCCACCGCTGGCAGCCATGAAAATTGCATTACCATCATCAACCGAGCAGATGACCTCGAGGACTACACGGGTCCGCAAGAGAGGTCGCACTCTTTCGTATCTGCTTACGTTATGCATCGCTTAATATTACATGCTACTTTGTCATCCTGTTCACCGATTAGACTCTGAGTCAGCTCCAAACTAATGGTCAAACTTGAGTTTTTAAATGGTTGTGGGGTACATATCGGGGCCGCTATCAATAGTATCTATCTACTATCTGGTTAATCTCCGGTGTCTACTATGAGTTTCATGTTGGATGGGAAACAAACAGTAAAGAAGCCATTATCTGTATTTTTAACTGAAGCCATTATCTGCCTACTATTATTGGTTTTGGGTCTATCCACAGGTTGCTACCATCACTCTGGATTTCTGCATGCACTCCTTACATAATCTCACTATGTTTTATTCCTATGCATGACAGTTATTGTAAACAATGGAACTGAACATGTAGAGAAAAAGAGACAAGCCTTGCGTGGCAATAAAATTTCATGCATACGTCGCTCCATGGTAGGCGCAAAGGCAGCCCCCTCCACACATTTCGGGTTGTAATCGAGAGGAAGATATCTGTTCTGAGGGGGATTTAGAAGGAGAAGACAACTCCTATTTACCCCCTGAGGTCTTCGCTCTAACTTGGCATGCTGATGTTGGTTATATCATGCATATGGTGTCTTGCATTGCTTACTTTATACATCAAATATGTCATCTACTTAGTTTAGACATCCTTTGTGCGAATGCCATCTGTTTAGTTTATTCATCGTTTATGTGAATTATGCAACGCCATCTTGTTTAGCCAGGCATCATATATGTGAATTTTGCAATGCCATCCTACTTAGCCAGTCATCTTATATGTAAATTATATCAGGCCATCCTTTTTTTTCGTTACATATTACATTTGTCAACAATGTTAGTACATTCAATTGCTCTTCGTGTGCATTAGCCATTTGACATGGTGATGGCAAATTCTGGAGTGAAAACAAGGTCTTCGGAGCAGACTATGCTATCTGACGAAGCGCATATCTCGCTGGTTACGGATAGCTCCTCAGAGGAGGATTCAGAGACAGATGACTAGTCCTATTCCCCCCCGAGGTGTATGCTCTAACTTGGCAGGGTTATGTTGCTCATATCGTGCGTATGGTGTCTTGCATTGCTATGTTATTTGATTAGTTTAGACATGCTTTGTGTGAATGCCACCTGTTCAGTGTCTAATTACCATATATGTGAATTATGCATTGCCATCTTGTTGCAAGATATTATATATGTGAATTATACAATGCTATCTTGTTGCAAAGGCATTATATATGTGAATTATGCAATGCCATGCTGTTTAGCCAATCATCATGTATGTGAATTATATCATGCTATCATTTTTTTGTATTACGTGTTCCATTTGTCGACAACGTTTGTATATTCAACTACTATTCCTGTGCATCAGCCATTTGAAGCGGTGATGGAAGTATCTAGAGTGAAAACAAGGTATTCAGAGCAGACAATGCTACCTGCTGAAGCAGACATCTTGCTGGTTACAGAGAGCTCCTCAGAGGAGGATTCAGAGACTGATGACCAGTCCTATTTCCCCCCAAGGTCTATGCTCAAACTTGGCAGGGTTATATTACCCATGTCATGCATGTTTTCTTGCATTGCTTAGTTTTGACATCATATATGGATTGCCATTTGCTTACTTGCTTACTATATAAATCATATATTTGAATTATATCATGCCTTCATGTTTACATAGTACATACACATCATCTATCTGAATTATGGCATTGCAACCCATTTAATAAAGACATCATATAGTTATATCATCTCATCCTGTTTAGTGTTTACAGTCATCATATTTTGAATTATGGCATTCTATCCGTGAATGTATGTGAATTATGGCATGCCAACCTATTTAATAAATACATTATATAGTTATGTCATGTCATCCTGTTTACATAGTCTCATATTTTGAACTATGTCTTTCCATCTTTTTTAGTTAGCCATCATAATGTGAAATTGTGTCATGCTATCCTGTTTAGTTAGCCATCATATATGTGAAATTGTGTCATGCTATCCTGTTTGGTTAGACAACATAAATATGAATTATTTCATGCCCTCTTTTATTCCCCACTATCCATTGCACCTGTCTATCATACAATATCTATACTTTCAATTACTTTTCTTGTTTATCAACCATTTGAATTGGAGAGCGTGATGGCAGTATCTAAGGGAGTAACAACACAGTCTTCAGAAAATATAGTGCTACCAGTTGATGTAGATAGAACCACGGTTGTACTTGCCCAAGGACCAGATCCACCACACATAACCCAGACTCTCGCAGATTGTACCCCTACCCAGTTGGACAGAGAACTAGCTACACCCCTTCTAACCCCAACCCCGGCAGATAGTAACCCAGTTCTAGTTGACACAACACCGTCTCCACCACAGAGCACCCAAACACGAGCAGTTAGTAAGGGAACTGCAGTGCCCAAAGCACGAGGACCACCACTCTGAATCCCAACTCAACGCTTAAAGGAGAAGAAGATTTGTTCTCAGGTCAGGTTCTGTAGCTATGGTTCATACTCCTTTGCTCTTGCATTACTGTATTTACTCATACCAACTATTTTCAAATTTTAAGGATGGAATTGAAACTCCAATGGCGCAACAGGTATGTTTTAAACCTGTTTCTTTAACTGGTTTGCTGTTGTAACCTGCTCTATGTTGATTTCAGTTTCAATTGGATAAACAGTTATGTTCTCATGTCATGCACATTACAAGTGTTGTTATTGCTCTATAGTTACCCACACTTATATTCTGTCTATTCTGCTTTGTCTTGAACAAATATTATTTGAATTGTGTCTCTATCTTGATTTGGCAACAAAAACTAGAATGATATAGACCATAAAGTGACCATGGTACATAGATATATGTTTGTTTCATGCTGTTATCCTATCCACTTTACTACTGAACTCATTTACCAAAATGAGTTTCATATACAACATGGTAAACATGTGATGTGGCTGCTTGTTTCTCTTTTAGAATGTGGAAAAAATATTGGAGAACAGTATCGCGTTATCTAATGGTAAAGGAAGTAATGCAGATAAGGTTCAAGATAGTGAGACATCCCTGTTGGTCTCCAAGAAAGCTTATAAAAACTATCTTGACGACAGTGAGGGAACCCAAACGTCCTGTCTTGATGTAGTGTTCGAGTTACTGGCCACTACTGCTGGCACAAGCTCTTCGAACTCGCTGCCTGAATCAGTTCGTCTTCTTGGGTCTCAACTTCAAGTTGAAAGACATCGATCAAATATGCTGCGACAGGAAGCTGAAGGACTGAGGAAGTCCCTGCAGAATTCAGATGCATATTTTCTGGTGCAACAGCAAGCGCTGGAGGATTTAAGCGCCAAACAAGAGAAAGTTAATAAGCTTGCTAAGCATCTTGCCAACATTATGGGTACCCAGGATATTGTTTCTTGAGATCTTCTAAAGTGGTTTCAGTTCTGGATTTGTTTTGCTGCGGCGTTTATTTGCGCTGGTCGCCAACTTTGACAACCAGTGTATATGATATGCTGCTTTGTTCCCTATATTTGCATTGGTGGCGAACTTTGATGCCCAGTGGATGTAATATGTGTAATAGCCGTGATAGCCTAGCATTAGTTGCTTTCTTATTTATTTCCTTGTTGTCTTGTTTATTTGTTTGCTTGTAGTCATTGCAGTTCTTTTTTCGTGGTTAGCTAGTGGCTGCAATAACCTATTTTTTTAAACTAGGCCACAATAACCATGGGCTAATATTTACTGTAGTGACACTGGGCCTCCTACAGGCCATAGAAACAGTGGGCCTTCTACGGACCGTAGAAACAATGGGCCTTCTACGGGCCGTAGAAACAATGGGCCTTCTACGGGCCGTAGAAACAATGGGCCTTCTGCGGGCCATATCATCAATGGGCCTTATACGGGCCGTATGATTGATTGGCCAAACATGGGCCAAACAGACCGCATTATGGCTGTAAACGGGCTAGAGTTGGAATCGCCGTTCATGGGCCGACCATAACGGGCCATCGTTAATAGGCCGTATTTGATGACACTATGAAAATGGCCCAACGTATTAACGGACCACAAATGGGCCGACTGTAACCACGGGCAGAATTTGGCCCACAAGCAGAAAATGACAGTAACGGGCCGTAAGTAAACGAATGCTGGAAATGATCCCAAAAATAAATGGGCTCTGAGAAGGCCGAAAGATAACATGGGCTGGAAACGACCCAACGAAATAATGGGCCGTTAATGGGTATAAAGTGATACACTATTCATTACGGGCCAGTTTCACCACGGGCCGTTAATGGGTGTAAAGTGATACACTGTTCATTACGGGCCAGTTTCACCACGGGCCGTTAATAGTCCAAGAGTTACATAGGGCCTCATATGGGCCGAAAGACGTCGTGGGCCATACATGCGCCAGAAGTGAAAAAGGGCTGGAATCATATTGGATGGCCCAGATGACGCTACTGGGCCTAATTCGGATAGGGCGTAACGGGCCTTGGGTTAGCAGGCTGTAAATGGGCCATATGCGAACAGGCCATTAACAGGCTTTGCATGGGCCGGCCCGCCACCTTTTAACCAAGTCAAATGGGCCGGCCTTTTCATAGGAATGGGCCTTTGTTGGGCCGTGCCACGTGTCGACGTATCATAGGCGCCTTCCGTCCAATGAGTGGATGACATCTGTCCCAACGATGAGCCGACACCTGTTTCCTCCAGACAATGATGATTTTACATGTGGAAAATCCCCATTGGTTGGGGCTGTTAACGGGTTATCGGATCCAAAACCCGACCCGATAGCTTAACGGCGTTCCGTTACGGTGGATGCCACGTGTCGGTCACCCTTGACGAAAGCACTTCTGTGACGCGCGATTTATCGTCATGGAAGTGGACACTTCCGTGATGATAATTTTGGTAATGTCATGGAACACTTCTACGACAGCACAGGTATGACTATCTTGATTCTGTCATAAAATCGTCATGGATGTACATGCATGACAAAAAACGCGACCTACTGTGACAAACACGTATCATCACGGAAGTGTATTTTTTTTGTAGTGACCAGAAATGCTCCAGAGCTCCCACTCACTTTCTTGTAAATACAGGCTTCTCCAAAAGTTTGTATAAAACTATATGCTTTGATCAACTCATCAAAGCGTATATTCCAACTCCGAGATGGTTGCACTAGTCCATAGATGGATCGCTGGAGCTTGCACACTTTGTTAGCACGTTTAGGATTGACAAACTTTCTTGTTGTATCATATACAACTCTTCTTTAAGAAATCCATCAAGGAATGCAGTTTTGACACCCATTTGCTAGATTTCATAAAATATGGCAATTGCTAACATGATTCGGACAGACTTAAGAATCGCTACGAGTGAGAAAATCTCATCGTAGTCAACACCTTGATCTTGTCAAAAACCTTTTTGCGACAATTTGAGCTTTGTAGATAGTAACACTACTATCAGCGTCCATCTTCCTCTTGAAGATCCATTTATTCTCAATGGCTCGCCGATCATTGGGCAAGTCCATCAAAGTCCATACTTTGTTCTTTATACATGGATCCCATCTCAGATATCATGGCCTTAAGCCATTTCGCGGAATCTGGGATCATCATCGCTTCCTCATAGTTTGTAGGTTCGTCATGGTCTTGTAACATGACTTCCAGAAAGGATTACCGTACCACTCTGGTGCGGACCATACTTGTCGTGGAATTGTCACGTCAGATGTCCTAGCAGAAGGACTTAGTCGTGAGGCCAACGCATCTATGTGGTAGCTTGAGAGGGGTTGAGCAGAATCGAGAAATGCAACACAAGACGAGGATTTATACAACTTCGGGCCCCGGGAAACATCATCCGGTAGCTACCCTACATGCTATTTGAGGCTAGATCTCATTATCATCATGAGGGAGTCGTCGTAAACCGGCTCTCTAATTGTGTCTAGCCCTAGAGATTGTTGTTTTTCTTGTCTTCTCCCTCTTTGGGGAGCCCTGCCCCTTCTTATATAAGTTAAAGGGGCGGGTTACATGTAGAGTCCATCTCGGACTAAGACTTAAACTATTTTGACTTCCCTTCCTGGGCTTCTTAACGTCTGCCGGTTTAACATTGTCTGCCGGTTTAACATTGTGTGCCGGTTTAACATTGTGTGCCGGTTTAACATTGTCTGCTGGGTTATGATTGACTTAACACCTGCCGGTGCTACCATTTGTCTTAACTCTGCCGGTTTAACACTCGCCGGTTTACCGTCTTTCTTAGCCATCTATCTTAACTGTGCCGGTTTACCACCAGCCGGTTTACCAAGTCCCAGCCGGTTTGTAACTCCAGCCGGGTCATACCGCGGGGTATATCCCCGACATTAGCCCCCAGTTTAATTTGGATTTATCCATGTTAAACTGATCCTAAGCATCTTTAAATCCTTGTCATTTCCTTCTAGAAAATCTGAGTCAATAGACCAACTTCATAATCAATTTGCTGACATTGGTTTGTCATAGATAGATATTGTGAAGAATAACTCCTTTGACTTCAGCTCCCAATGCTTAACCAAAATATTGGCCTTTGAAATACTCATCTGATCTGCAGCCGGTTTAAGAATGTAGAACTTGCCGGTTTGAGAATGTAAAACTGTGCCAGTTTAAGACTTGAACTTGCCGGTTTATCATTACCGGTTTACAAATATTGATGGCACCAGGTCATAATTGTAGTTAACATCAAGCTTGAAAATATACCTCTTATATGTCTATCACTTGTTTAGCCCCCAAGTCTTAAGAAGGTAGCATATCAACAGCTTAAGACTTGCTTCAATATGAATGTCACAAGCTTGAAGAAATCCAGGTTGTTCATTTCAGTCACCAGTCAGAACTGAGTATTCCACATATGTAGCCCCCAAGTGCCGGGTTGTCATGCTTGCAGCAACCTGGGACTTGAAATTACCTTATCCTTATAAAAACTTTAACTAGTGTAGCCCCCAAGGGCCGGGTTATTATGCAATAATGAGGAGGGACTTTGTAAATATGATCATGTAAACTTGAGCAACAATATGTAGCCCCCAAGGGCCGACTCAATAAGATAATATTGAGCTGGGACTTGATATATTCTTTAATGAAAATAACATCATATGATGTAACCCCCATCATGGGGCTTGAACCCACGTCCACAAGTTTGAGAGATTTGTGCTTTACCAACTAAGCAGTGGATCCTTCAATAATAGATGAAAATTTGTGTACCTTGAATTTGTTGACAGGAGCAATTGGTAGCCCCCAAGGGCCGGCTCATTACGATGTGATGAGTCGGGTCTTCAATAAGTGAGCAAATAATGACTTTGCATTAGCCCCCAAGTGTCATGGTGCATGCTTACAGCGATATGAGACTTGTGTATTTGATGTAATCCCAACTTGAATAATGTAGCCCCCAAGTGCCGGGTCGTAAGCCTGCAGCGACTCGGGACTATTCATTCATTTGTAGAATAAAACATATCCATTGATAATATGATAGTCACTACGCTAAAGCGACTTTGAAAATCTCAGTCATAATATTGGTTATTGATAACCATAAGAAAAAATCCAGCCGTGTTGGCTATTAAAGATTTTGAATAATAACCTGGTTTGAAAACTGACTCCTGCCATATAAGCCGGTATATCCATGCACATATGATACATGCTATGATGATGTAATGATGATGCAATGTATGATGCAATATATGATGATGTATATGTATGATCAAGAGGGTTGAAGCTATGGTTCGGATATGACCTAGAGCCCCCATGTAGTCATAATTGTGGCATTGCGCCGATCAAGAGGTGTAGCTATGGTTCGAATATGACCAAGCCCCTAAGTGATTTCCCTAGTGCCCTTATGCTTATCAAGAGGTGTAACTATGGTTCGAACCCATAGCCCCCAAGTGATTTCCTTGGTGGCCTTATGCCTATCAAGAGGTGTAGCTATGGTTCGGATACGACCAAGCCCCCAAGTGATTTCACTGGTGCCCTTATGCTTATCAAGAGGGTATAAGCTATGGTTCCGATACGACCAGAGCCCCCAAGTGATTTCCCTGGTGGCTTTAAGCCTATCAAGAGGCGTGACTATGGTTCGAACATAGCCTCCAAGTGATATTGTGAGCTGTGCTCAAGGGATACCCATGTTTGAGCTGTGTTGTGCAACAGACTCTCTTTGGCCTCTTATGATATATTGGCTTGATAGCCGGATTATGTAAATAACCAGAGCTTTGCTCTTATGATAATATTGGCTTGATAGCCGGATCAAGAGGTGTAGCTATGGTTCGAATACGACCAAGCCCCCAAATGATACTGTGAGCTGTGCTCAAGGGGTACCTATGTTTGAGCTGTGCGGTGCAGCAGACTCTCTTTGGTCCCTTTAATTTTTCCTGAAAACTCAAACTTGCGAGAGATTTACTCTTTGTTGAACTGGAAATTGTTAAACCGGACACTGAGAGCTTCAAGGCTTTGTGGTAGACAGCTTTGCCTTGAGCCGGATTTTAAACCAGAGTCCTTCTTTTTAAGCCGGAAATTTTTCTGGCGGCCTTTAAATTTGCACCAATATGACGGTGTAGGGTCCTGCATTAGATAACTTTGCAAGCCGGAGTAATTGCTCTTTTAAAAGAAAGCAACATATAATATAAAGATATACTGGATGGATTTCACCTGATATGTTAGGCTAGTTAATATTCACCGCAGGGTTGCTGGTCACCATGGTGAGGCTGAAAGCAATCATGGCCGAGTCGGCCGTGACAGCTGGCAGATGATTCAACCATGGTGTTGTAAGCCGGTGCAGATGAGTAAGTTGTTCTCCTTGTTGCAAGCCGGTGCGGACGCGTGAACTGACCGTCCGCTCATCGGGTAATGCGACACGGAGGAAAACGCCATTGTAGAACATTGCAAGTGCGTGCTCTATACCCGCGGTATAACAATAATTTTATCTGATTTTGTTTTCACCGGGTGAACGTAGACAATGTCTTGACTGCACCCATAACCTTACGTGGAGTAATAGTGGCCGCGACCGTTGCTCGCTGTTAGCGGCGGCTTACGCGTGGCGGTTCAGCGATGCACACGGTAGTGAGGCCGGACCAGGCAGAACGCTCGTGTCAGGGCAGCGACTCGGAGTGAGGGTAACCATAGGGTCCATGTCTTTCGCCGGATTATCCTGTTTTTTCGTCGGACGTAGCGATTGTAGCAAAGCTCTTCATTCAGGTTTTAATGAGTCTTCATATCCATCCATGCATCAAGCTTTGAAAGGCGTGCCTAAATAGCAGTTTATTATTATTATTTTAAGGACAGACGATCTGCATGTAGCAGCCGCAAGTATTCAGTACTGTTGCTGAATTCTCTCTTGATCCATATCTGTATCCAGGGTATTTTTGTATTGATCCCCTCGAAGACCCTGCCAGATGCTGCCACGACTTGTAGAAACAACTGTCAACCCATGGTTGGTGATATATGTGCACGATAGCGTAGACCACGGCAATTGGATTTTTGCATTATCCCCAAAGCTACTCGTTCTCCAAAGTCTCAATCAAAGCTGATGTTTGAGACCCCATGAAATCAATTGGATTCTTACTGACACAGGTGAGTTGGCGCAGACCACGACAATTTAAAACACACACAGCCGCCGGAGGCAGAATGCCGGCTCAGCTCAAAGCACTGCAGCGGTTCACCGTGCAAGAGAGCCAGGGCGAGCAACCAGCAGGAACAACAATAAGAATCGGCCGAAACAGAGCGGGTCACAGCGGCAGCAGCTCAACGACTTAATAGTTACATGGAGATGTTCCAAGGCAGGGGCGGCGGTTTACGCAGTTTGGGCACAGACCGGGTCCTCGGTGGCTCATCGCGGAGGCAGATACTGTTGGAAGGCCGGCTCAGAGCAAGGTCGAGCATCGACGGCTTCGAGGAGGCGCGAGGCAAGCCATGGCGTAGAGGCGGGGCGATCCCTGCGTGGAGGCGGCTTGATGTGTGTCCGGTTTAAAGCGGAACAAGGCCGGTTTGAAACATACGCTGCGTCCGTCTTCAAAACGAGTAGTAGCTCCCGGCGGCAACTTGTGGTAGCGGACCGACCCACAGGCAACGGGGCGAGCCCGCGGTGACCCGGCGGCGGAGGTGAACCGGCGATAGCTTGAAGTGGTGGATTGAGGCCGTACTGGCACGGCGGCTGGCCTCCGGAGCAAGACAGCGAGTAGAGCAGAGCAGTGGTGAACTCGGACGGCTGTACGTACACGCGCGAGTAGAGCAGAGTAGAGGTGAACTCGGGGCGAGGCCGCATGCGTCGAGGAGATCCCCGGCGAGGAGATACGCCATGGCAAACCTGGATGGTAAACCGGCTCGGGACGTTGCTGTGTTTGCGCACCTTAATACTGAAACCGGGTGGAACTAGCTGGGGAGCGAACCGGCGCGCGGCTGCGTTGAGAGTACGAGCCGGCAAGGCGGTGCTGTGCGGAGAGGCGCAGCGAGGCAAATTGCGGAGGACAGCTCGAGGCATTGTGGCCAGCCAGCTTGACGAGAGGCCACAGCAGCAGGGCGGTTCCAGGCGTGGGTTGAGCTACGGCGGCCCTGAGTGGAGGAAGACGAGTCCGCGGGCATCTCGAACTCGTCGCAATGACTCGGCGACAGGGCAATCCATAGAGGGTGGCCTCACAGCAGGAGCGGAGGCTCCCACGGTGGCCTTGCGATGCGGAAGCAGCGGGAGGTGACAGGCAGCGCCGGTTTACGGCGACGGTGCAGTGACGCCGGCGGTTCGACCACGAAGATGGGGGAAACGACTCAGGGCCGTGAGCTTGGGCAGTTTAGAAGCAGCACGGCGGCTCCGAGCAGAACGGTGGCAACTCGACGAAACTGGCCGGCTCAGCGGCGGCGACCCATAGCCGTAGAAACAGCAGCATCGGGCAGGAACGGCATGGCGCGGCCGCAGCAACTCAGTAGCCACTGGCCATAGCACGGTGGAGCTGGCGACTCGAGGAGAGACGGTCAACAATGGCTCGGAGCAGAGGGTGGGGCGGCTTAGGACCAGGCCGTGGCAGCGGATTAGTCTGGGGCTGCTCGACGGTAGAGACGAACCGGGCGGCTCGGGGCTGGTCTTGCAGCTTGTAGAGGGGCCGGTGCGGGTCACATCGAACACTGCGCAGAGGCGGGCGCTCGGCACATGACTGGGAGCACCGTGGCGATGACCCGGGGGCGGCCCAGTGGAGACGAGGTGCGAACGCGGCCTGGAGCAGAGGAGCAACTGACCACGGCGGGTTAGCAAATCTGGCGAAGCAGCATCTGGCTTGAGGCTGAGGTGAACCGGCAACGGTGATTTTTCGGAGGCGCGGGATGATTTCGCAACGAATGAGGCGGAGCAATTGGAGGCTCGGAGGAGAACTGACTGAGATCAATCGGAACAAGCTATGGCGAGTCTCGGTGGTGGTAGTTCAGGCGCTCGAGCGAGACGTAGCTGTGGAGGACGCCTCAGAGGCAAGGCAAGGTGGCCGCGGTGATTTGACTAGGCTGCGGCCACGCTGTAGAGGTGGCACTGAGGCCCACCGGAGGAGACGACATAGGCGAGAAGGAGGCGACCCAACAACACAGAGATCGAGCCGGTTTGCGACTGTGACTTGGAGGCTTTAGTGAACCAGAGCAAGGCGTGGGTGAGGCCTGCGATTTAATAAAGAACACTAATCGAGCAGCAGACTCGGCAGCTCGGTGATTCTTCTCAGCTGCGGAAACGAGGTCGGCACGACCCTGGTAGCTTGGCGGGCGTAGGGCGACTCGAAGGCTGCAGCGAGGCGCTCGGTTGGGCGACTCAGAGTCCGGATTGTGACCGTTTTTCTTTTCTAGATCAGGATTGACTTGCCAAGTTTTGTGTGTCATCGTTGGACCATGGATTAAATCCTTCTTTTCTTTTCTCTGGCGGATCAGCTTTCTAGCAGTAGTACATGTTGATACGGATTGATCTTGACCCGGCGTGCGGCGATTCAGGATTTTTGTCTACCTCGGTGACGCGTATCACGCCGATAACGCACAAACCGCCAAACCCTAATTTCTTTTGAACTCAAACTTATACTGCCCTTCGATCTGACAATTTGCCTTTGAAAATACAAATCCTTCCTTGATGGTTCTTCTTCATCCGAAAATTGCGAACTTCTCGAACCTTCAGAGAGATCCCTCCAAGAATTCAACACCATCGTGCGGCAGCCCCACGGTGGGCGCCAACTGTCATGGAATTGTCACGTCAGATGTCCTAGCGAAGGACTTAGTCGTGAGGCCAATGCATCTATGTGGTAGCTTGAGAGGGGTTGAGCGGAATCGAGAAACACAACACAAGACGAGGATTTAGACAGCTTCGGGCCCCGGGAAACATCATCCGGTAACAACCCTACATGCTGTTTGAGGCTAGATCTCATTGGGAGTCGCCGTAAACCGGCTCTCCTCTAATTGTGTCTAGCCCTAAAGATTGTTGTTTTTCTTGTCTTCTCCCTCTTTGGGGAGCCCTGCCCCTCCTTATATAAGTTAAAGGGGCGGGTTACATGTAGAGTCCATCTCGGACTAAGACTTAAACTATTTTGACTTCCCTTCCTGGGCTTCTTAACGTCTGCCGGTTTAACATTGTCTGCCGGGTTATGATTGACTTAACACCTGCCGGTGCTACCATCTGTCTTAACTCTGCCGGTTTAACACTCGCCGGTTTACCGTAGCCATCTGTCTTAACTGTTTGCCGGTTTACCATCAGCCGGTTTACCAAGTCCCAGCCGGTTTACAACTCCAGCCGAGTCATATCGCGGGGTATATCCCCGAAAATACTCTAGTTGTCCTACGAGGTTTGGTAGTAACTTGATCAAAAGTTTCATAAGCATCATCATTAGCTTCCTTAGTAATTGGTGTAGAAATCACTAGAACTGATTTCGATGATGAACTACTTTCCAATTCGGGAGAAGGTACAATTACCTCATCAAGTTCTACATTCCTCCCACTCACTTCTTTCAAGAGAAACTTCTTCTTTAGAAAGGTTCCACTCTTAGTAACAAAGATCTTGCCTTTCGGATCTGTGATAGAAGGTGTACCCAATAGTTTCTTTTGGGTATCCTATGAAGACACACTTTTCCGATTTGGGTTTGAGCTTATCAGGCTGAAACTTTTTCACATAAGCATCACAACCCCAAACTTTAAGAAACGACAGCTTAGGTTTCTTTCTAAACCACAATTCATATGGTGTCGTTGATACGTCCATTTTGCATCATGCTTTTATATCGATATTTAGTGCATTATGGGATGTTATTACACATTATATCACAATACTTATGTCTATTCTCTCTTATTTTACAAGGTTTACATGAAGAGGGGGAATGCCGGCAACTGCAATTCTGGGCTGGAAAAGGAGCAAATATTAGAGACCTATTCCGCACATCTCCAAAAGTCCTAAAACTTCATGGGAGCACGTTTCAGAATATAAAAAAAATATTGGGCGAAGGAAGTACCAGAGGGGGGCCACCCACCATCCACGAGTGGGGGGCGCGCCCCCTTCCTCGTGGGCCCCTGGCAGCCCTCTGGTGCCCATCTTCTGCTATATGAGGTCTTTCGTCCACGAAAAAATCATAAGAAAGCTCACGGGACGAAACTCCACGGCCACGAGGCGGAACCTTGGCGGAACCAATCTAGGGCTCCGGCAGAGCTGTTCTGCCAGGGAAACTTCCCTCCTGGAGGGGGAAATCATCACCATCGTCACCACCATCGATCCTATCATTGGGAGGGGGTCAATCTTCATCAACATCTTCACCAACACCATCTCATCTCAAACCCTAGTTCATCTCTTGTATCCAATCTTTGTCTCCAAGCCTCAGATTGGTACCTATGGGTTGCTAGTAGTGTTGATTACTCCTTGTAGTTGATGCTACTTGGTTTATTCGGTGGAAGATCATATGTTCAGATCCTTTATGCATATTAATAACCCTCTGATTATGAACATGAATATGATTTGTGAGTAGTTACGTTTGTTCCTGAGGACATGGGAGAAGTCTTGCTATAAGTAGTCATGTGAATTTGGTATTCGTTCGATATTTTGATGAGATGTATGTTGTCTTTCCTCTAGTGGTGTCATGTGAACATCGACTACATGACACTTCACCATTATTTGGGCCTAGGGGAAGGCATTGGGAAGTAATAAGTAGATGATGGGTTGCTAGAGTGACAGAAGCTTAAACGCTAGTTTATGAGTTGCTTCGTAAGGGGCTGATTAGGATCCATATGTTTCATGCTATGGTTAGGTTTACCTTAATACTTCTTTTGTAGTTGCGGATGCTTGCAAGAGGGGTTAATCATAAGTGGGATGCTTGTCCAAGGAAGGTCAGTACCCAAGCACCGGTCCACCCACATATCAAATTATCAAAGTACCGAACGCGAATCATATGAACATGATGAAAACTAGCTTGACGATAATTCCCATGTGTCCTCGGGAGCGCTTTCCTTTATATAAGAGTGAGCGCTTTCCTTTATATAAGAGTTTGTATAGGCTTGTCCTTTGCTACAAAAAGGATTGGGCCATCTTGCTGCACCTTATTTACTTTTATTACTTGTTATCCGTTACAAATTACCTTATCACAAAACTATCTGTTACCGATAATTTCAGTGCTTGCAGAGAATACCTTACTGGAAACTTCTTATCATTTCCTTCTGCTCCTGTTGGGTTCGACACTCTTACTTATCGAAAGGACTACGATAGATCCCCTATACTTATGGGTCATCAAGACTCTTTTCTGGCGCCATTGCCGGGGAGTGAAGCGCCTTTGGTAGGTGGAATTTGATAAGGAAAAATTTATATAGTGTGCTGAAGTTTACTGTCACTTGTTACTATGGAACATAATCCTTTGAGGGGCTTGTTCAGGGTATCTTCATCCCGACCAGTAGAGCAAAGATTTGCTCCTCAACCTACAGAACCTACTGAAAATGTTTACTTTGAAATTCCTTCGGGTATGATATAGAAACTGCTAGCTAATCCTTTTACAGGAGATGGAACATTGCATCCCGATTTGCACCTAATCTATGTGGATGAAGTTTGTGGATTATTTAAGCTTGCAGGTATGCCCGAGGATGTTATCAAGAAGAAGGTCTTCCCTTTATCTTTGAAGGGAAAGGCATTGACATGGTTTAGGCTATGTGATGATATGGTATCATGGAACTACAACAACCGATTGAAATTGGAATTTCATTAGAAGTTTTATCCTATGCATCTTATTCATCGTGATCGTAATTATATATAATTTTTTGCCTCGCGAAGGAGAAAGCATCGCTCAAGCTTAGGGGAGGCTTAAGTCAATGTTATATTCATGCCCCAATCATGATCTCTCAAGAGAAATGATTATTCAAAAAATTTATGCTCGGCTTTCTCTCGATAATCGCTCCATGCTCGATACTTCTTGTACTCGCTCTTTTATGATGAAGACTATTGAATTCAAATGGGATTTATTGGAAAGAATTAAACGCAACTCTGAATATTGAGATCTCGACGAAGGTAAGGAGTCAGGTACAACACCCAAGTTTGATTGTGTTAAATCTTTTATGGATACCGATGCTTATCGTGAATTTAGCACTAAATATGGACTTGACTCTGAGATAGTAGCTTATTTCTGTGAATCCTTTGCTACTCATGTTGATATCCCTAAGGAGAAGTGGTTTAAATATAATCCTCCCATTGAAGTAAAAGTAGTTGCACCTATTAAAGTTGAAGAAAAGACCATCACTTATAACGATTTTGTTGTTCCTACTGCTTATATTGAGAAACCACCTTTCCCTTTTAGAATAAAGGATCATGCTAAAGCTTCAACTGTGGTTCTTAAGAATAATACTAGAACACCTACACCCTCTGAGCAAATTAGAGTTGAACCTAGTGTTTCTATGGTTAAAGATCCCTTGGCCGATAATATTGATGGGCATGCTATTTACTTTTGTGATGAAGCTGCTAGAATTGCTAGACCCGATACTAAAAATAAACATAGACCTGTTGTAGGCATGCCTGTTATTTCTGTTAAAATAGGAGATCATTGCTATCATGGCTTATGTGATATGGGTGCTAGTGCAAGTGCAATACCTCATTCCTTATATAAAGAAATTATGCATGATATTGCACCTGCTGAGATAGAGGAAATTGATGTTACAATTAAGCTTGCCAATAGAGACACTATTTCACCAGTTGGGATTGTTAGAGATGTTGAAGTCTTGTGTGGGAAAGTCAAATATCCTGCCGATTTTCTTGTTCTTGGTTCCCCACAAGATAACTTTTGTCCCATTATATTTGGTAGACCCTTCTTGAATACTGTTAATGCTAGGATAGATTGCAAAAAGGATGTTGTTACTGAAGGAAATATGCCCTAGAGGCAATAATAAAGTTATTATTTATTTCCTTATATCATGATAAATGTTTATTATTCATGCTAGAATTGTATTAACCGGAAACATAATACATGTGTGAATACATAGACAAACAGAGTGTCACTAGTATGCCTCTACTTGACTAGCTCATTAATCAAAGATGGTTATGTTTCCTAACCATAGACAAAATAGTTGTTATTTGATTAATGGGATCACATCATTAGTTGAATGATCTGATTGACATGACCCATTCCATTAGCTTAGCACCCGATCGTTTAGTATGTTGCTATTGCTTTCTTCATGACTTATACATGTTCCTATGACTATGAGATTATGCAACTCCCATTTACCGGAGGAACACTTTGGGTGCTACCAAACGTCACAACGTAACTGGGTGATTATAAAGGAATACTACAGGTGTCTCCAAAGGTAGATGTTGAGTTGGCGTATTTCGAGATTAGGATTTGTCACTCCGATTGTCGAAGAGGTATCTCTGGGCCCTCTCGGTAATGCACATCACATAAGCCTTGCAAGCATTACAACTAATATGTTAGTTGTGAGATGATGTATTACGGAACGAGTAAAGAGACTTGCCGGTAACGAGATTGAACTAGGTATTGGATACCGACGATCGAATCTCGGGCAAGTAACATACCGATGACAAAGGGAACAACGTATGTTGTTATGCGGTCTGACCGATAAAGATCTTCGTAGAATATGTAGGAGCCAATATGGGCATCCAGGTCCCGCTATTGGTTATTGACCGGAGATGTGTCTCGGTCATGTCTACATTGTTCTCGAACCGTAGGGTCCGCACGCTTAAAGTTACGATGACAGTTGTTATGAGTTTTATGCATGTTGATGCACCGAAGTTAGTTCGGAGTCCCAGATGTGATCACGGACATGACGAGGAGTCTCGAAATGGTCGAGACATAAAGACTGATATATTGGATGACTATATTCGGACACCGGAAGTGTTTCGGATGAATTTCGGATAAACCCGGAGCACCGGGGGGTTACCGGAACCCCTCGGGGGGTTAATGGGCCTTATGGGCCTAATGTGGAGAAGAGGAAGGGGCTGCCAGGGCAGGCCGCGTGCCCCCTCTCCCCCTAGTCCGAATTGGACAAGGAGGAAGGGGCGGCGCCCCCCCTTTCCTTCTCTCCCCCCTCTCTCCTACTTGGACAAGGAAAAGGGGGAGGAGTCCTACTCCCGGTAGGAGTAGGACTCCTCCTGCGCCCACCTCCTGGCCAGCCGCACCCCTCCCCTTGGCTCCTTTATATACGGAGGCAAGGGGGCACCCTAGAACACACAAGTTGATCCTCGTGATCGTTCCTTAGCCGTGTGCGGTGCCCCCTTCCACCATATTCCACCTCGGTCATATCGTTGTAGTGCTTAGGCGAAGCCCTGCGCCGGTAGAACATCATCATCGTCACCACGCCGTCGTGCTGACGGAACTCTTCCCCGAAGCTTTGCTGGATCGGAGCCCGGGGAGCGTCATCGAGCTGTACGTGTGCTAAGAACTCGGAGGTGCCGGAGTAACGGTGCTTGGATCGGTCGGATCAGGAAGAAGACGTACGACTACTTCCTCTACGTTGTGTCAACGCTTCCGTTGCGATCTACAAGGGTATGTAGATCATACTCTCCCCTCTCGTTGCTATACATCACCATGATCTTGCGTGTGCGTAGGAATCTTTTTGAAATTACTACGAAACCCAACAGTGGCATTCGAGCCTAGGTTTTATGGTTTTGATGTTATATGCACGAGTAGAACACAAGTGAGTTGTGGGCGATATAAGTCATACTGCCTACCAGCATATAATACTTTGGTTCGGCGGTATTGTTGGACGAGATGACCCGGACCGACATTACGCGTACGCTTACGCGAGACCGGTTCTCCCGACGTGCTTTGCACATAGGTGGCTTGCGGGCGACAGTCTCTCCAACTTTAGTTGAACCAAGTGTGGCTACGCCCGGTCCTTGCGAAGGTTAAAATGGAGTCAAATTGACAAACTATCGTTGTGGTTTTGATGCGTAGGTGAGATTGGTTCTTACTTAAGCCCGTAGCAGCCACGTAAAACTTGCAACAAGAAAGTAGAGGACGTCTAACTTGTTTTTGCAGGGCATGTTGTGATGTGATATGGCCAAGACATGATGCTAAATTTAATTGTATGAGATGATCATGTTTTGTAACCGAGTTATCGGCAACTGGCAGGAGCCATATGGTTGTCGCTTTATTGTATGCAATGTAATCGCGATGTAATGCTTTACTTTATTACTAAGCGGTAGTGATAGTCATAGAAGCATAAGATTGGCGAGACGACAATGATGCTACGATGGAGATCAAGGTGTCGTGCTGGTGACGATGGTGATCATGACGGTGCTTCGGAGATGGAGATCACAGGCACAAGATGATGATGGCCATATCATATCACTTATATTGATTGCATGTGATATTTATCTTTTATGCATCTTATCTTGCTTTGATTGACGGTAGCATTATAAGATGACCTCTCACTAAATTATCAAGAAGTGTTCTCCTTGAGTATGCACTGTTGTGAAAGTTCTTCGTGCTGAGACACCACGTGATGATCGGGTGTGATAGGCTCTACGTTCAAATACAACGGGTGCAAAACAGTTGCACACGCGGAATACTCAGGTTATACTTGACGAGCCAAGCATATGCAGATATGGCCTCGGAACACGGAGACCGAAAGGTCGAGCGTGAATCATATAGTAGGTATGATCAACATAGTGATGTTCACCAATGAAACTACTCCATCTCACGTGATGATCGGACATGGTTTAGTTGATCTGGATCACGTGATCACTTAGAGGATTAGAGGGATGTCTATCTAAGTGGGAGTTCTTAAGTAATATGATTAATTGAACTTAAATTTATCATGAACTTAGTCCCTGATAGTATCTTGCTTGTTTATGTTGGTTGTAGATAGGTGGCTCGTGCTGTTGTTCCGTTGAATTTTAATGCGTTCCTTGAGAAAGCAAAGTTGAAAGATGATGGTAGCAATTACACGGACTGGGTCCATAACTTGAGGATTATCCTCATTGCTGCACAGAAGAATTACGTCCTGGAAGCACCTCCGGGTGCCAGGCTTGCTGCTGGAGCAACACCAGATGTTATGAACGTCTGGCAGAGCAAAGCTGATGACTACTCAATAGTTCAGTGTGCCATGCTTTACGGCTTAGAATCGGGACTTCAACGACGTTTTGAATGTCATGGAGCATATGAGATGTTCCAGGAGTTGAAGTTAATATTTCAAGCAAATGCCCGGATTGAGAGATATGAAGTCTCCAATAAATTCTATAGCTGCAAGATGGAGGAGAACAGTTCTGTCAATGAGCATATACTCAAAATGTCTGGCTATAATAATCACCTGATTCAATTGGGAGTTAATCTTCCAGATGATTGCGTCATTGACAGAATTCTCCAATCACTGCCACCAAGCTACAAGAGCTTCGTGATGAACTATAATATGCAAGGGATGAACAAGACTATTCCCGAGCTCTTCGCAATGCTGAAAGCTGCGGAGGTAGAAATCAAGAAGGAGCATCAAGTGTTGATGGTCAATAAGACCACTAGTTTCAAGAAAAAGGGCAAAGGGAAGAAGAAGGGGAACTTCAAGAAGAACGACAAGCAAGTTGCTGCTCAAGAGAAGAAACCCAAGTCTGGACCTAAGCCTGAAACTGAGTGCTTCTATTGCAAGCAGACTGGTCACTGGAAGCGGAACTGCCCCAGTATTTGGCGGATAAGAAGGATGGCAAGGTGAACAAAGGTATATGTGATATACATGTTATTGATGTGTACCTTACCAATGCTCGCAGTAGCACCTGGGTATTTGATACCGGCTCTGTTGCTAATATTTGCAACTCGAAACAGGGACTACGGATTAAGCGAAGATTGGCTGAGGACGAGGTGATGATGCGCGTGGGAAACGGTTCCAAAGTCGATGTGATCGCGGTCGGCACGCTACCTCTACATCTACCTTCGAGATTAGTATTAGACCTAAATAATTGTTATTTGGTGCCAGCGTTGAGCATGAACATTATATCTGGATCTTGTTTAATGCGAGACGGTTATTCATTTAAATCAGAGAATAATGGTTGTTCTATTTATATGAGTAATATCTTTTATGGTCATGCACCCTTGAAGAGTGGTCTATTCTTATTGAATCTCGAGAGTAGTGATACACATATTCATAATGTTAAAGCCAAAAGATGCAGAGTTGATAATGATAGTGCAACTTATTTGTGGCACTGCCGTTTAGGTCATATCGGTGTAAAGCGCATGAAGAAACTCCATACTGATGGGCTTTTGGAACCACTTGATTATGAATCGCTTGGTACTTGCGAACCGTGCCTCATGGGCAAGATGACTAAAACACCGTTCTCCGGTACTATGGAGAGAGCAACGGATTTGTTGGAAATCATACATACAAATGTATGTGGTCCGATGAATATTGAAGCTCGTGGCGGATATCGTTATTTTCTCACCTTCACAGATGATTTAAGCAGATACGGGTATATCTACTTAATGAAACATAAGTCTGAAACATTTGAAAAGTTCAAAGAATTTCAGAGTGAAGTGGAAAATCATCGTAACAAGAAAATAAAGTTTCTATGATCTGATCGTGGAGGAGAATATTTGAGTTATGAGTTTGGTTTACATTTGAAACAATGCGGAATAGTTTCGCAGCTCACGCCACCCGGAACACCACAGCGTAATGGTGTGTCCGAACGTCGTAATCGTACTTTACTAGATATGGCGCGATCTATGATGTCTCTTACTGATTTACCGCTATCGTTTTGGGGATATGCTCTAGAGACGGCCGCATTCACGTTAAATAGGGCACCATCAAAATCCGTTGAGACGACGCCTTATGAACTGTGGTTTGGCAAGAAACCAAAGTTGTCGTTTCTGAAAGTTTGGGGCTGCGATGCTTATGTGAAAAAGCTTCAACCTGGTAAGCTCGAACCCAAATCGGAGAAATGCGTCTTCATAAGATATCCAAAGGAAACTATTGGATACACCTTCTATCACAGATCCGAAGGCAGGACTTTTGTTGCTAAATTCGGAAACTTTCTGGAGAAGGAGTTTCTCTCGAAAGAAGTGAGTGGGAGGAAAGTAGAACTTGACGAGGTAACTGTACCTACTCCCTTATTGGAAAGTAGTGCATCACAGAAAACTGTTTCAGTGACACCTACACCAATTAGAGAGGAAGCTAATGATGATGATCATGAAACTTTAGATCAAGATACTACTGAACCTCGTAGATCAACCAGAGTGAGATCCGCACCAGAGTGGTACAGTAATCCTGTTCTGGAAGTCATGCTACTAGATCATGATGAACCTACAAACTATGAAGAAGCGATGGTGAGCCCAGATTCCGCAAAGTGGCTTGAAGCCATGAAATCTGAGATAGGATCCATGTATGAGAACAAAGTATGGACTTTGGTTGACTTGCCCGATGATCGGCAAGCAATTGAAAATAAATGGATCTTCAAGAAGAAGACTGACGCTGACGGTAATATTACTGTCTACAAAGCTCGACTTGTCGCGAAAGGTTTTCGGCAAGTTCAAGGGATTGACTACGATGAGACCTTCTCACCCGTAGTGATGCTTAAGTCTGTCCGAATCATGTTAGCAATTACCGCATTTTATGATTATGAAATTTGGCAGATGGATGTCAAAACTGCATTCCTAAATGGATTTCTGGAAGAAGAGTTGTATATGATGCAACCAGAAGGTTTTGTCGATCCAAAGGGAGCTAACAAAGTGTGCAAGCTCCAGCGATCCATTTATGGACTGGTGCAAGCCTCTCGGAGTTGGAATAAACGTTTTGATAGTGTGATCAAAGCATTTGGTTTTATACAGACTTTTGGAGAAGCCTGTATTTACAAGAAAGTGAGTGGGAGCTCTATAGCATTTCTGATATTATATGTGGATGACATATTACTAATTGGAAATGATGTAGAATTTCTGGATAGCATAAAGGGATACTTGAATAAGAGTTTTTCAATGAAAGACCTCGGTGAAGCTGCTTACATATTAGGCATTAAGATCTATAGAGATAGATCAAGACGCTTAATTGGACTTTCACAAAGCACATACCTTGACAAAGTTTTGAAGAAGTTCAAAATGGATCAAGCAAAGAAAGGGTTCTTGCCTGTGTTACAAGGTGTGAAGTTGAGTAAGACTCAATGCCCGACCACTGCAGAAGATAGAGAGAATATGAAAGATGTTCCCTATGCTTCAGCCATAGGCTCTATCATGTATGCAATGCTGTGTACCAGACCTGATGTGTGCCTTGCTATAAGTTTAGCAGGGAGGTACCAAAGTAATCTAGGAATGGATCACTGGACAGCGGTCAAGAACATCCTGAAATACCTGAAAAGGACTAAGGATATGTTTCTCATATATGGAGGTGACAAAGAGCTCATCGTAAAAGGTTACATTGATGCAAGCTTTGACACTGATCCGGACGATTCTAAATCGCAAACCGGATACGTGTTTACATTAAACGGTGGAGCTGTCAGTTGGTGCAGTTCTAAACAAAGCGTCGTAGCGGGATCTACATGTGAAGCGGAATACATAGCTGCTTCGGAAGCAGCAAATGAAGGAGTCTGGATGAAGGAGTTCATATCCGATCTAGGTGTCATACCTAGTGCATCGGGTCCAATGAAAATCTTTTGTGACAATACTGGTGCAATTGCCTTGGCAAAGGAATCCAGATTTCACAAGAGAACCAAGCACATCAAGAGACGCTTCAATTCCATCCGGGATCTAGTCCAGGTGGGAGACATAGAGATTTGCAAGATACATACGGATCTGAATGTTGCAGACCCGTTGACTAAGCCTCTTCCACGAGCAAAACATGATCAGCACCAAGGCTCCATGGGTGTTAAAATCATTACTGTGTAATCTAGATTATTGACTCTAGTGCAAGTGGGAGACTGAAGGAAATATGCCCTAGAGGCAATAATAAAGTTATTATTTATTTCCTTATATCATGATAAATGTTTATTATTCATGCTAGAATTGTATTAACCGGAAACATAATACATGTGTGAATACATAGACAAACAGAGTGTCACTAGTATGCCTCTACTTGACTAGCTCATTAATCAAAGATGGTTATGTTTCCTAACCATAGACAAAATAGTTGTTATTTGATTAATGGGATCACATCATTAGTTGAATGATCTGATTGACATGACCCATTCCATTAGCTTAGCACCCGATCGTTTAGTATGTTGCTATTGCTTTCTTCATGACTTATACATGTTCCTATGACTATGAGATTATGCAACTCCCGTTTACCGGAGGAACACTTTGGGTGCTACCAAACGTCACAACGTAACTGGGTGATTATAAAGGAGTACTACAGGTGTCTCCAAAGGTAGATGTTGAGTTGGCGTATTTCGAGATTAGGATTTGTCACTCCGATTGTCGGAGAGGTATCTCTGGGCCCTCTCGGTAATGCACATCACATAAGCCTTGCAAGCATTACAACTAATATGTTAGTTGTGAGATGATGTATTACGGAACGAGTAAAGAGACTTGCCGGTAACGAGATTGAACTAGGTATTGGATACTGACGATCGAATCTCGGGCAAGTAACACACCGATGACAAAGGGAACAACGTATGTTGTTATGCGGTCTGACCGATAAAGATCTTCGTTGAATATGTAGGAGCCAATATGGGCATCCAGGTCCCGCTATTGGTTATTGACCGGAGATGTGTCTCGGTCATGTCTACATTGTTCTCGAACCGTAGGGTCCGCACGCTTAAAGTTACGATGACAGTTGTTATGAGTTTTATGCATGTTGATGTACCGAAGTTAGTTCGGAGTCCGGATGTGATCACGGACATGACGAGGAGTCACGAAATGGTCGAGACATAAAGATTGATATATTGGATGACTATATTCGGACACCGGAAGTGTTCTGGATGAATTTCGGATAAAACGGGAGCACCGGGGGGTTACCGGAACCCCCCGGGGGGTTAATGGGCCTTATGGGCCTAATGTGGAGAAGAGGAAGGGGCTGCCAGGGCAGGCCGCGTGCCCCCTCTCCCCCTAGTCCGAATTGGACAAGGAGGGAGGGGCGGCGCCCCCCCTTTCCTTCTCCCCCCTCTCTCCTACTTGGACAAGGAAAAGGGGGAGGAGTCCTACTCCCGGTAGGAGTAGGACTCCTCCTGCGCCCACCTCCTGGCCGGCCGCACCCCTCCCCTTGGCTCCTTTATATACGGAGGCAAGGGGGAACCCTAGAACACACAAGTTGATCCTCGTGATCGTTCCTTAGCCGTGTGCGGTGCCCCATGCCACCATATTCCACCTCGGTCATATCGTTGTAGTGCTTAGGCGAAGCCCTGCGTCGGTAGAACATCATCATCATCACCGCGCCATCGTGCTGACGGAACTCTTCCCCGAAGCTTTGCTGGATCGGAGCCCGGGGAGCGTCATCGAGCTGTACGTGTGCTAAGAACTCGGAGGTGCCGGAGTAACGGTGCTTGGATCGGTCGGATCGGGAAGAAGACGTACGACTACTTCCTCTACATTGTGTCAACGCTTCCGTTGCGATCTACAAGGGTACATAGATCATACTCTCCCCTATCGTTGCTATACATCACCATGATCTTGCGTGTGCGTAGGAATTTTTTTGAAATTACTACGAAACCCAACAGTTACTATTGGTTTGGGGGATATGTCTCATGAGTTTAATTTTGCTAAATTTCATAGACAACCCCATGATAAAGAATTGCCTAGTAAAGATGAAATTATTGGTATTGCTTCTATTGCCGTGCCTATTAATGATACTTTAGAACAATATTTGCTAGACCATGAAAATGATATGTTTATGAATGAAAGAAGGGAAATAGATGAAGTATTCTTTAAACAGGGACCTATTTTGAAACACAAATTGCATGTTGAAATCTTAGGGGATCCTCCTCCACCCAAGGGTGATCCCGTGTTGGAGCTTAAACCTTTACCTAATACTCTTAAATATGCTTATCTTGATGAGAAAGAGATATATCCTGTTATTATAAGTGCTAACCTTTTAGAACATGAAGAAAAGAAATTATTGAAAACTCTGAAGAAGCACCGTGCTACTATTGGATATACTCTTGATGATCTTAAGGGCATTAGTCCCACTCTATGCTAGCACAAAATAAAATTGGAGAAAGACGCAAAACCGATTGTTGATCACCAAAGACGGTTAAATCCTAAGATGATAGAAGTAGTAAGAAAAGAAATACTAAAGCTTCTGGAGGCAGGTATAATTTATCCCATTACTGATAGTCAGTGGGTAAGTCCCGTCCATTGTGTCCCTAAGAAGGGAGGTATTACTTTTGTTCCTAATTATAAAGATGAATTGATCTCACAAAGAATAGGTTATAGAATGGTAATTGATTTCCGCAAGTTAAATAAAGCTACTAAAAAGGATCATTACCCGTTACCTTTTATTGATCAAATGCTAGAAAGATTATCCAAACACACACATTTTTGCTTTCTATATGGTTATTCTGGTTTCTCTCAAATACCTGTGTCAAAAGAGGATCAAGAAAACACAACTTCCACTTGCCCTTTCGGTACCTTTGCTTATAGACGTATGCCTATTGGTTTATGCAATGCACCTGCTAACTTTCAAAGATGTATGAATGCTATATTCTCTGACTTTTGTGAAAAGATTGTTGAGGTATTCATGGATGATTTTTCTGTATATGGAACTTCTTTTGATGATTGCTTAAGCAACCTTGATCGAGTTTTGCAGAGATGCGAAGAAACCAATCTTGTCTTGAATTGGGAGAAGTGCCACTTTATGGTTAATGAAGGTATTGTCTTGGGGCATAATTTTTTTGAAAGAGGTATTGAAGTTGATAAGGCTAAAGTTGATGCTATTGAAAAGATGTCGTGTCCTAAGGACATCAAAGGTATAAGAAGTTTCCTATGTCATGCTGGTTTTTATAGGAGGTTCATTAAAGACTTCTCAAAAATCTCCAGGCCTCTAACTAATCTCTTACAAAAATATGTTCGTTTTGTCTTTGATGATGATTGTGTAAAAGCATTTCAAATACTTAAGAAAGCTTTAATTTCTGCACCTATTGTTCAACTGCCTGATTGGAATTTACCCTTTGAAATTATGTGTGATGCGAGTGATTATGCTGTAGGGGCTGTTTTAGGACAAAGGGTTGATAAGAAATTAAATGTTATCCAATATGCTTGTAAGACTCTGGACAGTGCCCAGAGAAATTATTTAAATACATTATAACTGAGCATCCTTCCTTCCCTCCCAGGCTATTAGCATTTGTAGCCGTCGGATCAACACTTTTAAGCATTTTTAATCGTCCGATTATCACGTACGCTCGGTTCGCTCGCTACGAACGAGCGCTACCGTGACGGGCCGCTACTCTGGCGACAATTTTGGGCGTCCGCTATTAAATTGGGCCTAATGGGCCTGAGCTGTCTATTTAGGTGCATCAAAAGGATCTGGACTCTCCACGCAACCCTCGTTCTGCTCGCAAGGTCGCAACCCTAGCGTGGCGGCGGACGATGGGACAATGCACGACTCCCGTGGCGACGACGCTGGGCTCCGACGACACAAGGACCTCCTTCATGCTGACCTGTCATGCCGACCTCTCATGCCCTCCCGCCATTGGTGCCGCTAACCACAACCTCGAGCAACGGCGTTCATCGTGAGACATGATTTGCCAGAAGGCGGCACCAGTAGATCCGGCGTCCCGGACAACTGCCGTCCAAAGGCAGGGTGAACACACTCCCGAGCATGTGTGCCTCTTTCTCTTTCTCCTCTGCTCTGATCTAACACCCGTCGCTGGGGTTGCCTTCTCTTGTGCGCTCCTCTGTTTTTCTATTGTTCCCGTGGGGATTGGTTGGTTGGTTAGTCCCATGGATTCTGCAAGTGCGATTCCTTCCTTGATCGTTGGGACGGCTCAGGATTCCGTTCCTTGTTTACTGGATGGTATAAGGACATTGGAAATATTTGTTTTTGATGAACACAAAATTTCAGCATTAGATGTGCTGTTGACTGGCTTAAAAACCATTTGTACTTCTCTCTCTCTCTCTATATGCCATATGCGTGATGAGTTGAGGCATTTATGAAAAGTTTGAATAATTCAGCGTGGCCGCCACCGCCGCCACTATCGATGCCACGAGATCCCTCTATCACCAGAGCAACGAAGACACCCCAGGCGGCAGGTACACACAACCACGACATCCCTGTATCGCCCGGGCTACGAAGATACCCCCGGCGGCAGGTACACATCAAACACGCACGAGGATTCGGCAGACTGCAAGAAGAAGAAGGCGATGGTGGGCGAGTCGCCGCCGTAGGCCTGGTCCAGCTTCTTTCTACGCCATATTTGAACTTCTCAGCAGCGCCATTGCTGGATCCTATGTCGACCGAGCACCCAATCAACAAGATACGATCGCGCGTCATATGATCTCTGGGCACGATCGAAATGCAGGCAACATCGATCGCTAGCTGATGGAGTCACGTCGGGTCACAGTGTCTACAATAGCAGCAGGTGGATGTATACACCCGACCCCTCCTATATACATGTACGGTCGCTGCGATTTAAGGTATAGACCATGCTAACCTGCGGGGGCAATGTACAAGTACCATATATTCCTCCAATTTCTTTCTGTTGAGATGGCGCTCTAACCTTTGCACTTGAATTGTTCGATGAATTGCCGATATGCTGTGAAAAATATGATGTCAGTGTTCACCATTATTGTCAGGTACTTATCTTCCCTCCTAAATATTTAGATATTCTAACCCTGCAATCCTCACCGCTCACAATCAGACATGGGTTTTTGATGTATCTTTTTGATTTGGTCAATGTCAATCAGACTTCAGGACGTTTGTGAGGACATATATTTCTGATACATCTGTAGCAAAAAGTATGAATGTTTCTGTACTCCAAATAATTTATTACCAACTCACTACACAGTTGCAGATTGGTCAATATAATCATTTTTTATGTAAGAGCTGCTTGTTTTGATTGAAAAGTATACTGGGGATGCATCGAAGTATTTGTTTTTCTTTCTCTCTCTCCAGCATTTTGATCTTCGATATATGTTATATATCGCTCTGCTTCTTTCATGCATTAAAAGAAAAATGTGTCAATGGACACGTTTATAAGAAAAAAGAACTGAAGTGGAGATCAGTAGATCTATTTTTCTTTGCTATGCAAAATGTATCTCCAATGTAAGGTCAACTTTCGCTTTTAGGATGTTTTTCCTTGGTTGGTGTACCTCTTTCTAAATTGTTGCAAATTCAATATTTTCATACTAATTCACTGGTTTCATGATTGGCTCCTCACTAAGTTATCACCGGTTATATGATTTTTCTCATGTATGTATATATATTGTGTTCATAACTAAAATCCCCATTTCGTCCATTCTGTCATTATGGATGATTGAATATACATCTTAAACTATTACTATGACCAAAGCTGCTTCCAGATTTTGACTTCTTTTCAAATTAAATGAAATATTATTTCCATCAAGCTCTATCGTTTATTTTGTGAGCTATTTAGGCCATCCTTCCTCTGATCAAGCCAGACATTTTATTAGTTACTTATGTCTGTGTTATGGTGTAGAGGCGTTTCTCTGAGCTTGATGACCTGAAGCGATGATTGATTCAATATAGTTCAAGCGGCACATTTCCAGTACAGATGCAGTCTTTTACCTTTACATATGTTTATTTTATTTGATGTCTGAATAGTCAAATATTATCTCTTCCTGCAAGGAATAATGAAATTATATCTGCATGGTGTGGTGTTGTTGCAGCATTGAGGAAATATAACAGCTAGGAATAACAGTGTGCGACATGTGAAATTAACCAACACTCCTATAATTCCAGCTTATAGAGGCTATGGTAGGAGCGTTGAAAGGTATGTCTGTCTAGCTGCATCAGTTATTTAATAAATTGAGTTGGCAGAAATTTGGAGATTTGTGCTTTCTTTCTGTGGGCCATCCCTTCATCGGTCTGGTCTGGCCTATTTTCACGTGTTTATCCATGGCTACCAAGTTAAGAGTATTTAGACATTGTTTTGTTTGTTGAGCAAATTGGTCTTGTGAATCTAAATTCATGTGTTTGTTTGACTAATGCAGGTGCACGTACTCAAGCATACTGTCTGGTCACCTAGGCCTAATAGAGAAGTTATTTAACCTATTCATGGATCAGGCAAAATATTCCATTCGAAAATGTATTTTGTGTGCTTTCAGTTGATACGGCTCGAATTGGTTGGAGGTTATTTAATTTTGGTAAAACAGTTCCAACTTCAACTATATGGTTCGGGAACTATATATAGTCTTGCTGCTAAGAATGGCAGGCACCCAAATATTCTTAGTTCTTTATTCTTGCCGATCTTTACATCATAGCGACAAAAACAGGCATGCATCATGACCGGCTCGAGCTGGTTGGAAGATTAGTTATAGTACTCTGACACTATTGTTGGGCAGCTTTTTAAATGCCTTCTATTTGATGAAGGGGATTACATGTATTCTCACAAAAAATGACCAGTTTATAGGTGTACTATTCAATATGTGCTGATGAGACAGAAACCCATTGTTGCATGTCTCCATCTCCGGCCTATGGGAATCGTTACCTGTAAAAGAGGTTTCACATTCCTTTGTTAGAATTATTAAACTTGTTTCATTTTAGTGAATACTAGATGGTAACCTGGCTGCCGAATGACTTAGAAATTATTGTTATGTCTTCTATGTTATTTGATTATTTGCAGTTCAGAGTTTGTCCTTAATTTTTTTGGGAGCTGGTTGTGTGTGTTTCATTCCATCATATATGTATCGAATTCCCAGTCATTCTATCGAAAAAATGAACGGGCGCCGCAACGCGCGCCTATCATGATCTAGTGCTACTACTGAAAAAAATACCAGTTGTGTTTGCTTATGATAAGTTCAGACCTTATATTGTTGATTCTAAAGTAACTGTTCACACTGATCATGCTGACATTAAATATCTTATGGAAAAGAAAGATGCTAAACCTAGACTTTTTAGATGGGTTCTCTTGCTCCAAGATTTTGATTTGCATATTATCGATAGAAAGGGAGCTGAGAACCCCGTTGCAGACAACTTGTATAGGTTAGAGAATGTTCTTGATGCCGCACTACCTATTGATGATAGCTTTCCTGATGAACAATTAGCTGTCATAAATGCTTCTCGTACTGCTCCATGGTATGTTGATTATGCTAATTACATTGTTGCTAAATTTATACCACCTAGTTTCACATACTAGCAAAAGAAAAAGTTCTTCTATGATTTAAGACATTACTGTTGGCATGACCCACACCTTTATAAAGAAGGATTAGATGGTGTTACTAGACGTTGTGTACCTGAGCATGAACAGGAACAGATCCTACGCAAGTGTCACTCTGAGGCTTAGGGAGGACACCATGCTGGAGATAGAACTGCACATAAGGTATTGCAATCCGGTTTTTATTGGCCTATTATCTTCAAGGATGCCCGTAAGTTTGTCTTGTCTTGTGATGAATGTGAAAGAATTGGTAATATTAGTAGACGTCAAGAAATGCCTATGAATTATTCACTTGTTATTGAACCATTTGATGTCTGGGGCTTTGATTATATGGGACTGTTTCCTTCCTCTAATGGGTATACACATATTTTAGTTCCTGTTGATTATGTTACTAAGTGGGTAGAAGCTATTCCAACTAGTAGTGCTGGTCATAACACCTCTATTAAGATACTTAAAGAAGTTATTTTTCTGAGATTTGGAGTCCCTAGATACTTAATGACTGATGGTGGTTCACATTTTATTCATGGTGCCTTTCATAAAATGCTTGCTAAGTATGATGTTCATCATAGAATTGCATCTCCATATCATCCACAGTCTAGTGGTCAAGTAGAATTAAGTAATACAGAGCTTAAACTAATTTTGCAAAAGACTGTTAATAGATCTAGAAAGAATTGGTCCAAGAAACTTGATGATGCATTATGGGCCTATAGAACTGCATATAAAAATCCTATGGGTATGTCTCCATATAAAATGGTTTATGGAAAAGCTTGTCACTTACCTCTCGAACTAGAACACAAGGCATATTGGGCCATTAAAGAGCTCAATTATGATTTCAAACTTGCAGATGAGAAGAGGCTTTTTGACATTATCTCACTTGATGAATGGAGAACCCATGCCTATGAGAATGCCAAACTGTTTAAAGAAAAAGTTAAAAGATGGCATGACAAAAGGATACAAAAATGTGAGTTTAATGTAGGTGATTATGTATTGTTATACAAATCTCGTTTAAGATTTTTTGCAGGCAAACTCCTTTCTAAATAGGAAGACCCTTACGTCATTGAGGAGGTCTATTGTTCTGGTGCTATAAAAATCAACAACTTCAAAGGCATAAATCCGAGTGTGGTGAATGGTCAAAGAATCAAACATTATATCTCAGGTAATCCCATAAATGTTGAAACTAATGTTATTGAAACCGTAACCCCGGAGGAACATGAGGGACACTTTCCAAAACGTTTCAGACTCCAAAAAGGAAGAGGTATGTGGTACGGTAAGTAAACCGACTCCAAAACAGTTCTAGTAGCATTTTTCTCCGTTTTGGAATATTTAAGAAAATAGGAAAATAAGAAGCAGTCCCGGAAGGACATGAGGCTTCCACGAGGGTGGAGGGTGCGCCCTACCCCCTGGGTGCGCCCCCTGCCTCGTGGGCACCTCGTGTGCTCTTTGGACTCCGCTTTCTTGCACGATACTTCTTTCAGTCGGTAAAAATTCATTATATAATCTCCCGAAGGTTTTGATCACCGTACCACACAAATATCTCTTGTTTTTGTTTCGAGCTGTTTTATGCCAAGGTTGTCAAGGCCAGGCAACATGTCGTCTCCCTCCTCCTCCAACAATGATGGCAACGATGCTTGGCTAATGAAGATAGAGCTGAAAAGAGAATAGCCCAGAGAGATCAACATGGATGATAGGATCGAGAAGGCCATGGGGGATCAAGTTCCGGCAGTAGTAGATGAAGACTTCCTTCAACCTCATCACAATCTCTTTACCCCAATGGAGATTGAGGCTTTCAAGATGATTGAGTTAGCTTGCATTCAAAACAAGTATCTCACAAGTGAAAATATTTTGTTATAGGAGCATATCATCGCACTCAAGGGCATTATCTGCAAATTGGAGGATCTCCTACGCTCGATGTGCGACTATCCATCATCACCAACGCCTTCTTCACCAACAAAGAAGAACTGAGTATTGGGTATGGGCACTCCCCTTGGCAACTGCCAAACTTGGGGGAGTGCCCCGGTATCGTATCACCATCACACTTTTATCTTTACCGTTTTTCTTAGTTTGATCCTTTTGGTAATATCTTGATCTAGTAGAATAAAGTTTTAGTATGATCTAGTTTTGAGTTTTGCTTTATGATCCTTTAATGACCCACAAGTATAGGGGATCTATCATAGTCCTTTTGATAAGTAAGAGTGCGAACCCAACGAGGAGCAGAAGGAAATGATAAGCAGTTTTCAGCAAGGTATTCTCTGCAAGCACTGAAATTATCAGTAACGGGTAGTTTTGTGATAAGGTAATTTGTAACGGGTAACAAATAGTAAAAGTAAATAAGGTGCAGAAATATGGCCCAATCCTTTTTGTAGCAAAGGACAAGCCTGGACAAACTCTTATATAAAGGAAAACGCTCCCGAGGACACATGGGAATTATCGTCAAGCTAGTTTTCATCGCGCTCATATGATTCGTGTTCGGTACTTTGATAATTTGATATGTGGGTGGACCGATGCTTGGGTACTGCCCTACCTTGGACAAGCATCCCACTTATGATTAACCCCTCTTGCAAGCATCCGCAACTACAAAAGAAGTATTAAGGTAAACCTAACCATATCATGAAACATATGGATCCAAATCAGCCCCTCACAAAGCAACTCATAAACTAGGGTTTAAGCTTCTGTCACTCTAGCAATCCATCATCTACTTATTACTTCCCAATGCCTTCCTCTAGTCCCAAACAATGGTGAAGTGTCATGTAGTCGATGTTCACATGACACCACTAGAGGAAAGACAACATACATCTCATCAAAATATCGAACGAATACCAAATTCACATGACTACTTATAGCAAGACTTCTCACATGTCCTCAGGAACAAACGTAACTACTCACAAAGCATATTCATGTTCATAATCAGAGGGGTATTAATATGCATAAAGGATCTGAACATATGATCTTCCACCGAATGAACCAACTAGCATCAACTACAAGGAGTAATCAACACTAGAAGCAACCCATAGGTACCAATCTGAGGCTTTGGGACAAAGATTGGATACAAGAGATGAACTAGGGTTTGAGATGAGATGGTGCTGGTGAAGATGTTGATGGAGATTGACCCCTCCCGATGAGAGGATCGATGGTGATGATTTCCCCCTCCCGGAGGGAAGTTTCCCCGGCAGAACAGCTCCGCCAGAGCCCTAGATTGGTTCCGCCAAGGTTCCGCCTCATGGCGGCGGAGTTTCGTCCCATGAGATTTCTTATGATTTTTCTCGGATGAAAGACTTCATATAGAAGAAGATGGGCACCGGAGGCCTGTCAGGGGGCCCACGAGGCAGGGGGGCGCGCCCAGGGGGTAGGGTGCGCCCCCACCCTCGTGGATGGTGGGTGGCCCCCCTCTGGTACTTCCTTCACCCAATATTTTTTATATATTCTGAAACATGCTCCCGTGATGTTTCAGGACTTTTGGAGTTGTGCAGAATAGGTCTCTAATATTTGCTCCTTTTCCAGCCCAGAATTCCAGCTGCCGGCATTCTCCCTCTTCATGTAAACCTTGTAAAATAAGAGAGAATAGGCATAAGTATTGTGACATAATGTGTAATAACAGCCCATAATGAAGTAAATATCAATATAAAAGCATGATGCAAAATGGACGTATCAACTCCCCCAAGCTTAGATCTCGCTTGTCCTCAAGCAGAAGCCGAAATCGAAAAATATGTCCACATGTTTGGAGATAGAGGTGTCGATAAAATAAAATACAGACATGAGGGCATCATGATCATTCTTAGAACAGCAACATATATATATATATTGCCATATAGTTTCTTATGCTAAAGTAACAATTCAATCACAATTTCAGGTATGAATCAGAAACTTCATTGAAAACTAACAAACTATAATCTCGGTCATTGAAGCAATTGCAATTTATCATAACATCGGAAAGAGTCAATATAAGAGCTTTTCAGCAAGTCCACATACTCAACTATCATTTAGTCTTTCACAATTGCTAACACTCATGCAATATTTATGGGTATGAAGTTTTAGTCAGACATAGAGAAAGATAGGGGCTTATAGTTTTGCCTCCCAACCTTTTACCTCAAGGGTAATGTCAACAATAATAGTTCATGAAAACTCACATCCAATTAGCCATATATATCAGGATCTTTCCAACGCATTGTGCTTGCCAAAGGATAAAATGTAAAAAGGAAAGGTGAAAATCACCATGACTTTTATATGAAGTATAAGACAAGAATAAAAGATAGGCCCTTCGTAGAGGGAAGCGGAGGTTGTCATGTGCTTTTATGGTTGGATGCATAAAATCTTAATGCGAAAGAACATCACTTTATATTGCCACTTGTGATATGGACCTTTATTATGCAGTCCTTCGCTTTTATTGCATCCATATCACAAGATCGTATAAAGCTTATTTTCTCCACACTAATAAATCATACATATTTAGAGAGCAATTTTTATTGCTTGCAACAATGACAACTTACTTGAAGGATCTTACTCAATCCATAGGTAGATATGGTGGACTCTCATGGCAAAACTGGGTTTAAGGATATTTGGAAGCACAAGTAGCTAGTATCTCTACTTGGTGCAAAGAATTTGGCTAGCATGAGAGGGAAAGGCAAGCCCAACATGTTGGATGATCCATGACAATATAATTTATTTCAGATGTAAGAAAACATAACCCATTATGTTGTCTTCCTTGTCCAACATCAACTCTTTAGCATGTCATATTTTAATGAGCGCTCACAATCATAAAAGATGTCCAAGATAGTATATTTATATGTGAAGACCTCTCTTTCTTTATTACTTTCTCTTAATTGCAACGATGACCAAAACTATGTTTGTCAACTCTCAACAACTTTTATTCATCATTCTTTTTATATGTGAAGTCATTACTCTCCATAAGATCCATATAACCTCTTTAATTCTTTTTATTGTTTCTCTTCTCTTTTATTTTTATTCCCTCAAGATCACAACAAGATAATCAAACCCTTGACTCAACACTAATCTTTATTATATATAGCTCACAGACTCGATTACATAGAAGGATCATAAAGCAGAACTGAAAACTAGATCATACTAAAACTTTATTCTACTAGATCAAGATATTACCAAAAGGATCGAACTAAGAAAAATGGTAAAGATAAAAGTGTGATGATGATACGATACCGGGGCACTCCCCCAAGCTTGGCAGTTGCCAAGGGGAGTGCCCATACCCGATACCCAGTTCTTCTTTATTGGTGAAGAAGGTGTTGGTGATGATAGATAGTCGCACATCGAGCCTAGGAGATCCTCCAATTTGCGGATAATGCCCTTGAGTGCGATGATATGCTCCTTCAACAAAATATTTTCACTTGTGAGATACTTGTTTTGAATGCAAGCTAACTCAATCATCTTGAAAGCTCCAATATCCGTTGGGGTAAAGAGATTGTGATGAGGTTGAAGGATGTCTTTGTCCACTACTGCCGGAACTTGATCCCCCATGGCCTTCTTGATCCCATCATCCTTGTTGACCTCTCTGGGCTCTTCTCTCTTCAGCTCTATCTTCATTAGACAAGCATCATTGCCCTCATTGTTGGAGGAGGAGGGAGACGACATGATGCCTGGCCTTGACAACCCTGGTAGAAAACAGACCGAAACAAAAACAGGAGATATTTGCGTGGTACGGTGATCAAAACCTTTGGGAGATTATATAATCAATTTTTACCGACCAAAAGAAGCATCATGCAAGAAAACGGAGTCCGGAGAGCACACGAGGTGCCCACGAGGCAGGGGGGCGCGCCCTCCACCCTCGTGGACACCTCGTGTCCTTCCCGGACTACTTCTTATTTTCCTATTTTTATATATTCCAAAACGGAGAAAAATTGCTATTAGAACTGTTTTGGAGTCGGTTTACTTACCGTACCATAAAGCTCTTCCTTTTTGGAGTCTGAAACATTCTGGAAAGTGTCCCTTATGTATTCCTCCGGGGTTACGGTTTCAATAACATTAGTTTCAACATTTATAGGATTACCTGAGATATAATGTTTGATTCTTGGACCGTTCACCACCCTTGGACTTGTGCCTTCGAAGTTGTTGATTTTTATAGCATCGGAACGATAAACCTCCTCGATAATGTAAGGACCTTCCCATTTAGAGAGGAGTTTTCCTGCAAAAAATCTTAAACGAGAGTTGTATAACAATACATAATCACCTACATTAAACTCACATTTTTGTATCCTTTTGTCTTGCCATCTTTTAACTTTTTCTTTAAACAGTTTGCATTCGCATAGGCCTAGGTTCTCCATTCATCAAGTGAACTAATTTCAAAAAGTCTCTTCTCACCGGCAAGTTTGAAATCATAATTGAGCTCTTTAATGGCCCAATATGCCTTATGTTCTAGTTCAAGAGGTAAGTGACATGCTTTACCATAAACCATTTTATATGGAGACATACCCATAGGATTTTTATATGCAGTTCTATAAGCCCATAATGCATCATCAAGTTTCTTGGACCAATTCTTTCTAGACCTATTAATAGTCTTTTGCAAAATCAATTTAAGCTCTCTATTACTCAATTCTACTTGACCACTAGACTGTGGGTGATATGGAGATGCAATTCTATGATTAACATCATACTTAGCAAGCATTTTACGAAAAGCACCATGAAGAAAATGTGAACCACCATCAGTCATTAAATATCTAGGGACTCTAAACCTCGAAAAATAACTTCTTTAAGCATCTTAATAGAGGTGTTATGATCGACACTACTAGTTGGAATAGCTTCTACCCACTTAGTAACGTAATCAACAACAACTAAAATATGTGTATACCCATTAGAGGAAGGAAACGGTCCCATATAATCAAAGCCCCAAACATGAAATGGTTCAATAACAAGTGAATAATTCATAGGCATTTCTTTACGTCTACTAATGTTACCAATTATTTGACATTCATCACAAGATAAGACAAACTTAGAGTAATCTTTGAAGAGAGTAGGCCAATAAAAACCGGATTGCAATACCTTATGTGTAGTTCTATCTCCAGCGTGGTGTCCTCCATAAGCCTCGGAGTGACACTTGCGTAGGATCTGTTCCTGTTCATGCTCAGGTACACAACGTCTAATAACACCATCTACTCCTTCTTTATAAAGGTATGGGTCATCCAAAAAGTAATGTCTTAAATCATAGATAAACCTTTTGTTTTGCTGGTATGTGAAACTAGGTGGTATAAATTTAGCAATAATATAATTAGCATAATCAGCATACCATGGAGCAGTACGAGAAGAATTTATGACAACTAATTGTTCATCAGGAAAGCTATCATCAATAGGTAGTGGTTCATCAAGAACATTCTCTAACCTAGACAAGTTGTCTGCAACGGGGTTCTCAGCTCCCTTTCTATCAATAATATGCAAATCAAATTCTTGAAGCAAGAGAACTCATCTAAAAAGTCTAGGTTTAGCATCTTTCTTTTCCATAAGTTATTTAATAGCAGCATGATCAGTGGGAATAGTTACTTTATAATCAACAATGTAAGATCTGAACTTATCACAAGCAAATACAACTGCTAAAAATTCAATTTCAGTAGTAGCATAATTTCTTTGGGCACTGTCTAGAGTTTTACTAGCATATAGGATAACATTTAATTTCTTATCAACCCTTTGTCCTAAAACAGCCCCTACAACATAATCACTAGCATCACACATAATTTCAAAGGGTAAATTCCAATCAGGTGGCCGAACAATAGGTGCAGAAATCAAGGCTTTATTAAGTATTTCAAATGCTTCTACACAATCATCATCAAAGACAAATGGAACATCTTTTTGTAAGAGATTATTCAGAGGCCTAGAAATATTAGAGAAGTCCTTAATGAACCTCCTATAAAAACCGGCATGACCAAGGAAACTTCTTATACCTTTAATGTCCTTAGGACGCGACATCTTATCAATAACACCAACCTTAGCTTTATCAACTTCAATACCTCTTTCAGAAATTTTATGCCCCAAGACAATACCTTCATTAACCATAAAGTGACACTTCTCCCAATTCAAGACAAGATTAGTTTCTTCACATCTCTGCAAAACTCGATCAAGGTTGCTTAAGCAATCATTGAAAGAAGTTCCATAAACAGAGAAATCATCCATGAATACCTCAACAATCTTTTCACAAAAGTCAGAGAATATAGCAGTCATACATCTTTGAAAGGTAGCAGGCGCATTGCATAGACTAAAAGGCATATGTCTATAAGCAAAGGTACCGAAAGGGCAAGTAAAAGTGGTCTTTTCATGATCCTCTTTCGACACAGGTATTTGAGAGAAACCAGAATAACCATCAAGAAAGCAAAAATGTGTATGTTTGGATAGTCTTTCTAGAATTTGATCAATAAAAGGTAAAGGGTAGTGATCCTTTTTAGTAGCTTTATTTAATTTGCGGGAATCCATTACCATTTATAACCTGTAACAATTATTTGTGGGATCACTTCATCTTTATCATTAGGAACAATTGTAATACCTCCCTTCTTAGGAACACAATGGATAGGACTTACCCACTGACTATCAGCAACGGGATAAATTATACCTGCCCCTAGAAGCTTTAGTATTTCTTTTCTTACAACTTCTTTCATCTTAGAATTTAACCTTCGTTGGTGATCAACAACCGGTTCCGTCTCTCTCCAATTTTATTTTGTGCTGGCATAGAGTGGGACTAATGCCCTTAAGATCATCAAGAGTATATCCAATAGCAGCATGATGCTTCTTCAGAGTTTTCAATAATTTCTTTTCTTAATGCCCTGAAAGGTTAGCACTAATAATAATAGGATATATCTCTTTCTCATCAAGATAAACATATTTAAGAGTATCAGTTAAAGGTTTAAGCTCAAACAAGGGGTCACCCTTGGGTGGAGGGGTATCCCCTAAAATCTCAACAGACAAGTTGTGTTTCAAAATAGGTCCCTATTTAAAGAATAATTCATCTATTTCCCTTCTTTCATTCATAAATATATCATTTTCATGGTCTAGCAAATATTGTTCTAAAGGATCACTAGGAGGCACGACAATAGAAGCAAGACCAATAATTTCATCTTTACTTGGCAATTATTTATCATGGGGTTGTCTACGAAATTTAGCAAAATTAAACTCATGAGACACATCCCCCAAACCAATAGTAACAACATCCTTTTTGCAATCTATCCTAGCATTAACAATATTCAAGAAGGGCCTACCAAATATAATGGGACAAAAGTAATCTTGTGGGGAGCCAAGAATAAGAAAATCAGCAGGATATTTGACTTTCCCACACAAGACTTCAACATATCTAACAATCCCAACTGGTGAAATAGTGTCTCTATTAGCTAGCTTAATTGTAACATCAATTTCCTCTATCTTAGCAGGTGCGATATCATGCATAATTTCTTTATATAAGGAATGAGGTATTGCACTTGCACTATAACCCATATCACATAAGCCATGATAACAATGATATCCGATTTTAACAAAAATAACATGCATGCCTAAAACAAGTCTATGTTTATTTTTAGTATCGGGTCTAGAAATTCTAGCAGCTTCATCACAAAAGTAAATAGCATGCCCATCAATATTATCGGCCAAGGGATCTTTAACCATAGAAACACTAGGTTCAACTTTAATTTGCTCAGAGGGTGTAGGTGTTCTAGTATTATTCTTAAGAACCACAGTTGAAGCTTTAGCATGATCCTTTATTCTAAAAGGGAAAGGTGGTTTCTCAATATAAGCAGTAGGAACAACAAAATCGTTATAAGTGATAGTCTTTTCTTCAACTTTAATAGGTGCAACTACTTTTACTTCAATGGGAGGATTATATTTAAACCACTTCTCCTTAGGGATATCAACATAAGTAGCAAAGGATTCACAGAAATAAGCTACTATCTCAGAGTCAAGTCCATATTTAGTGCTAAATTCACGATAAGCATTGGTATCCATAAAAGATTTAACACAATCAAACTTGGGTGTTGTACCTGACTCCTTACCTTCGTCGAGATCTCAATATTCAGAGTTGCATTTAATTCTTTCCAATAAATCCCATTTGAATTCAATAGTCTTCATCATAAAAGAGCTAGTACAAGAAGTATCGAGCATGGAGCGATTATCGAGAGAAAGCCGAGCATATGAATTTTGAATAATAATTTCTCTTGAAAGCTCATGATTGGGGCATGGATATAACATTGACTTAAGCCCCCCAAGCTTGAGCGATGCTTTCTCCTTCGCGAGGCCAAAAATTATATATATAATTACGATCATGATGAACAGGATGCATAGGATAAAACTTCTGATAAAAGTCCAATTTCAGTCGGTTGTAGCCTAAACCATGTCAATGCCTTTCCCTTCAAAGATAAAAGGGAAGACCTTCTTCTTGATAACATCCTCCGGCAGACCCGCAAGCTTAAATAATCCACAAACTTCATCCACATAGATTAGGTGCAAATCGGGATGCAATGTTCCATCTCCTGTAAAAGGATTAGCTTGCAGTTTCTCTATCATACCTGAAGGAATTTCAAAGTAAACATTTTCAGTAGGTTCAGTAGGTTGAGGAGCAACTCTTTGCTGTACTGGTCAGGGTGAAGATACCCCAAACAAGCCCTTCAAAGGATTATGTTCCATAGTAACAAGTGACAGTAAATTTCAGCACACTATATAAATTTTTCCTTACCAAATTCCACTCACCAAAGGCGCTTCACTCCCCGACATTGACGCCAGAAAAGAGTCTTGATGACCCAAAAGTATGGGGATCTATCGTAGTCCTTTCGATAAGTAAGAGTGTCGAACCCAACAAGGAGCAGAAGGAAATGATAAGCAATTTTCAGCAAGATATTCTCTGCAAGCACTGAAATTATTGGTAACAGGTAGTTTTGTGATAAGGTAATTTGTAATGGATAACAAATAGTAAAAGTAAATAAGGTGCAAAAAGATGGACCAATCCTTTTTGTAGCAAAGGACAAGCCTGGACAAACTCTTATATAAGGGAAAACGCTCCCAAGGACACATGGGAATTATCGTCAAGCTAGTTTTCATCACGCTCATATGATTCACTTTCGGTACTTTGATAATTTGATATGTGGGTGGACCGGTGCTTGGGTACTGCCCTACCTTGGACAAGCATCACACTTATGATTAACCCCTCTTGCAAGAATCCGCAACTACAAAAGAAGTATTAAGGTAAACCTAACCATAGCATGAAACATATGGATCCAAATCAGCCCTTACGAAGCAACTCATAAACTAGGGTTTAAGCTTCTGTCACTCTAGCAACCCACCATCTACTTATTACTTCCCAATGCCTCCCTCTATGCCAAAGAATGGTGAAGTGTCATGTAGTCGATGTTCACATGACACCACTAGAGGAAAGATAACATACATCTCATCAAAATATCGAACGGATACCAAATTCACATGACTACTTATAGCAAGACTTCTCCCATGTCCTCAGGAACAAACCTAACTATTCACAAAGCATATTCATGTTCATAATCAGAGGGGTATTAATATGTATAAAGGATCTGAACATATGATCTTACACCGAATGAACCAACTAGCATCAACTACAAGGAGTAATCAACAATACTAGCAACCCACAGGTACCAATCTGAGGCTTTGGGACAAAGATTGTATACAAGAGATGAACTAGGGTTTGAGATGAGATGGTGCTGGTGACGATGTTGATGGAGATTGACCCCCTCCCAATGTGAGGATCGATGGTGATGACGATGGTCATGATTTCCCCCTCCTGGAGGGAAGTTTCCCTGGAAGAACAGCTCAGCCGGAGCCCTAGATTGGTTCCGCCAAGGTTCCACCTCGTGGCGGCGGAGTTTCGTCTCGTGAGCTTTCTTATGATTTTTTCTCGGACGAAAGACTTCATATAGCATAAGATGGGCACCGGAGGCCTGGCAGGGGGCCCAAGAGGCAGGGGGCGCACCCAGGGGTAGGGCACGCCCCCACCCTCGTGGATGGTGGGCGGCCCCCCTCTGATACTTCCTTCGCCCAATATTTTTTATATATTCTGAAACGTTCTCTCGTGAAGTTTCAGGACTTTTGGAGTTGTGCAGAATAGGTCTCTAATATTTGCTCCTTTTCCAGCCCAGAATTCCAGCTGCCAGCATTCTCCCTCTTCATGTAAACCTTGTAAAATAAGAGAGATTAGGCATAGGTATTGTGACATAATGTTTAATAACAGCCCATAATGCAATAAATATCGATATAAAAGCATGATGCAAAATGGACGTATCATCCTTCTATGTAATCGAGTCCGTGAGCTATATATAATAAAGATTAGTGTTGAGTCAAGGGCTTGATTATCTTGCTATGATCTTGAGGGAATAAAAATAAAAGAAAAAATAAAAAGAAATAACGAGATCATATGGATCTTATGGAGAGTAATGACTTCACATATAAAGAGTATGATGAATAAAAGTTGTTGAGAGTTGACAAACATAGTTTTGGTCATCGTTGCAATTATTAAGAAGTAATAAAGAAAGAGAGGTTTCAACATATAAATATACTATCTTGGACATCTTTTATGATTGTGAGCACTCATTAAAATATGACATGCTAAAGAGTTGATGTTGGACAAGGAAGACAACGTAATGGGTTATGTTTTCTTACATCCGAAGTAAATTATATTGTCATGGATCATCCAACATGTTGAGCATGCCTTTCCCTCTCATGCTAGCCAAATTCTTTGCACCAATTAGAGATACTACTTGTACTTCCAATTATCCTTTAACCTAGTTTTGCCATGAGAGTCCACCATATCTACCTATGGAAGGAGTAAGATCCTTCACGTAAGTTGTCATTGTTGCAAACAATAAAAATTGCTCTCTAAATATGTATGATTTATTAGTGTGGAGAAAATACGCTTTATACAATCTTGTGATGGGGAAGAAATAAAAGCGACGGACTGCATAATAAAGGTCCATATCACAAGTGGCAATATAAAGTGACGTTCTTTTGCATTAAGATTTCGTGCATCCAACCATAAAAGCACATGACAACCTCTGCTTCCCTCTGCGTCCGCTTAAAACTTCATACCCATAAATATTGCGTGAGTGTTAGCAATTGTGAAAGACTAAATGATAGTTGAGTATGTGGACTTGCTGAAAAGCTCTGACATTGACTCTTTCTGATGTTACGATAAATTGCAATTGCTTCAATGACTGAGATTATAGTTTGTTAGTTTTCAATGAAGTTTCTGATTCATACTTCAAATTGTGATTGAATTGTTACTTTAGTATAAGAAATCATATGACAATATATATATATATATATATGTTGCTGTTCTAAGAATGATCATGATGCCCTCATGTCCGTATTTTATTTTATCGACACCTCTATCTCTAAACATGTGGACATATTTTTCGATTTCGGCTTTCGCTTGAGGACAAGCGAGGTCTAAGCTTGGGGGAGTTGATACATCCATTTTGCATCATGCTTTCGATATTTAGTGCATTATGGGCTGTTATTACACATTATATCACAATACTTATGCCTATTCTTTCTTATTTTACAAGATTTACATGAAGAGGGGGCATGCCGGCAACTGGAATTCTGGGCTGGAAAAGGAGCAAATATTAGTGACCTATTCCGCACATCTGCGAAAGTCCTGAAACTTCACGGGAGCACGTTTTAGAATATATAAAAATATTGGGCGAAGGAGGTACCAGAGGGGGGCCACCCACCATCCACGAGGGTGGGGGCGCGCCCCCCTGCCTCGTGGGCCCCCCTGACAGCCCTCTGGTGCCCATCTTCTGCTATATCAGGTCTTTCGTCCAGAAAAAATCATAAGCAAGCTCACGGGACAAAACTCCGCCGCCACGAGGCGGAACCAATCTAGGGCTCCGGCAGAGCTGTTCTGCCGGGGAAACTTCCCTACGGGAGGGGGAAATCATCACCATCGTCATCACCATCGATCCTCTCATTGGGAGGGGGTCAATCTTCATCAACATCTTCACCAGCACCATCTCATCTCAAACCCTAGTTCATCTCTTGATACGGGGTTGCCCAATCTTCACGGAGGATCGGCTCTATGTTGCGAATCAACGCCACCTGAAGGGTACGAAGGAAACCCTCGACCCCAACCAACAACGCTGTCGAGTAAAGAATAACTAGTGCAACCTGACGAGACCGAAGCTAACTATTGCAAATGCAACAACCAGTGACAAATATTCGCCCAACCACACTCTTAGTTCCAATCCACGCAACCACGCACGAAGTTGGAAGCACGAACTGGTCACTGCCTCAACGGCTGCTGTTGTAAAATCACAAAGTGAGTTTACCCTCTCACAAGGCAAGATTACAAGAGCTAAGGAGGAAGTGAACTCTCAAACAATATTCTGGTTGCACTTAGCTAACCTATGCTGAAATCAAATTGCCAAAGAGTTGTGGCTGAAGTGGGGGAAGGGGTATTTATACTAGGAACAGCCCTCCTAGTTTAGGTGTGAAACCAGGCCAAAAGAGGGGCTCAAATTCGTGCTAACCAGCTGGTCAAGGGAGCAAACTCATGGAGCCTCACGCAACAATTAATGCCCTGGACAACTTGCATTGGAACTCTCATATCCTTTGACTCAGGACTCCAAATGATGCACCGTTTGATTTTCCTGAAAGTAGACTTCATATGCTCCCCATTTTGTACTCCCACACATGCTGGATGCTCATATATTTGCGTTGCATGATTCAGCAAGTTCTGGGACGAATTCTGGAACTACACATGCAACAATAGCATGTTGAGATGACTTGCTATTCTTCCTTGCGGTGTAACTATTTGTCCTTGTCACCAAAACAAGGCTTTCATCAGAGTTGAAACTTGTTCTCTTTAAACTTGTTGAATGGGCTCCAAAACTTGGTTCTTCATGTGCTGAATGTTGTTGGTTGTCCTTGGCATTGTACCTAAGTAAAAATCAACACACGAGATTTAGGCAGTATAAAGTTCTCATGGTCATTTGAATTGTGATAAGCTAGGAGCGCGTTCACCTCTTGTGCTATTTGTTTGGCACAGCTCCTTGTCATGGGACCCAAATAGATCTTCTTTGTAGAAGCTTCACTTGATGGCTGAGATTTATCATCAGGAGAAGATGATAAACGAGGTGAACCTGGGATGTCCTCATCATCCTCCCCCTCTTCAAAAGGAGTCGTCCTCGACTCTTGACCCTCTTGATCGAAGCATGGAGACAAATCAGCAACGTTGAAAGTTGGACTCACAGCATAGTCTTCAGGAAGCTCGATTTTGTAAGCATTGTCATTGATCTTGGCCAGGACTTTGAATGGTCCATCTCCACGAGGCATTAGCTTGGATTTACGCTTCTCTGGGAACCGATCTTTGCGCAAATGTATCCAAACCAGATCTCCGGGCTCAAAAGTTACCTTCTTGCGATTTTTGTTTGCCTTAGCAGCATAGTACTTGGACTTCCTTTCTATCTCTTCTCTGGTCTTCTCATGAATCTTCTTCACATATGCAGCACGCTTGGAAGCCTCCATGTTACATCTCTCTTGCAATGGAAGTGGCAGCAAGTCAATTGGTGCAAGTGGTTTGAATCCATATACCACCTCAAATGGGCACATGTTTGTGGTAGAGTGAACTGCCCGATTGTAAGCAAACTCCACGTGCGGCAAACACTCTTCCCACTCCTTCAAATTCTTCTTGATCATTGTACGCAGCAAGGCTGAGAGTGTGTGGTTCACTACCTCTGTTTGCCCATCAGTTTGGGGGTGACACGTTGTTGAAAACAACAACTTGGTTCCTAATTTTGCCCACAGTGTTTTCCAAAAGTAGCTCATGAACTTCACATCTCGATCTGAAACAATAGTCCTTGGCATTCCATGCAAGCGAACAACTTCCCTGAGAAACAAATCAACAACATGTGAAGCATCGTCATTCTTGTGGCACGGAATGAAGTGTGCCATTTTTGAGAACCCATCAACCACAACAAAAACTGAATCCCTCCCCCTCTTAGTCCTAGGCAGTCCTAAAACAAAATCCATGCTAATATCTTCCCAAGGAGCATTTGGAACAGGTAGGGGAGTATATAAACCATGGGAGTTCAGTTTAGACTTAGCTTTGTGGCATATGATGCATCGCTGCACAAATCTCTCAACGTCCTTCCTCATCTTTGGCCAATAAAAGTGATCGGCCAACATCTCATAAGTTTTCTCACGACCAAAGTGTCCCATTAATCCTCCTGCATGTAATTCCTGCAACAACAAAGGCCTAACCAAGGAATCTGGAACACACAACTTGTTAACCCTAAAAAGGAACCCATCATACACATGGTATTTATCCCAACCTTTCCCATCTTTACATTTTGCATATGGTTCTGAAAATATATGATCAGTGCAATACAGTTCTTTTAAGCTCTCAAGTTCTTGTACCTTCACTTCTAATTGTGTCAAAAGAACATGCCTACGGGACAAAGCATCAGCAACCATGTTTTCCCTTCCTTTCTTATACTTCACAACATATGGGAAAGTTTCAATGAATTCTACCCATTTAGCATGCCTACGATTCAGTTTAGCTTGGCCTTTCAAATGTTTCAAGGCCTCATGATCAGAATGTACAATAAACTCTTTAGGCCATAAGTAGTGTTGCCAAGTTTCAAGCACTCTAACCAAGGCATACAACTCCTTATCATAAACAGAATAATTCAGTTGTGCACCACTCAGATTCTCACTAAAATATGCTATTGGTTTTCGTTCTTGCATTAACACACCTCCAACACCTATTCCACTAGCATCACATTCCATCTCAAAAGTTTTAGTGAAATCGGGTAGAATCAGCAAAGGTGCTTCAGTTAATTGTTTCTTAAGCTCAAGAAATGCTTCTTCTTGTGGTGCACCCCATTTAAAGGGAATTCCTTTCTTTTTCAATTCATTCAAAGGTGCAGCAATTGTACTAAAATCTTTCACAAACCTCCGGTAGAAACCAGAAAGGCCATGAAAACTTCTCACCTTGCTTACATTCATTGGAGTTGGCCAATTCTTGATTGCTTCCACCTTAGATTCATCCACTTCAATTCCCTGTCCTGAAACGACATAGCCAAGAAAAACAACCTTGTTTGTGCAAAAGGAGCACTTCTCAACGTTAGCATATAGTTTTTCTATCCTTAGCACATTCAGCACTTGTTTTAGATGTTCAATATGTTCCTCAATGGATCTGCTATAGATTAGGATGTCATCAAAGTACACAACAACAAATTTTCCAATGTAAGCTCTCAAAACATGGTTCATCAATCTCATGAATGTACTTGGTGCATTATTTAATCCAAAAGGCATGACTAACCACTCATACAACCCAAATTTTGTTTTGAAAGCAGTTTTCCATTCATCTCCTTCTTTCATCCTAATCTGATGGTATCCACTCCTCAAATCAATTTTAGAGAAAACAGTAGAGCCACTCAATTCATCAAGCATATCATCTAACCTAGGAATAGGATGACGATACCTAATAGTTATAATATTGATAGGCCTACAATCCATTACCAATCGCCATGTGTCATCTTTCTTGGGCACCAAAATCACAGGTACAACACAAGGACTTAAGCTTTCACGCACATAACCTTTATCTAAAAGTTCTTGTACCTGCCTTTGTATCTCTTTTGTTTCTTCAGGATTGGTGCGGTAGGGAGGTCGATTCGAAAGTGATGCTCCTGGAATGAGGTCAATCTGATGTTCTATGCCACGCAAGGGAGGTAGACCAGCAGGTACTTCCTCCGGAAAAACATCCTCGAATTCCTGCAAGACATCACAAATAGCACTAGGGAGACATGTTAAGTCGTTAGCTGAAAGCAAAGCATCTTTGTACACAAGTACAACGACCACTTGATTTGGGTTGAGCCTCACATCTCTCAGTTCTGATTTGGTGGCTATCATTACTAAGTTCTCTCCCTCTCTTTTATTCTTCTCTCTCAGATTTGGCTTGTGACGCTCACTCATCGATTTGTGGATCTCTCTCTCGCTCTTTTTCTCTCCCTCTTTCTTACTCACTATTTTTACTTCAGAAACTTTCTGCAAGTGCTCAACCATGATTTGTTGGGGTGTCATGGGTCTAAGCACCAAGTCTTTTCCTCTCCACTTGATGGTGTATTGATTGGTTCTGCCACAATGTTGAGCTGAATGATCATATTGCCATGGTCTGCCCAACAGCAAGTGACACACTTTCATTGGCACCACATCACACTCAACGGTGTCATTATAATCTCCAATCTTGAATTGCACCTGTACCATTGTGTGATCTTAATCTCTCCACATTCACTCAACCATTGTATATGATATGGATGAGGGTGTTGTAGCAGCTTCAGCACAAGCTTATCACACATTTCTTTGCTTGCAAGATTGTGACAACTCCCACCATCAACAATTACCTTGCATACCTTGTCTTGCACTTTGGCTCTTGTTTGAAACAGATTGTGTCGTTGTCCATTCTCAGCTTCTTTGATCTGCACACTCAAAACTTTAGTGACAACAAGAGAGGCACCTTGCTCATAATCACAATAGGTTTGCTCATCACCATCTGAACCATCACCATCTTCAGTTTCTTCTTCAGGTTCACTACAAGACTCATATTCTCCATTCTCGGTGATCAGCATGGTAAGCTTGTTGGGACAATCCTTCTTCATGTGGCCACGTCCCTTACATGTAAAGCACTCTATCTTACTAGTTTTCCTCGTGGAGCCAATGGAGGATGAACTAGGAGCTGCAAATTTGCTCTTCTCCTTCAAATTTGATGCATCATTTCTGCTCGTGGCTGCATGTGCATGGGGCTGATTTCCACCACCAGAACTAGTCATAATACCTCGACCAACGTTGAATTGTGGTATAAACTTACTCCCACTTGATGTAGCTCGAGCTGTGAAGGACGTAGTTCTGTTTTGCTTCGAGTCTTCTTGCAATTGACGTTCAGCCTTAGAAGCAAGATGTACCAGCTCTACTACATTACGATATGGCTGCAAATCAACCACTCGTTTAACATTAGGATTCAGCCCATAGAGGAACCTTGCCATGGACTGCTCCTCATCTTCATGTATGTTGGCTCTTATCATTGCCTTCTCCATCTCCTTATGATACTCAACTGATAACTTTCCTTGCCTCAAATTCTGGAGCTTATCAAAGATGTCACATCTATAATGCCTTGGGACAAATCTTGCCCTCATCTCTCTTTTCATTTCTGTCCATGTAGCAATAGCAGGCTCTCCTTCTTCTTCTTGCTGAATCTGAACTTGCTCCCACCAAATTAGAGCATAGTCTTCAAATTCAAGTGGCCTAATTTCTTCTCTTCAGAGTAGTTGTGCATGCGGAAAATCTTGTCAACCTTCAATTCCCATGTGAGATAACTTTCTGGATCAGATCCACCATCAAACTTGGGCATGGTAAATTTCAGCTTTCCAAATCTCTCCTCCTCATGCCATCCACGACCATAGTTTCTACGATGATGAAATCTGTCATTCTGGTGCATGCCTTCTTCATATTCATCAAACTCATCTCCACTACCTTCATGGTGCAGATTTGCTCTTCGGTGGCCTCCTCTAAGACCACGACCAACAGCAACTTCATGATGACCACGTCCATTACCATGATCATTTCCACGTCCGGGACCGGGAGGTCTCATGGCATGGGGAGCAGGAGCACAGTTTCTTCTAGTTTGTGCATTGGAGGCAGCACCTTCCCCATCAGTTACATTTTGTTCTTCACCATGGACACTTGCATCTTCTCGGTTATGACGAAGCTCTCGCACAATATCAGCAACAATACCAGTCCTCGTGGCTGCCATGTTCTGAGTGAGTTGCTCATCAACATTACCCATAAGTTGCTGCAAATCTCTCGACAACTTTTCTTGCTTCTCTTCAATTGGGTCAAGGCTATTTCTGAACTCTCGGCGTAGATGATCACGTAATGCATTGAAGTGAAACCGTGTGACGGGCTGATTGAGATGCCCATTTCCTTCAACATCATACTCATTTTCTTCACCTGCCATGGTTAGTTCTTCAAAATCCCTATAGTACTAGAAGCATATATGTGGATAACAACTCAAGCTCACCTCACTTACCAACCGAAGCTCATGTAACTTCCAAATGAGAGCAGAATCATGCTCAACCGTGGTGTCGGTGGTTGGTAAACAAAAAGTGATAATCAAGCGAATACAAGTCTAGGGTTGCACATGCGGGGCTGTTTGGTGGAGTTTGGTTGGGGTATATATGTAGCAAAAGGTGCACTAATCTGCAATCTAGATATTGTTGAACCAAGTAATCATCCACACAAGATTCTAATGCATTTAGTTGATGAATGAGATATACGTGAGGTACATGCAACTCTCGCCAAGGAATTAGATTTGCTGCAAGCAAGGATTGAAGACTTTGCACACTTGACACATTTCAGCTCACAACACAAACATGGATTTCTCAAGATATAAGTGAAGAACAGTCCCAAGTTTTCTCTCCTTTGCTTCTTGCACACACTTTCTTTTTTTTGCCTTTTTTTGCCTTTTTTTGACAAACTTTCAACAAGGGACTTGGATCTGAACACACACTTTGGGGGAATCACGAAAATCACAATAGATGAATTCAACCAACAAGAACATGCAGCTGAAACTTTGACAGCAAACACACACATGCGTTGTTCCCTTTGTCATCAATATGTTACTTTCCCGAGATTTGATCATCGGTATCTCAATACCTAGTTCAATCTCATTACCAGCAATTCTCTTTACTCGTTCCGTAATGCATCCCATAACTAACCCATTAGTCACATTGCTTGCAAGGCTTATAGTGATGTGCATTACCGAGAGGGCCCAGAGACACCTCTCCGATACACGGAGTGACAAATCCTAATCTCGATCTATGCCAACTTAACAAACACCATCGGAGACACCTGTAGAGCATCTTTATAGTCACCCAGTTACATTGTGACATTTCATAGCACACTAAGTGTTCCTCCGGTATCCAGGAGTTGCATAATCTCATAGTCATAGGAACATGTATAAGTTATGGAGAAAGCAATAGCAACAAACTAAACGATTATCGTGCTAAGCTAACGGATGGGTCAAGTCAATCACATCATTCTTTAATGACGTGATCCTGTTCATCAAACGACAACTCTTGTCCATGGCTAGGAAACTTAACCATCTTTGATTAACAAGCTAGTCAAGTAGAGGCATACTAGTGACACTTAGTTTGTCTATGTAATCACACATGTACAAAGTTTTCGGTTAATACAATTCTAGCATGAATAATAGACATTTATCATGATATAAGGAAATAAATAATAACTTTATTATTGCCTCTAGGGCATATTTCCTTCAGCTGCTTCGCGGGGAGCGGTGACGGGTGCTCCCGAGCAAACCAATTTCAGCCACGACCAGGGGAGCTCCTATGTTGCAATAGTGCGCAATGGCTTTGTCCGCGAGGCAGAGGTGCGAGGAAGGTGATGGTGGTTGGGGAGGAGGCGGTGCCATCCTCCTACACAGGAGGCATGGGCATGCTTGTGGAATGCAACAACGTAAGTGCTGGTGTCGGTGGAGAAGAAGCGATCTTCGATGCGCGGATGCAGGAGCTCCAGGCCTCTTCCTCGCGTCCACCCTCTCTGTCGTCACGTTTCTTATCCTGGGCATCCCCACCACAACCACGATGATGGCAACAACCACCACAACCATGAGAAGAGTCAGCAACTCTTGCATGAGATTCATTCTGGCACTTGAGGGTACCATGCGGCTCGTCGGACCCTGGTGAGCAAGGCCTTCCTTGTTGTCTTCTATTATCCTACGACATGGGCAGACGCAGTTGATATAGTCAACAAATGACTGGGATGCCAACTATTTGCTCAAGCCAACCACTTACCGGCTAGAACCTTTGAAACAATTCCCATAATCTGGCCCTTTGATGTCTAGGAGTTGGACATGATTAGACCTATACGAAAGGGCGAGGGAGGCAATAAGTACCTCCGCGTCCTGGTCGACAAGTTCACTAACTGGATTGAAGCGAAGCCGATTACCAGTCAAGCTATCAAGTCATTCATCAAATCCATGTCAGGTGTGGTACACCATAGCATGGCCCATAGTATAATCATGGACAATGGGAAGAATTTTACATCAGAGAAGTTCCAAGATTATTGAGTTGGACGCAATATCAAATTAGACTATGCTTCTGTATATCACACGCAAACCAATGGGCAGGTCGAACGGGCCAACGGATTAGTCCTTGGCGGCATCAAGCCAAGGTTTCTCAAGAAAGCTGGCGGAAAGTGGGTAGAGGAGCTAGATATGTTCTGTGGATCCTACAGACTACACCCAACTGATGTACCGACTACACACCATTTTTTATGGGTTACGGTGCTGAAGTCATCCTCCCAAGCGACATCGTGCATGATGTTCCTCAGGTACCTCAGTACGAGGAGCAGGAGGCAGAGCTCAAGCTCCAGGCCTTCCTCCATGGTGTTGAGTGGTGCGTCTTCAATTTCCTATCCTTCCTCAGATGTAGATTGGTGCTGCCTCGACATAGCACCAATTCAACGAAGGAGGACTGTGGGCAAGGTTCCTTCATCCACCCCAGCTTCTTGGATGAATGTTGTGACGACCTTCAGTGCAAATCCTCCGTCTCCACTCACCTTGAGCAATGTCCAAAACGCTCATGAACTCCTGAAGGGCAAGTGGGCTGCATGGGGTGAACACAAGAGTGTTGTAGACGGACACGAAGGAAACTTCCTCCTGCAAACGCAAGAAAGCACTACACCACGAGGTAAGCAGTACACTTCTTCATCTCTCTCGGTTTATTTATTACAGACAAAGTAGTGCACGCAGTCCAGTACACCTCCAAAAACAATGCAGTGCGGCTACTTCAGTTCACCGTGATTAAAATGGCAGTGTAGTTGCTCAGTTATGTAGTATGATTGTATAGGTTAACCATGGACAATGATGCAGTGCGATTACTTCAGTTCACCCTGCGGGATGATGCAGTCCGCGTGCATTAGTTTGCAGTACCCTTTTAAACACAATGCAGTTTGTATGATTTAGTTCATTTTATTGACAATGCAGCTCGGCCGTTTTGTGCAGGAAATGACGTTCAACAGAAACAAGATGCCGCGCATAATTGAAAACCCAAGGACCATCAACTTTCGGAAGAGTCAAGCTTCTTCGAGAAGAGATACTGGCTGGTTTACCCCTGAGATTCCTCGAGGATTCTTCATGACAACAAACAGGGTGCAATACTCTTCGGAAGAAGATTTTTTCTAGGAAGAAGAGATAGTCGAAGATGGCGATGATATCACCTTCATGTGGGAGGGCACTCACTGAGGGAGTCCTGGATTAGGGGGTGTATGGATGGCCGGACTATACCTTCAGCCGGACTCCTGGACTATGAAGATACAAGATTGAAGACTTCGTCCCGTGTCCGGAAGGGACTTTCCTTGGCGTGGAAGGCAAGCTTGGCGATACGGATATGCAGATCTCCTACCATTGTAACCGACTTTGTGTAATCCTAACCCTCTCCGGTGTCTATATAAACCAGAGGGTTTTAATCCGTAGGACAACATACACAACAACAATCATACCATAGGCTAGCCTCTAGGGTTTAGCCTCTCCGATCTCGTGGTAGATCTACTCTTGTACTACCCATATCATCAATATTAATCAAGCAGGACGTAGGGTTTTACCTCCATTGAGAGGGCCCGAACCTGGGTAAAACTTCGTGTCCCTTGCCTCCTGTTACCATCTAGCCTAGACGCACAGTTCGGGACCCCCTACCCGAGATCCGCCGGTTTTGACACCGACATTGGTGATTTCATTGAGAGTTCCTCTGTGTCGTCGCCATCAGGAAGGATGACTCGCCCCGTCTTTAAAGACGGCACAGTTGCTAAGGGAGCTTTGGCTGTCGGCCAAACCCTCCGGCTAGGTGGTTTTCTTATGACCGCATGTTCGGCTTCTGCGCCGACGATGACCTCTCGATCCATCGAAAACAATCTTCATGTCATCTCGGAACTCGCTGAGCAGTTAGATACAATGGAGCTCTCCTTTATAAACGAGCTCTTGGATCGCTTCGCCGCCCTGGGAGTCGCTACGGATTACGACCAGATTGGGCCTAAACCCGATCTGAGAGAGATTAACTCTCCCCAAGTCACCCATCACGTTGCCGTGGTAGAGGGACAGTGCGGCGACCCTTCATCTATCTTAAGAACTCGCTACGTCCGGATTCCCGATCCCTCCAAGCCGGATACCCGCGGAGGGGAGGATATCACTCAAAACCTGAACTTAGAGTCAGACGACGGGCTGGATTCATTGGACAACATCCAGGAATCCAAATTTTCGAGTTCAGAAATTCCTCGGCCTCTGAGCCTCAGATTGGGTGAGGCTTCGAATTTAATTCCACCCACCCACCCGAACATAAGTGATCTATCCCAAATCAGGCAAGAGCCTGATGAAACAGTACATCATTACTGGGCCAGATTCCTCCTGGTTGAGAACAGGACAAGGGACTGCCACGAGGAAGACGCAATCTTAATTTTCTGCAATAATTGCACGGACAAGGGAATCCTCAACGCCATAAGTCGCCGTGATATTACACGCTTCGCTGACTTGGCGTCCATTGTACGAAAGTACTGTGCGATGGAAAGCGCTTGGAAAACCAAAATTAAATTTTGGGACGATTCGGCCCTGAATACAAACCCAGACCAAAATAAATGGGTGCATCATTGCCAGACACCCGGGTCAAACACCAAAAAGCAAAAACCCTCTACAGGGCATGGAACCGTACTGGAAGGATGGCTTAATGGACCCTGTAAAATTCACAGTACAGAGGACGCCACACCAACTCACAACCTTAGAGCATGTTGGATTCTCCGGCAGGTGGCCAAAATTGGTGAAAATCTCCTAATTCCGGAGGCCACAGAAAGCCACCCCAAAGACACCAATACGGTATTAACAGTCTTCGAGACTTTCGCATCAAATAATATGCGAAAATGGACACTCCGCAGCCTTGCCGAAGTCTACCAAGTAGCAACAATAAACCCATGGAGTGACACGGCTTTTACCTTTAACGCCAGTGATGAACCTAAATTCCGAACAGCCCGAGCACCAGCCGCATTGGTCCTCAGTCCAATAGTGGACGGCTTTCGTCTTACCAAGGTACTCATGGACGGCGGCAACCGATTGAACCTCATTTATGAGGAAACCCTTAAAAATGGAAATAGACTGGAACCGCATTGAGCGAAGCAGCACAACCTTTAGAGGAATAATCCCCAGTCGGGAAGCGCGCTGCATAGGAAAAATCACACTAGATGTAGTGTTCCGCACGCCGGATAATTACAGGTCCGAAGAGGTCACGTTCCATGTGGCTCCGTTCAGCAGCGGTTATCACGCTCTGCTAGGGCGGGAAGCATTTACAATCTTCCAAACAATACCCCATTACGGGTACATGAAGCTCAAGATGCCCGGGCCTAACGGGATCATCACTCTAGCTAGTGATCCAGACATAGGACTCCGCGCCGAAAACAAGACAGCCGCACTGGCCCTCGAGGCACTATCCGAAGCCCTAGCGGCTGAGGAACTGACTGCGCTGCGCTCTACGGTGAATAGGGATGATGTGGTACTCGACAAAAGATCCAAGTCCACCTCCTTTAAACCGGCGGACGAAATATTCAAATTCCAAGTCCATCCAACGGACCCTAATAAAACAGCTTCCTTCGGGGCACAGTTAAACCCTGATGTAGACACCGCACTGCGAGAGTTCCTACGAGAGAACTGGGACATTTTCGCCTGGCACCCTTCAGACATGCCAGGAATCCCACGCAGGCTGGCCGAGCACAGCTTAAATATCCAAACAGGATTCAAACCTGTCAAACAGGCTTTTCGGCGTTTTTCCGAACCTAAGAGACAGGCCATGGGAGAGGAGCTAGCAAAGCTATTGGAGGACGGATTCATCAGAGATATAAAACATCCAGACTGGCTAGCAAACCTGGTGATGGTACCAAAGAAGGACAAATCCTGGCGCCTGTGCGTTGATTTCAAAGACCTTAACAAGGCTTGCCCAAAGGATCCCTTCCCCCTCCCCCGCATCGATCAAACTATCGACGCTACCGCAAGACACGATTCATTGTGTTTCCTCGACGCATATTCCGGCTACCATCAAATCAAGATGGCAGAATCAGACCAAGCCGCAACGGCATTTATCACACCATACGGCCCATTCTGCTTCAACACAATGCCCTTCAGGCTCAAAAACGCCGGCGCAACATATCAGCGCATGATTCAGACATGTCTGGCAAAACAGATTGGCAAAACAGTGGAGGCATACGTAGATGATGTGGTCGTCAAAACAAGACATGTCGAATCTCTAGTAGACGACTTGAGGCTCACATTTGATAACCTCCGAACATACGACATCAAGCTGAACCCAGAAAAACGCGTTTTCGGCGTCCCAGTCGGAAAGCTCTTGGGCTTCATTGTATCCGGTAGGGGAATTGAAGCAAATCCAGCCAAGATCCGAGCTCTGTCACAATTGGATATCCCAAAGGACCTCAAACAAATACAAAAGTTAACCGGATGCGTGGCGGCCCTAAGCCGCTTTATATCCCGCTTGGGAGAAAAGGCCCTACCCCTCTACCGCCTACTTCGACGCACCGAACACTTCGAATGGACGGATGCAACCGCGTCCGGACTCGACGAAATAAAAACCATATTGGCAACAAACCCAGTCCTGGACGCGCTAAACATTGGCTAACCAATGCTATTGTACATTGCAGCAACACATCAGGTGGTAAGCGTAGTGCTCATCGTCGAACGAGAAACGGACGGACACAAATTACCCCTTCAAAAGCCGGTCTATTATGTGTCCACTGTCCTCACTCCGTGCAAAACATGGTACCTGCATTATCAAAAGATTGCGTACGCGGTATTCATGGCATCCCGGAAGCTACGACACTACTTTCAAGAGTGTTCAATCACAGTAGCCTCGGAAGTACCACTTAACGATATTATAAACAACCGTGACGCAACGGGCCGGATTGCAAAATGGGCCATTGAGCTCCTCCCGTTCGACATAATTTATAAGCCACGGCGAGCCATCAAGTCGCAAGTCTTGGCCGACTTCGTCGCAGAATGGACGGAGGCCGAACTCCCTAAAGAGTACGGCACATATTCAAATTGGATCATGCATTTCGATGGCTCCAAGATGTTGGCCGGACTGGGGGCTGGCGTCGTTTTGACGTCCCCCATAGGAGACACAGTTCAATACGTACTCCAGATTATGTACAGAGACTCCAACAATGCAGCCGAATATGAGCCCCTTTTACATGGTCTCTGGATGGCAGTATCCATGGGCATTCAACGCCTAGAGGTGCGCGAGGACTCGAACCTCGCAATATCCCAAATAAATGGGGACTTCGACGCCAAGGATCCAAAGATGGCAGCTTACCGCAACACTGTCCTAAAAATGTCAGCTCGGTTCGAAGGGCTTGAATTTCACCATATAGCCCGGGAAAATAATCAGGCGGCAGATGTCCTGGCATGCATCGGCACAAAACGCGATGTAGTCCCCCCCAACATCTTCTTGGAAAGGCTGTTCAAGCCATCCGTAGTATGGGAAGGGGAGTCACACAATAACAGCCCGGACCCAACCGCACTGCCCGACACCGAACATTCTGACACAATCGCCCCATAAAATAACACCTTCAGCCCATGTAATAATGGCCGTCATCGCCCCGTGGACGGAACCAATGAAATAACACCTTCATCCCATGTAATAATGGCCGTCATCGCCCCGTGGACGGAACCATTCCTCGCCTACCTTATTTGGCAGGAACTCCCCGAGGACCAAAATGAGGCACGCTGCATAGTGCGGCGATCCAAAGCCTACAAAGTCCACGAGGGAGAGCTTTATAAGAAAAGCACTACCGGAGTCCTTCAAAGGTGCATCTCCGAAGAGGAAGGGCGGAACCTCCTGGCTGAAATTCATGCCGGACTCGGCGGTCATCACACTGCAGCTCGGTCCCTTGTAAGCAAGGCCTTCCGCACAGGCTTTTATTGGCCGACGGCCCGGGCAGACGCTTAGGACTTAGTCCAGCGATGCACCGGTTGCCAGCTCTTTGCAAACCAAAGCCATATGCCACCCACCGCCCTCCAAACTATCCCCATTACTTGGCCCTTTGCAGTCTGGGGGCTTGACATGGTTGGACCCCTTAAAGGCGGAACCCACAAGCAAAAATACTTACTGGTCATGGTGGATAAGTTCACCAAATGTATAGAAGCCAAGCCTGTTAAGACGGCCGAATCCGGACCGGTGATAGACTTTATATCCGGGGTTGTACACCGTTACGGCGTCCCCCACAGCATCATCATTGATAACGACACGAACTTCACGGCCGACGAGGTAAAACTCTGGTGCAAAAACATGGGCATCAAGCTCGATTATGCTTCCGTCTATAACCCACAAACTAGCGGCCAGGTCGAACGTGCAAATGGTCTTACCATGAGCGGCATCAAACCCAGATTAGTGCGGTCCCTCAAGGAATCTAACACGCACTGGGTAGAGGAGCTCGACTCCGTACTCTGGGGGCTGCAGACCACGCTGAATCGCACCACCGGATACACACCATTCTTTATGGTGTATGGCGCAGAGGCAGTTTTGCCTTGCGACATAATTCATGACTCACCTCGAGTGCACATGTACGAAGAAAGAGAAGCCGAGCTCGATCGGCAGGATAGCTTGGACGCATTGGAGGAGGAGCGTGACGTGGCAAAAGCCTGTTCCGCATTCTATCAACAACAGGCTTGAAGATATCAAAGCAGAGAAGTACGTGCCAAAAATTACAACGTTGGCGAATTAGTTCTACGACTACCGGACAAGAAAAAGGACAAACTCAAGCCCAAGTGGGAAGATCCCTTCATAAATGACCAAGTCCTGACTGGTGGAGCGTACCGCCTGCGAGATGCATCGGATAACCGACTCGAGCCGAACCCATGGAACGCAGCCCATCTCCGAAGATTCTATGCCTAGCGTCGGACTCTATGTTCGTCTCCTTCCTCTGTCCATTTTTATATACTTTCTGTCTTACATTCCTCTTCTTCTCTCTCTCTCTTATAACCTTTGAAGGCTCATAAAGTGACGCGCTATCAGCACTCATTAAACCTGGGGGCTTCTTTAAACAGAAGCTTATTTATACGGGCTTCATGCCCAACACATGTGTCACACTTCCACATGTACCTTTTATTCACCATTATATGCATCGATATGACTTAAGTTTTGGCCAAGCTGGGTTGCCTGGATCCTATGCTTACCCCTACGTTCCCGATTGTTCGGCTAGGTGGTAAAGGGAGCACCTCTGCGATTGTTACTGCCGGGTCAGCCGGACGTGTACCTCAGACTGGGTGAAGCCGAAAGCTAGCGTTCTTAAGGGAATATTCGGTCAGTGAACTAAAGATGATCTTTTTTTATTTCATTTATCTATACACCCCCAGATGTTTTTCCTGCGTTTCTTTTCGCAGAATGGACATGCACTTTAGGGCATGCCTCCCAGGGAAAGGAACCCCTAACAGAACTATTCTCCCTGGAAGATGTTTCTTACTAACCATGTAATATAACATAACTAGTTGGGCACTTGTCTGTTCACGCACTAATGACCCCTACGCCTGGTCTCCATGCATTCCCCAGTTCCTATATAACCGCATGGGAATTCTGACACACTCCGGACCGTCAGGTCCCGAGGCTGAAGCGAAAAGGTCGGCCATGACAAATGATCTACAATCCGGCTAGAAGGCATTATAAATGTTAATTAAATTACATAGTCATTTTGACTGATTGTATTCCTCTTCAATACCATCTAACAGGCTGTCTAATTTATAGTCCTGCTGGGAATACTTTGCGGCCAACTCTACTTGGCCGTATACTAAGCTTACAGGGATCTCCTTCCCATCGGGCCCTACAGGACCGTGTCTTCACCATGGCCCAGGCCTCCCTAGCGCCTTGACGGCAGGCCGATATCTTCCACAATCGGAAGCGCCGCTGTGCTCCCTTTAGCTTCTCCGCAAGCTCTCCAAGACCTTCGGGCATGGAGATGGATGGCGGTTGCGAGAGCTCGAGAAGAAGGTCACCCGTAGAACCGGGCATCTCCTCTGCAGGATGACCTGTTAGCACACCTACAGACATTACTTTGTTAGTCGACTTCCCCGCTGAACTTTCTTTCAAAGGTTCGTTCAAGCACTTACTAAATATGGCGCGCCGAAGCCGCTGATTCTCCTTAACGGAGTCTGACAACTGGGCACGAACATCTTTCAGCTCGACGCCCAGCTTGGTGTTGGCATCTTGGAGATCGTTCTTCTCCCGCCTCACCTTTGTCAGCACCTTCTCACCAGCCTTTAGCTGGCGTAGTAGGTGTTGCCTTTCCGGATTCAATCCGGCACCATCTGCAATTTCATTTGTCAGATTCGCACCCATGCCGTGCTTCGCAAAATACTTATCTTTCGAAGTGTATATTACTAGAGTGGGTCTCCTTGGGCTCCCCTGCCGCGGCTAGTGCAGCCTCAAGTTGGGCTTTGCACTCTTCTAGCTCCTTGGACAGTAGGGAATTCTTTTCTGTAAGAACCTGCATAAGAAATGACCCTTAAATCAGTTATTCTAACTGTTTCAAGTCTCGGGGGCTACTGGTATATATATATATATATATATATATATATATATATATATATATATATATATATATATAATTACCAAAATTTTCTTACCTGTATGTCTTTTACATATTGCTCCGTGGCTCTGGCTAGACCATTTTAAGCGGCACGGAGGTACGCATCTCCCGAATTAAAGGCATCTAATGCCTCTTAGGAGAAACAAGCGTCGCGAAGAATTGTCCGGTGACGCCTGTGGTTCATGGCACTCTCCACCTCAGAGTTGGTGGTAGACAACCTGTCCACATCCTCCGTCGGAGGAGCGTTTGTTGCGCGCCTTGTGTTCGCCTCCGCCTCCGGACCAGACTTTGGAGCCTGGCTGGTGGAGGCGTGGTTGGCAGCCTCTCCAGGTACAGTCCGGCGAGGTCCCTTTGTCCTGAAGAGAGCACGAGTGTTAATATGCCTCGCAGGTGTAACACCTGGGATAAGGGGGCGCACCATACCTTTGCATTGACACCTCGGTCTGGACTGCGCCTCTTTTCTTCCCACGGGGCCCTGCGGCCCCTCGTTGGCTTGTCGCCGCAGGTTCGGCCTCCCGTCTCAAAAACCTCCCCTGCAAAGCTCGGTTGTAATCAGGAAACTGGAAGCATGAGAGGGCGGACACCTATTTGGGGTACTGGGACTTTGATCTCAGTTACCTGGGAGGGAGGGATTAGCCCTGGGTAATCGGCCGTAATGGCCACCAAGGCGTTGTCCTTGCTCAATTGGTGGAACACTCCATCAATCAGCTCCACACATATGTCCGGATCCTCTTGAGAGGCCGGGTCGAGGGACCGTCCTGGGTCCTCGGGTTGTGGAGGAGGGTTGTTTATTTCCTTAACATCCCGGCGCAGTTCCTGCGTTGAAGTCGTTAGACTGAATATTTAACAATGGGAATACAAAACGGATGGGCAAATAAATGTGACCGCTTACCTAGCTTGGGGGATTGTGCATAGAGAATCCACGCTATGGATTGACGCGAAGAAATTCCTCCTCTTCTCCCTTATACAAAGTGGACAAGATCTTTAGTAGAGCGGCAGCTGAATCCGGCCCCTTAAGGCCGTAGCGGGTGGCGTCGTCCTCCCCGTTGAAGTCCCACATGGGGTGGCTTCTATACTGAAGCGGCTGCACCCCCGCATGATGCATTCGGCCATAACCCCGATCATGGTCAGTCCGGAATGGGCTAACAATCTTATTCGGCCCATCAGGTAAATGATGTCCCTGTCACTTTCCCTCTGAGGGCTCCGTGGACGCCAGCTTATGCGCTTCTTTAAGGGAGCACTATTGAACTCAAGGAGGCCAATCCGAACAGGATCCGGCAGCAGGACATCCTCTATATAAAACCATTCCGAATGCCGGTCTTCGGACGCCTTCTTTGGAGTTCCGGATAGATATTCGGTCCCGGCGATGCGCCACACTTCGGCTCCGCCCACTTGATACATTGACCCCTCCTTAGAGCGAGGCACAAGGAAGAATAACCTTTTCCATAGTCCGAAATGAGACTCAACACCCAAAAACAGCTCGCAGAGGGCTACAAAGCCCGCGATATGCAATATGGAGGCAGGCATGAGATTGTGTAGCTGGAGGCCGTAGAACTCCAGCAGCCCCCGGAGAAATGGATGGATTGGAAATCCTAGCCCCCTTATTAAATAAGGGACGAGGCACACCCGCTCTCCTTTGGAGGGATTAGGGGCACTCTCCGCTTGCTCTCCGCCATTATAGATGCCAAGACCGGCTCGAACCGGGACCATATAGGCCGGGGGGAGAAATCCCTTGGTCTGGAGCGTCACTAGCTCGCTATGCGGGATGGAGCATATCTCCCAATATCCAGGCTGAGGGCTGGAAGGGCGAGAGGAGGAGTTGCGACGGCTGGCCATGGTGGTATGGACCTTTGTCGGATAAGCTCTGAGAACACTCGCGAAGGGGAGAAGATGTGGTTTGGATCTAAATCCTCGTCCCCTTAAATGGGCGGCTCATTTACACGGCTAGGGGTGTGAATGAAAAAACACTCAGACTTTTCATATTCGTTTGACACGTGGGAGACGACCATTATTGGGCATAGAAACCAAGGAGCGCAACATTTACAAGAAAACCAGACTTTATTCAACAGGTACACGGAATTTGGAGGAGAACCCGCCTTGCAATGCCGAAGACAATCTGCGCGCCGGACTCATCTTCATTGAAGCCTGGTTCGGGGGCTACTGAGGGAGTCCTGGATTAGGGGGTGTCCGGATGGCCGGACTATACCTTCAGCCGGACTCCTGGACTATGAAGATACAAGATTGAAGACTTCGTCCCGTGTCCGGAAGGGACTTTCCTTGGCGTGGAAGGCAAGCTTGGCGATACGGATATGCAGATCTCCTACCATTGTAACCGACTTTGTGTAACCCTAACCCTCTCCGGTGTCTATATAAACCGGAGGGTTTTAGTCCGTAGGACAACGTACACAACAACAATCATACCATAGGCTAGCCTCTTGGGTTTAGCCTCTCCGATCTCGTGGTAGATCTATTCTTGTACTACCCATATCATCAATATTAATCAAGCAGGACGTAGGGTTTTACCTCCATCGAGAGGGCCTGAACCTGGGTAAAACTTCGTCTCCCTTGCCTCCTATTACCATCCGGCCTAGATGCACAGTTCGGGACCCCCTACCCGAGATCCGCTGGTTTTGACACCGACACTCACCAATAGGATGATGAAGATGACGATGATGAAGATGAGCCAATGCCAGTTCTCAATCCAGAGTACAAGCACGAGTTCACTACATTTGGACAGCATGTCTGAACAGACAACAATGATGTTGTTGACCATGATGTTGCAAAAAATGATGATTATTATGATGTGACACCGCTCCAACAATTTCAAACCAATCCAGTGAGACATCACCACAACACCGGATTACCACCGCGTCCACCTGCTGCACCACAAAACAACGCCCAGTGTGCACCTACTACACGACAAAATAGAGCTCAACGTTCACATGCTGCACAAAAAAACATAGCTCCGAGTGCACCTGCTGCATCAAGTTCAATACTACGACCACCAAAGGTGCCTCGGTCAGAAGTCAATGGCAGGTACAAGTCCTCCTCACTATTACCACCGCGAGATCCTCAACTACACATATCTGCTATAACCCCACCATGTCCAATACAACGAAGTGAGCTACAAATGCCATCGGATGAACAACATTACACACATGTAAGTTTATGTCCTGAATAATAATAATATTTGTAGTCCATTCAGATAACGTTGCAGTGCACACTGACATTTCCTGTGAAGTTTTGCCTAACATCTAAAACAGTTGACTCTTCCAAAAACTTAGTAACATTGCAATGCTTTCTTAACTCATATGCAGTCCTCGTATTTAAACAGAACTGTACACTTTGTCTCATATAGCATTGCACTTGATGCAGGATAAAAACATGCCACCAAACCTCATACCTGCCGCTGGAATGAAGTTCACCTCGTACGACAATGCATTGGAGTTTTACAACACTTATGCAAGATATGCAAGGTTTGGCATACGCAAGGAGTCAAAACACAAGACAAATGCCTACATTGTCTGCTCAAGAGAAGGGGCGCAGAAGCAGACTTTGACAGATTATGACCGGAAACGTGAGAAGACATCAAAAGGGATTGGCTGCAAGGCAAGAATTAGAGTCAAAGAGAGGAAGAATGGGAGTTTTGTGATAGAAACAGTTGAGCTCAACCACAATCACAAGATGCTAGAAATCCCCGGGATGCTTTTGCACATGCACTCACACAAAAGAGACGATCCTTTGATTGACCAGTTGGTGAAGGACATGCAACTAGACAACCACACACACACGCACAGATGATGTCAACGTTGTCGCATGTCCGGTGGTCTATAGTTCATGGGACATACTAGCCGCGACTAGGTCAACAAGTAAGCACATCACATAACATATCGCTTGAGAATTCTTGGGGTAATTATTTAGTGTTTGATGAGATGAGTTTGCATTGCATTTGAAATGCAAGAAACAGAAGTTTGCTAGAGAAGAGTCTCAAGATGATGTCAAGAAACTTCTGGATTTCTTCGAGAAGATGTAGAAGATCAACCTAGAGTTATTCTCGACGTCAATGCAGATAATCATGTAAGAAACGTCATTTGGGCCAATGCAAGTTGCAGAGGACCATATGAAGATTTCGGGGATTGCGCTACATTTGACACGACATATAAAACTAACAAGTTTCACATGCCACTGGGAGTCTTCGTGCGAGTGAACCATCATCTACAGAGCACCATATTTGATGTCGCCCTTGTGCGAGATAAAACGATCCCGTCGTTCGAGTGGGTTTTCAAGACATTCCTCGGATGCATGAGCAACAAGCCGCCGATATGTATCCTCACAGGTACAATACCAACACATGTATATTTATGTTTGTTCGGTCCACTACTATTTACTCTGTCCTTCTTGCACATTGCCAACTTCTCAATAACACAATACCTGTGCTTCTTCATACCAATGTTCATCCATGAAGGCAACAATAGAAAATAGCCTCCGAGATACATTGCATAAGTTGTGTCGTTGGCACATAATGAAGAAGTATAAAGACCACCTCGCCTTGCTATATAAGGCGCACGAGAAACTCAAGGATGAAGTTACTGTGGTGCTGAACCACCCACTGATGCCGTCAGAATTTGAATGGGCATGGAACGATCTTATGCAGAAGTATAACTTGCAAAACAACGAAGTGATGAAGTCGCTATGGAATGACCGGCGTGAGTGGATATCAGCTTACTACAAGGAAATATTATGTGCTCAGATGACTTCCGCTCAAAGAAGCGAGAGCATGAACCATATATTGAAGAAAAACTTCACCAAAGAGAAGCATGATCTCCATCTGTTTGCTTAATAGGTGGACAAGTGCATTCAGACCAGGAGGGTCGTTGAGCACGCAGGAAATGAGGTAAATAAAATGTCCATCAAAAACTGCTAAATAACTACAAAAATAAACAATATTTTCAGTTCTTTGATTCGTAACATTGCATTTCTGATCATGCAGTCAGAGGTAAAGACAACGACCCAGTTTGGGTTCGAAGTTCAGTTGTCAAAAGTATACACAAGGGCAGTTTTTGCAAATTTCAAAGAAGCACTCTATCGCAACACTACATTCAGAGCAGAATGCCATGAGAACCCAACAAAGTACCTCGTACACCACTACAACAGATCAGATGCATTTGATTGGGCAAGGCATGATTTCCATGTGGTCGCCGATGAAAATAATGGTGTCTATGAATGTGAGTGCAAACTCTGGACATACACAGGCGCGACTCGCTAGCATAAAAATCCTAATTTCTGAAAGTTATGCATGAAGCTCACTTACTGAATTTTAAAAGTCCACTTGCACAAGTAACTCACAAAACCAAGTGAAGTTCACTTCCTTAAAATGCACAAATAACAAAAACTATGTTTATTTATTTCATGCAGTTCACATAAAAAATAAAGAAACATGTGTTGTCTGCAGGGCTGTTTTGCATCCATGTGGTATGCATGTTGTATCACCTGAGAGTAGACAAGATTCCTGATGTGTACATCATGAAAAGATACACTCGGAATGCAAGATCAAATTCAACGTTTGACAGAAGAGACTACAAACAAACAACACCAGATGGAACTTCACTATTTTGTCGTAGAAAATTGATGTCAGAAACAATAGTGGACCTTGCAAATAGAGGGACAAGGTCCGACGCCGGGTACCACAGGGCGATGTCTGAACACAACGCATGGGTGCAATCAAAAAGGAAACCGATCAAAAATAAGATGCTGAACATGGTGCTACTAGTGCAATAAAAAAGGAAACAATTCTTCCACCTCTTGTTTCAAACACGAGAGGGAGGAAGAAAGGGGGCGATGCAACTCAAAAAGGCTGCATGCAAGGAGAAAAATGATGACAAAAACAGTAAGCCACAACTTGGCTGGACAGTGATGGTCAGCCATTGGGAATAAGAAGGTGCAAGACATGTAATGCCATCAAGGGCCACAATTCTAGGACACGTAAAAGAAAACATGAACAAGAAAACCATGGCCATGGCGATGCACAACCAAACAGAGATTCCGCTGACAACACTAAGAACGAAACTGAGACTTTGCAGCATCTACAAGAAGAGGGACATACACAATTCAAGAACTTGCCCCAAAAGAACAAGATCACAAAATGAAGAAGAAGGAGAAGAAGAAATCATAGAAGAAGATGGTGATGCAACTGAAGAAGAAGTGGCTTATGAAGAAGCAGATGAAGAAGAGGAGGAAGAAGAAGAGAGTGAAGAGGACGAACAACATGAAGAAACAATGCCCACTAGACCACCAAACAAAGAAAAACATAAGGGAATGTTGTTGTACAAAAACAACTAAGAACGACACTGATACATCTCCAATGTATCTATAATTTTTGATTGTTCCATGTTGTTATATTATCAATCTTGGATGTTTTATAATCATTTTATATCATTTTTGGTACTAACCAATTGACATAGTGCCAAGTGCCAGTTGCTGTTTTTTTCATGTTTTTTACATCACAGAACATCAATACCAAACGAAGTCCAAATGCCACGAAACTTTACGGAGAATTTTTATGGTCCAGAAGGAACACAACGGGCCCTGGCTACACCCTGGGGGGGGGTGCCCCGAGGGAGTCACAGCCCACCAGGGTGCGCTAGGAGGCCCAGGCGCCCCCTGGTGGGTTGTGCCCACCTCAGGTGCCCCCCGGACCACCTCTTTGCTCTATAAATACCCCAATATTCCCAAAACCCTAGGGGAGTCGACGAAATATTCATCCAGCCGCCGCAGAGTCCAAAACCACTAGATCCAATCTAGACACCATCTCGGATGGGGTTCACCACCTCCACTGATGCCTCTCTGATGATGCGTGAGTAGTTCTTTGTAGACCTTCCGGTCCGTAGTTAGTAGCTAGATGGCTTCATCTCTCTCTCTCTCTCTCTCTCTCTCTCTTGATTCTCAATACAATGATCTCTTGGAGATCCATATGATGTAACTCTTTTGCGGTGTTGTTGTTGGGATCCGATGAACTTTGAGTTTATGATCAGATTTATCTTTTTATATCCATGAAAGTATTTGAGTTTCTTTGATCTCCTTTATGCATGATTGCTTATGGCCTCGTATTTCTTCTTAGATATTTGGGTTTTGTTGGCAAACTTGATCTATTTATCTTGCAATGGGAAGAGGTGCTTTATAGTGGGTTCGATCTTAGGTGCTTGATCCCAATGACAGAAGGTGTAACATCCCAATTTCCACTTTGGATGTTAATCATTAGGTCATCATATGCACCCATATTTTGAGCATTTTGAATTTGGTTTATTTGGACATTTTGATCCTAGAGCCCTTAAGCAACTCAAGGACCATGTGAGAGAGTTGGAGGTTTTCATAAAATTCCATTTTGAATTTTCAAAGTTGGAAATTTGGATCAAAGTGATTTTTATTTGAAATTATTTTTCCAATTATTTCAAAATAAATAAAATAATGAGAGAAGATAATATGACTTCTTCAAAGCAGAGGAAATAATGGAAATTTAATTTCAAATAAAAATATATATTTTATTTGAGATTTTATTCGTATAAATTAGGGAAAATTTGCATTTTAGCCCAGAAAAATGTTCACGTGGTCCTAAATATTAGGAGAGGACAGTGAATATTATTTTTGAAATTTTAGGATTTTTATTTATTTTTATTTTGGATTTTTCTCTACGGTGAAATTATTAAAAGAAACTCTTCGGACCGACTGGCCCGAAGCCCAACCGGCCCAGGCCATCGCCATCGACCCCGAGCCATGGGAGTCCGGCTCCCGCACGGGAGCGCCGCTGCCGAGTCCGGCCGGACTCTGCCTCCGCCTCGCGCTCCCTCCCCCAAGTCGGCAAGGCCACCCCCGGGGCCTTTAAATAGCGCCGCGCCGCCGCCCCTCTCCCCTTAAGCCGCCCCGCCACCCAAGTCGCCCAAGCCGCCGCCGCCACTTGCGCCGCCGCCGCCTCGCGCCACTACCTGTCGTCCGCACCACCCCGTCGCCCGCACCACCCCGTCGCCCGCGCCGCCATAGCCCCGCTCGCCGTCGCTCGCGCCGTGTCGCCGCTGCCCCGTCTCGCCGGAGTACGCCGCCGCTGCCAGTTCTCCTTCCCCGAACCGGTATAAAACCGATAAAACCGTCTGTTTTTTAAGTTTGGTTTTATTTTTAAGATCGGTTTTATTTTTAAGATCGGTTTATTATTTGGGTTATGTTAATTAGTGAACGTTCACCCGATTCGTTTGGTTAAGGAACGAATTCATTCGTTACTTTCTGTTATTGAATGTTCGTTCGTTAGATTTTTCTTTTTAGTTTAATTTTCGGCCAGGGACCTATCCATAATTATTTTCATTGCAGATTAGTCCCTGATCTTCAAACCCTCACTATTTTTTGCTCGTTTATCCAAATCCAGTGAAAACAACACCAAAATCTTCGTCTTGATCCCCTCTGTCCAGATAAACAACTTTAACATTATTTTGAAAATTTAAAATTTGGTTTCAAGCATATTTTAATTTGAACTTCTTTTGATCGTAGTTCGAGTTTCGTAACTCCGTTTCGAGTGATTCTTTTTGCAACTCGAAGCTCTTTACTTGAACTTTCTGTTTAGATCTTTTTCTTATGATTTTACCCTTGCATCTTATGCTTGAGTGCTTATGTATGCTATTGTTTGTTCACGATAGAGTTTCCGGAGTGCGAGGCTTGCTACTACGAATCACTAGGGTTTTCCGATCGTCAGCAAAAAGTAACACTTTGATCATATCCCTTTTACCAAGTTTTTATGCGTTAGTTTCAAACCCTCAAACATTGCATGAGTAGGACTTTAATAACATTTGGGTATTGGGAAGTAGTTGATGAGGTAGGAACCTATTGTCTTATATTCAAACCCCGGTTATTATTGCATTATGCTTGCACTACTTTGCTATGCTCGTAGACGTGGATTGGTTTGTGAGATTCATGAAAGATGTGAGAGTTATTTATACCTAAGGGCAACTTAAGGTGGCTAGTTTGATACACATCTGGGTGGATTGGTTTTGGGCACCTGGGGAATCCACTGTTGTCCTAGGAGATCCCGGGGTACCCGTGTGATCATCCTATGGAATGCCACCCAGGCTCAAAGGGATCATAAGATTATTCATGCTAGAAACTTCCGTGTGCAGCCACAAGCCATTATGGGCTCTGGCGTAGTTGAGTAAGTTATGGGAATCCTTTCCATGATGGGCTATGTAACACCCCGGATGTAACTTACCATATTTGTAACTCCGTCTCTGCCATTTTCGGCTTTAAGTTATGAGATTCCCTTCGTGGTTGGGTTTTTGTCTTCATTTTGTTTTTGGTTCTTGTCATGCATTTCATATCATGTCATCATGTGCATCGCATTTGCATACGTGTTCCTCTCATGCATCCGAGCATTTTCCCCGCTGTCCGTTTCGCAATCCGACACTCCTACGTGCACCGGCGCACCCCTCTTGTCTCTTTTCGTGTGCAGGTGTTAAACGATCTCGAATGGACCGAGAGTTGTCAAGTGGCCTTGGTACACCACCGGTAGACCGCCTGCCAAATTTCGCTCCATTTGGAGTCCGTTTGACACTCCAATGGTTAACCGGATAACCGCAAAGGCCTCTTGTGTATTGCAGCCCAACACCCCTCCAAAACAGCCCAATAACCCTTCCAAACCCCTTCCATGCCCTTCGTCATCGGATCATGATCGTGTGGGCGAAAACTACACCCCATTTGGACACTGCTATCTCCTCCTACCTATAAATAGGTGCTCCCTCCGAATTTTTCGCGCAGTCCAACCCTAGATCTAGCCCTCTCCACCGTCGGACACGTCCGGTCCACACCGGACACGTCCGCACCGCCGCCCACAGCCAACCGGCGCCCGCCGCCTCCCACCGCTGCCGCCGGCCTGTGAGCCCGCGCCTGGCCCGCGGG